>NC_091282.1:972974750-973281000 GCF_032444005.1 Ranitomeya imitator
CATTTTCAAAAGTCGCCGACTTTTGGCGAAGTCGAGTTTCATGAAACCCGATCCGACCCCTGTGCGTGGTCGGCCATGCGGTACGCGACTTTCGCGCCAAAGTCGCGTTTCAATGACGCGAAAAGCGCCATTTCTCAGCCAATGAAGGTAAACGCAGAGTGTGGGCAGCGTGATGACATAGGTCCTGGTCCCCACCATCTTAGAGAAGGGCATTGCAGTGATTGGCTTGCTGTCTGCGGCGTCACAGGGGCTATAAAGGGGAGTTCCCGCCGACCGCCATGTTACTGCTGCTGATCTGAGCTTAGGGAGAGGTTGCTGCCGCTTCGTCAGAAGCAGGGATAGCGTTAGGCAGGGTCCATTAACCACCAAACCGCTTGTGCTGTAGCGATTTCCACTGCCCAACACCACCTTCGGTGTGCAGGGACAGTGGAAGCTCCTTTTTTTTTTTTTTCCTCAGCGCTGTAGCTCATTGGGCTGCCCTAGAAGGCTCCCTGATAGCTGCATTGCTGTGTGTACGCCGCTGTGCAAACCAACTGCTTTTTTCAAAGCACAAATCCTCTTGTTCCTTCCTTTCTGCACAGCTATCTTGTTTGTTTGTCCACACTTTTTATTTAATTTGAGCATCAGTCCACTCCTTATTGCTGCCTGCCATACCTGGCTGAGATTACTGCAGGGAGATAGTAATTGAAGGACAGTTCCATTTTTTTTTTTTTTTTTTTTGTGGGAGATTAAGATTGACATTTCTGCTAGAGTGCCATCTCTGTCTGTGTCATCTCTCACTCAGTGGGCCATAGAAAGCCTATTTATTTTTTTGCTTGATTTGGGTTCCAAAATCTACCAGAAAAAATCACAACATCAATCAGTGGGAGAAAAATATTGGCCTCAGGGCTTGTGTGCCACTCCTTACTCCTGTGTGTGCCATCTCTCACTCAGTGGGCCATAGAAAGCCTATTAATTTTTTTGCTTGATTTGGGTTCTAAATTCTACCTGAAAAAATCAATAAATCAATCAGTGGGAGATTAATATTAGCCTTTGGGCTTGTGTGCCAGTCCTAAGCGTGCCATCTCTCTCTCTCTCAGATAGTGGGCCATAGAAAGCCTATTTTTTTATTATTTTATTGGGTTTATAAATTTTCCCTGGAAAAAAAAAAAAGTGGGAGATTAATATTGGCCTCTGGGCTTGTGTGCCAGTCCTGAGCGTGCCATCTCTCTCACAAATAGTGGGCCATAGAAAGCCTATTTATTTTTTTGGTTGATTTGGGTTCATAATTCTACCTGAAAAAATCAATCAATCAATCAGCGGGAGATTAATATTGGGCTTTGGGCTTGTGTGCCAGTCCTAAGCGTGCCATCTCTCTCTCTCAGATAGTGGGCCATAGAAAGCCTATTTATTATTATTTTTTTTATTGGGTTTATAAATTTTCCCTGGAAAAAAAAAAAAATGGGAGATTAATATTGGCCTCTGGGCTTGTGTGCCACTCCTGACTCCTGTGTGCGTCATCTGTCACTCAGTGGGCCCTAGAAAGCCTATTTTTTGTTTTATTTGTTTTCTAAATTCTCCCTGAAACAATCATTTTATTTTCTTTGGTTTCTAAATTATTCCTGAAAAAAATCATTTTTTTTGTATTTTTTTTTTCTCTCAAGTCTCCCTGAAAAAAAAAAAAAAAACAAATCTGTGGGAGATTCATATTGCCCCTTCTGCTTGTGTGCCAGTCTTGACTCCTGGGTGTGCCATCTCTCTCTCTCTCCCCAATTGTGGGCCATAGAAAGCCTATTAATTTTTTTGCTTGATTTGGGTTCCAAAATCCACCAAAAAAAATCACTAAATCAATCAGTGGGAGATTAATATTGGCCTCTGGGCTTGTGTGCCACTCCTGACTCCTGTGTGCGTCATCTGTCACTCAGTGGGCCCTAGAAAGCCTATTTTTTGTTTTATTTGTTTTCTAAATTCTCCCTGAAACAATCATTTTATTTTCTTTGGTTTCTAAATTATTCCTGAAAAAAATCATTTTTTTTGTATTTTTTTTTCTCTCAAGTCTCCCTGAAAAAAAAAAAAAAAAAAAAAATCTGTGGGAGATTCATATTGCCCCTTCTGCTTGTGTGCCAGTCTTGACTCCTGGGTGTGCCATCTCTCTCTCTCTCCCCAATTGTGGGCCATAGAAAGCCTATTAATTTTTTTGCTTGATTTGGGTTCCAAAATCTACCAAAAAAAATCACTAAATCAATCAGTGGGAGATTAATATTGGCCTCTGGGCTTGTGTGCCACTCCTGACTCCTGTGTGCGTCATCTGTCACTCAGTGGGCCCTAGAAAGCCTATTTTTTGTTTTATTTGTTTTCTAAATTCTCCCTGAAACAATCATTTTATTTTCTTTGGTTTCTAAATTATTCCTGAAAAAAATCATTTTTTTTGTATTTTTTTTTTCTCTCAAGTCTCCCTGAAAAAAAAAAAAAAAAAAAAAATCTGTGGGAGATTCATATTGCCCCTTCTGCTTGTGTGCCAGTCTTGACTCCTGGGTGTGCCATCTCTCTCTCTCTCCCCAATTGTGGGCCATAGAAAGCCTATTAATTTTTTTGCTTGATTTGGGTTCCAAAATCTACCAAAAAAAATCACTAAATCAATCAGTGGGAGATTAATATTGGCCTCTGGGCTTGTGTGCCACTCCTGACTCCTGTGTGCGTCATCTGTCACTCAGTGGGCCCTAGAAAGCCTATTTTTTGTTTTATTTGTTTTCTAAATTCTCCCTGAAACAATCATTTTATTTTCTTTGGTTTCTAAATTATTCCTGAAAAAAATCATTTTTTTTGTATTTTTTTTTCTCTCAAGTCTCCCTGAAAAAAAAAAAAAAAAAAAATCTGTGGGAGATTCATATTGCCCCTTCTGCTTGTGTGCCAGTCTTGACTCCTGGGTGTGCCATCTCTCTCTCTCTCCCCAATTGTGGGCCATAGAAAGCCTATTAATTTTTTTGCTTGATTTGGGTTCCAAAATCTACCAAAAAAAATCACTAAATCAATCAGTGGGAGATTAATATTGGCCTCTGGGCTTGTGTGCCACTCCTGACTCCTGTGTGCGTCATCTGTCACTCAGTGGGCCCTAGAAAGCCTATTTTTTGTTTTATTTGTTTTCTAAATTCTCCCTGAAACAATCATTTTATTTTCTTTGGTTTCTAAATTATTCCTGAAAAAAATCATTTTTTTTGTATTTTTTTTTCTCTCAAGTCTCCCTGAAAAAAAAAAAAAAAAAAAAATCTGTGGGAGATTCATATTGCCCCTTCTGCTTGTGTGCCAGTCTTGACTCCTGGGTGTGCCATCTCTCTCTCTCTCCCCAATTGTGGGCCATAGAAAGCCTATTAATTTTTTTGCTTGATTTGGGTTCCAAAATCTACCAAAAAAAATCACTAAATCAATCAGTGGGAGATTAATATTGGCCTCTGGGCTTGTGTGCCACTCCTTACTCCTGTGTGCCTCATCTGTCACTCAGTGGGCCCTAGAAAGCCTATTTTTTGTTTTATTTGTTTTCTAAATTCTCCCTGAAACAATCATTTTATTTTCTTTGGTTTCTAAATTATTCCTGAAAAAATCATTTTTTTTGTATTTTTTTTTCTCTCAAGTCTCCCTGAAAAAAAAAAAAAAAAAAAATCTGTGGGAGATTCATATTGCCCCTTCTGCTTGTGTGCCAGTCTTGACTCCTGGGTGTGCCATCTCTCTCTCTCTCCCCAATTGTGGGCCATAGAAAGCCTATTCATTTTTTTGCTTGATTTGGGTTCCAAAATCTACCAAAAAAAATAACTAAATCAATCGGTGGGAGATTAATATTGGCCTCTGGGCTTGTGTGCCACTCCTGACTCCTGTGTGCGTCCTCTCTCACTCAGTGGGCCCTACAAAGCCTTTTTTTTTTTTTTTTTTTTTCCTAAATTCTCCCTGAAACAATCATTTCATTTTATTTGTTTTATAAATTCTTCTGTAAAAAATAAATTTTTTTTAATTTTTTTTTTTCTGAAGTCTCACTTTTAAAAAAAACAAACACAAATCAGTGGGAGATAAATATTTACATTTGCGCTTCAGTGACAGTCCTGCGTGTGTGCCATCTCATTTGTTGCCAACAACAACAGAGTGTGTAACATTGTGGCTGATTTTCGTTGTGGTCTCACCCACCTGTAAAGGGGTAGCTAAATCATACTGAAGTTATAGCTCACCGTGTAAGTTGTGTGACAGCAACAAATACCGTTCGTTTGGTAACGTTTTTAAAACAATGAGGAAGTTTGGTGGAAGAGGTCGTGGCCGGGGGCGTTCATTGTCAGCTGGTAATGAGGGTAGTGGTAGTGGTGGAGCATCAGCTGGTCGTGGGAAAAAAAATATTGCAACTAAGTCTGGAGCTGTGGAGCCAGGTTCGTCGTCTGGCTACACAAGGCCTCGAACGCTACCTTTTCTGGGAGTAGGAAAACTGCTTTTAAAGCCGGAGCAGCAAGAGCAAGTTTTGGCTTATCTTGCTGACTCAGCCTCTAGCTCTTTTGCCTCCTCTCGTGAAACTGGTAAATGTCAAAGCAGCGCGTCGTTAGTGGATGTTCACGGTCAGGGACAAGTCGCTTCCTTGTCCTCTTCAGCAAAAACAACAACAGAGAAGAATGCAGCAGGCGACACAACGGGTTACTCCATGGAGCTCTTTACACATACCGTCCCTGGCTTAGAAAGTGAAGCAGTTAACAGTCCATGCCCATTACAAGTTGAATCTGACATGGAGTGCACTGATGCACAGCCACAGCCAGACTACTATCCTGGTCCTTTGACTCAGACCACAACATTGCCCTCGCAGGGTGCTGATCAAGAATCAGACCCTGATGAGACTATGTTGCCCCATCACGAACGCTATACCACCGACCGACACGGTGACACAAACGAAGTTGCACACGAGCTACAAGAAGAGGTAATAGATGACCCAGTTCTTGACCCCGATTGGCAGCCATTGGGGGAACAGGGTGCAGGCGGCAGCAGTTCTGAAGCGGAGGAGGAGGGGCCGCAGCAGGCATCAACATCGCAACAGGTTCCATCTGCCGGGCCCGTATCTTGCCCAAAACGCGTGGCAAAGCTAAAACCTGTTGGAGGACAGCGTGGCCATCCGGTTAAAGCTCAGTCTGCAATGCCTGAAAAGGTATCCGATGCTAGAAAGAGTGCAGTCTGGCATTTTTTTAAACAACATCCAATTGATCAGCGCAAAGTCATCTGTCAAAAATGTTCAACTACCTTAAGCAGAGGACAGAATCTGAAAAGTCTCAATACAAGTTGCATGCATAGACATTTAACCACCATGCATTTGCAAGCCTGGACTAACTACCAAACGTCCCTTAAGGTTGTAGCACCCTCGGCCAATGAAGCTAGTCAGCAACGCAACATCCCTTCCGGCAGTGTAGGGCCACCATTTTCCGCACCACCTGCAGTATCTGTGCAGGTTTCTTTGCCAGGCCAAAGCCGTCAGGGTCAGGGAATCACCAGTTTCGTAGTAGGAAACACTGCATCTAGGGCACCGGTGGCAACAATACCATCTCCCACCGTCTCTCAGTCTGCCATGTCCACCGGCACCCCCGCTAGTTCCACGATCTCCAGCTCTCCAGTCCAGCTCACCCTACATGAGACTATGGTTAGAAAAAGGAAGTACTTAGCCTCGCATCCGCGTACACAGGGTTTGAACGCACACATAGCTAGACTAATCTCGTTAGAGATAATGCCCTACCGGTTAGTTGAAAGCGAAGCTTTCAAAGCCCTGATGGACTACGCTGTACCACGCTACGAGCTACCCAGTCGACACTTTTTTTCCAGAAAAGCCATCCCAGCCCTCCACCAGCATGTTAAAGAGCGCATCGTCCATGCACTCAGGCAATCTGTGAGCACAAAGGTGCACCTGACAACAGATGCATGGACCAGTAGGCATGGCCAGGGACGTTACGTGTCCATCACGGCACACTGGGTAAATGTGGTGGATGCAGGGTCCACAGGGGACAGCGAGTTTGGGACAGTTCTGCCTAGCCCACGGTCTAGGAAACAATTGGCTGTAGCCGTTCGCACCCCCTCCTCCTCCTCTTCGTCCTCCTGCAGAAGCGAGAGCTCGTCCACAGACCGCAGTCGCACAACCACTCCATCCGCAGCTGCCACTGTTGCACACCAGGTCTCCCATTATGGGGCAGCTACTGGCAAACGTCAGCAGGCTGTATTGGCTATGAAGTGTTTGGGCGACAACAGACACACCGCGGAAGTTCTGTCCGAGTTCTTGCAGAAAGAAACGCAGTCGTGGCTGGGCACTGTAGATCTTGAGGCAGGCAAGGTAGTGAGTGATAACGGAAGGAATTTCATGGCTGCCATCTCCCTTTCCCAACTGAAACACATTCCTTGCCTGGCTCACACCTTAAACCTGGTGGTGCAGTGCTTCCTGAAAAGTTATCCGGGGTTATCTGACCTGCTCCTCAAAGTGCGTGGACTTTGCTCACATATCCGCCGTTCGCCCGTACACTCCAGCCGTATGCAGACCTATCAGCGTTCTTTGAACCTTCCCCAGCATCGCCTAATCATAGACGTTGCAACAAGGTGGAACTCAACACTGCACATGCTTCAGAGACTGTGTGAACAGAGGCGGGCTGTTATGTTTTTGTGGGAGGATACACATACACGGGCAGGCAGTAGGATGGCAGACATGGAGTTGTCAGGTGTGCAGTGGTCGAAGATTCAAGACATGTGTCAAGTCCTTCAGTGTTTTGAGGAATGCACACGGCTGGTTAGTGCAGACAACGCCATAATAAGCATGAGCATCCCCCTAATGCGTCTGCTGATGCAAAGTTTGACGCACATAAAGGATCAGGCGTCTGCAGCTGAGGAAGAGGAAAGCCTTGATGACAGTCAGCCATTGTCTGGCCAGGGCAGTGTACAGGACGAGGTAGCACAACCGCAGATTTGAGAACTGGAACTTTGGCCCACATGGCGGATTATGCCTTACGTATCCTCAAAAGGGACACACGCATAACTAAAATGATGAATGATGACGATTACTGGTTGGCCTGCCTCCTTGATCCTCGCTATAAAGGCAAATTGCAAAATATAATGCCACATGAGAACTTGGAACTAATATTAGCAACCAAACAATCAACTCTTGTTGACCGTTTGCTTCTGGCATTCCCTGCACACAGCGCCCGTGATCGTTCTCACACGAGCTGCAGGGGCCAGCAGACCAGAGGAGTTAGAGGGGCAGAAATCAGAAGTGGCGTTGGCCAGAGGGGTTTTCTGACCAGGTTGTGGAGTGATTTTGCTATGACCGCAGACAGGACAGGTACTGCAGCATCAATTCAAAGTGACAGGAGACAACATTTGTCCAGTATGGTTACAAACTATTTTTCATCCCTTATCGATGTTCTCCCTCAACCTTCATTCCCATTTGATTACTGGGCATCAAAATTAGACACCTGGCCAGAATTGGCAGAATATGCATTGCAGGAGCTTGCTTGCCCGGCAGCTAGTGTCCTATCAGAAAGAGTATTCAGTGCTGCAGGTTCAATACTAACAGAAAAAAGGACTCGTCTGGCTACCCAAAATGTAGATGATCTAACCTTCATTAAAATGAACCACAACTGGATTTCGAAATCTTTTGCCCCACCTTGCCCGGCTGACACCTAGCTTTCCTATGAAAAGGTCTTGCCTGTGGACTATTCTGAATGCCTTTTCCAATCTCGTAATTTTCAGCACCTGATTGTCCAGCATACGACATGTTTACACCTCACTAAATGGCCAAACTCCCCACACGGGGCCGTGGTATCGACACTTGGCGACAGCACCCGTGAGAGTGCAGTTTGTCTGAAGAGGTGGGTGAGCCCGCTTTTGGTCGACGGCACTGCCACTGGGTCCCTCCTAGTACAATAAAGTGTCTCTGGCGGTGGTGGTGCGCACCCAATGTCAGACACACCGTTGTAATATGAGGGGCCCTGGGCCTGTACCGCCGGCCACAAGACAGTTTCCCCCCACCCCAGCTCAAACAGTGCTCTACCACTTGCAAAATTATCTCACAGCTCCACCAATGTTTAGTCTATGCGCTGACATCCTTCAATGCCTGCCACTGACAATACCATTGTATTGACATTTTTGTTATGTTAGGCCTTCGATGCCTGTCTGTGGTCACTCCTTCCACTAGGCCTCCACTGACCACACCACTGCTGCCCGTGTACCCCTGGAACCAATTTAAAATTGCCTACAGCCATGTGTTATTATTTTAGGCCTTCGATGCCTGTCTGCGGTCACTCCTTCCACTAGGCCTCCACTGACCACACCACTGCTGCCCGTGTACCCCTGGAACCAATTTAAAATTGCCTACAGCCAGCCCAATTTTTTTATTTTAGGCCTTCGATGCCTGTCTGCGGTCCATTCTTTCAACTACTACTACACTGACCAGGGCACTGCTGCCCGTGTACCCCTGGAACCAATTTAAAATTGCCTACAGCCATGTCTTATTATTTTAGGCCTTCGATGCCTGTCTGCGGTCACTCCTTCCACTAGGCCTCCACTGACCACACCACTGCTGCCCGTGTACCCCTGGAACCAATTTAAAATTGCCTACAGCCATGTGTTATTATTTTAGGCCTTCGATGCCTGTCTGCGGTCCATTCTTTCAACTACTACTACACTGACCAGGGCACTGCTGCCCGTGTACCCCTGGAACCAATTTAAAATTGCCTACAGCCATGTGTTATTATTTTAGGCCTTCGATGCCTGTCTGCGGTCACTCCTTCCACTAGGCCTCTACTGACCACACTGCTGCTGCCCGTGTACCCCTGGAACCAATTTAAAATTGCCTACAGCCAGCCCAATTTTTTTATTTTAGGCCTTCGATGCCTGTCTGCGGTCCATTCTTTCAACTACTACTACACTGACCAGGGCACTGCTGCCCGTGTACCCCTGGAACCAATTTAAAATTGCCTACAGCCATGTGTTATTATTTTAGGCCTTCGATGCCTGTCTGCGGTCCATTCTTTCAACTACTACTACACTGACCAGGGCACTGCTGCCCGTGTACCCCTGGAACCAATTTAAAATTGCCTACAGCCATGTGTTATTATTTTAGGCCTTCGATGCCTGTCTGCGGTCACTCCTTCCACTAGGCCTCTACTGACCACACCACTGCTGCCCGTGTACCCCTGGAACCAATTTAAAATTGCCTACAGCCAGCCCAATTTTTTTATTTTAGGCCTTCGATGCCTGTCTGCGGTCCATTCTTTCAACTACTACTACACTGACCAGGGCACTGCTGCCCGTGTACCCCTGGAACCAATTTAAAATTGCCTACAGCCATGTGTTATTATTTTAGGCCTTCGATGCCTGTCTGTGGTCACTCCTTCCACTAGGCCTCCACTGACCACACCACTGCTGCCCGTGTACCCCTGGAACCAATTTAAAATTGCCTACAGCCATGTGTTATTATTTTAGGCCTTCGATGCCTGTCTGCGGTCACTCCTTCCACTAGGCCTCCACTGACCACACCACTGCTGCCCGTGTACCCCTGGAACCAACATCAGAAAATATAAAAATAAGTATTTTGCTTATAAAAAAGAAAATACTGGAGAGATATCAAATGCAGACATTTTAACATTAAAAACAAACACACAACTAAAATCTGGTACAGTACTAAAAATGGCCACCAGCTACAATTACTTTCTCCTGCAAGTAGTTAACTGAAAGGTTTTTTAAATTGAAAACACAGATATGGCATCCACCGAGTGTTGTCCTGTCGCGTCTTCTTTATATTATTGCCGAGAAGATGCAAAACAATGAAAATAATAAAATCATTAATTACCAAAATAATAGAGAAAGTCAACACCACATTGCAAATAAACATTCATTCCAAATAAAGAAGCAGGGCGCGTCCGAGGGTGAGTATATACCTAATAAGAATATAATCACCCTCGGACGCGCAATGCTTATTTCCAACAGCCTTCCTTCCTAAGAATCAGCCCTTCCGTGGTGTAGAGAGACGTTGTGTTACACTCCAAGGTGTTCCCCAGGTTGCCTTTCCTGAGCTTCGATCTTCCGGCTCTCGTTTAGTAGTTGTTGGAAACTACGCTGCATTAGGCCTTCAAATTGGGTATGGGGTGTAGAGAGATGGTGTGTTCCACTCCAAGGTGTTCCCCAGGTTGCCTTTCCTGAGCTTCGATCTTCCGGCTCTCGTTTAGTAGTTCTTGGAAACTACACTGCATTAGGCCTTCAAATTGGGTATGGGGTGTAGAGAGAGGGTGTGTTACACTCCAAGGTGTTCCCCAGGTTGCCTTTCCTGAGCTTTGATCTTCATGCTCTCGTTTAGTAGTTGTCGGAAACTACGCTGCATTAGGCCTACAAATTGGGTATGGGGTGTAGAGAGAGGGTTTGTTACACTCCAAGGTGTTCCCCAGGTTGCCTTTCCTGAGCTTCGATCTTCCGGCTCTCGTTTAGTAGTTGTTGGAAACTACGCTGCATTAGGCCTTCAAATTGGGTATGGGGTGTAGAGAGAGGGTGTGTTACACTCCAAGGTGTTCCCCAGGTTGCCTTTCCTGAGCTTCGATCTTCCGTCTCTCGTTTAGTAGTTCTTGGAAACTACACTGCATTAGGCCTTCAAATTGGGTATGGGGTGTAGAGAGAGGGTGTGTTACACTCCAAGGTGTTCCCCAGGTTGCCTTTCCTGAGCTTCGATATTCCGGCTCTCGTTTAGTAGTTGTTGGAAACTACGCTGCATTAGGCCTTCAAATTGGGTATGGGGTGTAGAGAGATGGTGTGTTACACTCCAAGGTGTTCCCCAGGTTGCCTTTCCTGAGCTTTGATCTTCCGGCTCTCGTTTAGTAGTTCTTGGAAACTACACTGCATTAGGCCTTCAAATTGGGTATGGGGTGTAGAGAGAGGGTGTGTTACACTCCAAGGTGTTCCCCAGGTTGCCTTTCCTGAGCTTCGATCTTCCGGCTCTTGTTTAGTAGTTGTTGGAAACTACACTGCATTAGGCCTACAAATTTGGTATGGGGGAAACATTGGCGCATCTGCGGTCCCTCCTTCCTCTAGGCCTCCACTGACCTGTCTACTGCTGCCCGTGTTCCCCTGGAACCAATTTTAAATTGCCTACAGGCAGCCCAATTTATTATGTTAGGGCTTCGAAGCCTGTCTGCGGTCCCTCCTTCCACTAGGCCTCCACTGACCTGTCTACTGCTGCCCGTGTACCCCTTGAACCAACATCATAAAATAAAATAAAAAGTATTTTGCTTATAAAAAAGAAAATACTGGTGAGATATCAAATGCAGACATTTTAACATTAAAAACAAACACACAACTAAAATCTGGTACAGTACTAAAAATGGCCACCAGCTACAATTACTTTCTCCTGCAAGTAGTTAACTGAAAGGTTTTTTAAATTGAAAACACAGATATGGCATCCACCGAGTGTTGTCCTGTCGCGTCTTCTTTATATTATTGCCGAGAAGATGCAAAACAATGAAAATAATAAAATCATTAATTACCAAAATAATAGAGAAAGTCAACACCACATTGCAAATAAACATTCATTCCAAATAAAGAAGCAGGGCGCGTCCGAGGGTGAGTATATACCTAATAAGAATATAATCACCCTCGGACGCGCAATGCTTATTTCCAACAGCCTTCCTTCCTAAGAATCAGCCCTTCCGTGGTGTAGAGAGACGTTGTGTTACACTCCAAGGTGTTCCCCAGGTTGCCTTTCCTGAGCTTCGATCTTCCGGCTCTCGTTTAGTAGTTGTTGGAAACTACGCTGCATTAGGCCTTCAAATTGGGTATGGGGTGTAGAGAGATGGTGTGTTCCACTCCAAGGTGTTCCCCAGGTTGCCTTTCCTGAGCTTCGATCTTCCGGCTCTCGTTTAGTAGTTCTTGGAAACTACACTGCATTAGGCCTTCAAATTGGGTATGGGGTGTAGAGAGAGGGTGTGTTACACTCCAAGGTGTTCCCCAGGTTGCCTTTCCTGAGCTTCGATCTTCATGCTCTCGTTTAGTAGTTGTCGGAAACTACGCTGCATTAGGCCTACAAATTGGGTATGGGGTGTAGAGAGAGGGTTTGTTACACTCCAAGGTGTTCCCCAGGTTGCCTTTCCTGAGCTTCGATCTTCCGGCTCTCGTTTAGTAGTTGTTGGAAACTACGCTGCATTAGGCCTTCAAATTGGGTATGGGGTGTAGAGAGAGGGTGTGTTACACTCCAAGGTGTTCCCCAGGTTGCCTTTCCTGAGCTTCGATCTTCCGGCTCTCGTTTAGTAGTTCTTGGAAACTACACTGCATTAGGCCTTCAAATTGGGTATGGGGTGTAGAGAGAGGGTGTGTTACACTCCAAGGTGTTCCCCAGGTTGCCTTTCCTGAGCTTCGATCTTCCGGCTCTCGTTTAGTAGTTCTTGGAAACTACACTGCATTAGGCCTACAAATTGGGTATGGGGTGTAGAGAGAGGGTGTGTTACACTCCAAGGTGTTCCCCAGGTTGCCTTTCCTGAGCTTCGATTTTCCGGCTCTCGTTTAGTAGTTCTTGGAAACTACACTGCATTAGGCCTACAAATTGGGTATGGGGTGGAGAGAGATGGTGTGTTACACTCCAAGGTGTTCCCCAGGTTTCCTTGCCATTGCTTCGGTCTTCCGACTCTCGTTTAGTAGTTGTAGAAAAGTACACTGCATTAGGCCTACAAAATGGGTATGGGGTGGAGAGAGATGGTGTGTTACACTCCAAGGTGTTCCCCAGGTTGCCTTTCCTGAGCTTCTATCTTCAGGCTCTCATTAAATTGTGGTTAAATGGAACAACTGCATTTGGCGTACTAGTTGCTTTGGGGCCTACTATCGGTGTCTGCCACTCCTTGCTGTTCTCCTGGTTTCCTGTCCTGAAATTCCATTTTCAGGCTCTCGTTAAGTAGTTGTTAATGTTAGACTGCATTTGGCCTACTAGTTGGGTTGGGGCCTACTATCGGTGTCTGCCACTCCTTGCTGTTCTCCTCCACTGAACAAAGCTGTGCCGCCTGTTTACTACGGTTGCCAATTTTGAACTGCATTTCGACTACTTACTGATTTGGCCCTACTCTCTGTGTCAGCCTCTCATTCCAGTTGTCCTCCACTGCAATGCCCCCTGGTTATTCCTGTGTTACCAATTTTGAACTGCATTTAGCCCACTTTATTCTTTGGGCCTATATCTGTGTTTCCACTTCATCGTGCCCATTGCCCAGCCAGTGATAGATGAGTCTGCTGGTACATTGACCCATAACGCAACATTCCCCGTGCATGCTACACAAAAACATTGTGACCCTGCTGAAAGTCAGGTTGCTCTTCCCGCATACCATACCACCTTACACGGGGACAAAGAGGAAGGTGCAGATGAAAGTGCAGGTTCCTTCATCAGGTGGGGGGAGGAATACTAGTTGGCGACGTCACTGGCACAGGGCCTCTCATAGTACGCAAAAGTGTTGCTGCCGGTGGGAGGCGCCCCCGCCGTGCAAACACACCGCTGTACTTTGAGGGGCCCTGTGCCAGTGCCAATGCCAACAAGTGGGCCCCCCCCTGCTTGCTCAGGATCACAGCACTTGCAAAGTTGAAATACTTACCTCTCCCTGCTCCACTGCCGTGACGTGGTCCAGATTTCCTGGGCCCACTAATTACTTGAACCAGCCCTACCCCACACAACTTTAGCCAAATGACCCCCAATTTCAAATGCCTTCCAATTATTATAAGGTAAATTACGCTTGACAAGCTTCATTAAGAAGAATGGATGGTTTTGACATTAAAATGGGCACTCTAGGTGTTTTCCTGGCCCCCACTCACTGCCGACTATGCTGCCCCATTGACTTGCATTGGGTTTCGTGTTTCGGTCGATCCCGACTTTACGTCATAATCGGCCGATTTCACTCGACCCGACTTTTGAGATAGTCGGGTTTCGCGAAACCCGGCTCGACTCTAAAAAGGTCAAGGTCGCTCAACTCTAATGTGCACTCATGCTTCCCCATAATGCCTTGCAGCTATTACATCACATGGTATAGTGTAACCAAACAGGAGAGGTTATCATAGCCTGTATAAAAGCCAGGACAAAGAATGACACAGCCATTTTATAGTGATTCAGGATAGTGAGAGGACATCAGTACTCACATCTCAGAAATAAAGATATAAAGAGAATTCCCTAAATCGTTGGACAAATACTCCAAACAGTAATGTTTTGTTCAACTGCAGTATTGAAGATGAGTGTGGCAGTCTGTGAATAAAAGTGAGATAACATTGATAGAGAGAGAGAGATACAAGAGTCACTAGCAGCAGTATCAGATGCAGTGTGATTGATCAGTGATATGATACAGCTGACATCTGTTCTGTTGCAACTGAATTATAATTACACTTTTGTATATTCATAATGTAGTAGAACACTAGCAAGTCAGTACAATATTTTTTACCCAAAAATATCAGAAGTCAGTGTCAGTCAAAGATGTTGTGCTTGTTAATCACAATTGACTGAGATTATTTTTTGCATTTCTTGTGCAATCCTTTTTGTGAAGGGGAGAATAATATTTTTAAAAATATACATTAAAAAAATCCTCAAAATTCAGACATTTAAATGTGACTGTCTACCTCACAAAGTTTTACTAGTCAAATTTTACTTCTCTACACCACGACAGTGCCCATTGCAGGTGCTGTAGACATGTACTTACCTAGGATTTCTTCTAATTATATCAATTTTGAAACATTGTTTGAATTTTGGTATAAAAAATAAATTAGAATAATGTAGACATTTTACTGCGCATGTTTAATTTTGCACAATTCAATTTGACAACCTTACACCCCACACCTATAATGTAGACAGTTGTAACATTTTGCTTTTTGTATGTGTACCTATCTGGATAGCATTTCTTATTTGGTCCTTTTGGCCAGTGCTCAATAATGTGGCCTAATAAGGATAGTTGTAGGTTAATTATTGTGTTGGACAGAATGTATAATAAAAGTAAAAATGGCAACTGCAATTGACAGAATAGTGCAAAAAAGAATAAATAACACCCTGGCTAAAAATGTGGGATCCACTAGAAGCAGCACAGCTTCATTGACAACAGCTGTCAGGGCTGTAGTACTACCAAAAGCTGGCCCCAAGCAGGCCTCTGGCAAGCATATTAGTGGGTGGAAGTAATGGGCATTATGGAATATATTACATATTACTCATCTCAGAGATAATGTTACAATGTCTGACAATTACACCCTCAATTTAAGTCAATGTTCTGCAGAGAACTGTCTGTCTGATAACAGATGACTCAGAAAGATTATTTTGAACTATTCTTTTCATTTTAAAAACATGAAAAGTCTGTCAGCTCACTGTGTTACTTAATAGTCTGTTGGTTACTACCGGTTAGCATCCACTTCTGTAGTTTGTTAATTTTGATATTAATAAGGCCGTGTTTGTATTAAAGACTTGAAAGAGGTACGATTGTGTCCTAGATGGCCATAGAATCTTACACACGTCAAATCAGGGCAATTGTAAGCTTTGCAGCCTTGCACTTTGAGCAGAGTCATCAATATTTTCTATTTGTTAGACAGCATAATTCAGACCAGTCTTAAAACATGACAAATTTATCTTAGTGGTTCATCCTGTTTGATAAACCAAGCAAATTTGAATATTGTTTAGTTTGCACCACCTTTTAGTTTACTTACTCCATTTTGTGGCAGAAACATCCTCCATAATTTTGTTGCACTTTTCAGCACGCGGAGTTACTTGTTAGGCCATCCCCGTTTTCCGAAAGCACATAATCAATTTGTTGCAAGTCGTGCCACATATTGCTCTAGCATTCTAGCACATTTAGCTGTATGAACCTCCCCATTGCTTGCAAAGGGCAGTCTTTGGTTACATTTGTTCTTTTCCATTTTCATATACTTACAGTTCAGATGTTGTCGTAGATTTCCAACTGTCATAAGTAAGTTTTACAGATTTTACCACGCAGACAGCATTTGCTTCTCCCTTTTTCCACGTGTCTTCACATTCATTCACTTTCTATACTTACTATATGTTGGGAAACAATATTTATATTATGAAGCTATAATTGTAAATTGGCAGATACAAGTGCTTCTCACAAAATTAGAATATCATGAACAAGTTCATTTATTTCAGTTTTTCAATACAAAAAAGTGAAACTCATATATTACGGTATATAGACTCATTACAAACCGAGTGATCTATTACAAGTGTTTTTTTCTGTAAATGTTGATGATTATGGCTTACAGTTAATGGAAACCCAAAAGTCATTATCTCTGCAAAATAGAATACTTTATAACACCAACTTGAAAAAATATTTTAAAATGTAAATTTGTTGGCCTACTGAAAATCTCATCTGCATTGTTGGGTCTGGTGTCTCTCATCTTCCTGTTGACAATACCCCATAGATTCTCTATGGCAGTGGTCTCCAACTCCAGGCTTCGAGGGCCGCCAACAGTGCAGGTTTTCAGGATTTCCTTAGTATTTCACAGGAGTTGGAATCATCACCTGTGCAGATGATCACATTACCACCGATGCAATACTAAAGAAATCCTGAAAACCTGCTCTGTTGGCGGCCCTCGAGGCCTGGAGTTGGGGACCCCTGCTCTATGGGGTTAAGGTCAGACAAGCTGAAGGCTGCTATCAAAGCAACCTGGACTTCCATAACACCTCAGCAGTGCCACAGGTTGATTGCCTCCATGCCATGCCACATTGATGCAGTAAATGATGCAAAAGGAGCCCCGGACAAATATTAAGTGCATTTACTGAACATACAATTCACAATGTATTCAGCCTTCTTCACTACAGGACAGGTGTTCTGGCAGGGCAATATTTTATATGTTTTCACCATGCAATCGCATCATGATGCACATCACCAGAGTCATGGCACCATATGCAGTCAGGCATTTTCAAGCTGAAAACAGAGAGTAGAACTAAGAGGGCTGAAGAAAATATGTGCAATGGGGAAAGGCAAAAAGGAAAGGCATGGAGTACTAGATGGCAGGGACTTGTATACGGAGGGACAAGTGATCATTGAGGTGAGATTTTTTGTTTTTAACCCCCTGTACCACCTTGGGTTTTTCAGTTTTCATTTTTTGCTCACCTTCCTCCCCTTGCCATAACTTTTTATTTCTTCGTAGTAATGGAGTACGGAGGCATTTCTTTGAAGGACCGCACAGCCCTCCATGTGCTAGTCAGAGGTAATCTAGCTGCCATTATGTACCGAGATGAGATCCTCAGACCCATTGTGAGACCATATACCGGTACAGTGAGGCATTGGGTTCCTTCTGATGCATGACAATGCTAGGCCACATGTGGCTGAAGATTGACAGCGGCTGGCATTATTTTGAGAGATAATTTGCTTTTCTTTTTCTGAATACATGTTTATCACCAAATAAAATAATTACATGGACATTATAGATGTGATCATGCTACAGGTCAGGTGATGCTGCAGGAGCCTGCCTGCTGAATGCAATTTTTTTTCAATGTATATTATATTCAGTATGTAAAATAAGTGGCAGGTCAGTGAGGGATCAGTGACCTGTCATAAGCCATGCAGATGAATCTGTAAGCAGAGCACCACATAAAGGCCCTTCCACAGCCCGCCCTGGAGCACGAGAATCGCATTCACTGAAAACTACAAATAAAGATTAAACAACAAGCACCAGATGGATTTCATCAACCAAGGTAACATTTTAGTTAGTATAACTGAACACTGTCAGGCTAAAACGCCTACAATAATGGACAAACCAATTACCCACAGCTGATTTCAACTAATTCTACTTGCCCATTCAAATTGCAGGCTTATAGCCTAAGAGAGACAGGTTTGTCCATTATTGTAGGTGCTTAGCCCAAAAGTGGCATGCTCAGTAGAATAGGAAACGGGTATGATAGGACACATCAGAGGGAGGTCACCTTGCCATGGTTGATGGGCACACATGAATTGGCCAATTTATGCCCTGAGAACCTTAACTTTTTTTGTAAGATAGATAGATAAAATTTATAGATAGATAGATAATAATGCTTGAGAAAGGTCTGTACCCAGGACCGAAACGTCGCCACATGGGCTATTAAAGAGCACTTTATAACTTTGGACTTGGTGTGCTGCCTCAACTTTTTTGAAATTATTTACAAGGACTGGTATGTACCTGTGAGGCGTTTGCACCCTACCTTTAACTGTGCTGTTTTTTTACTCTTTTTTTTTTAGCTAAATAATAGATAGATAAATATATAGATGATAGATAGATAGAAAGATAGATAGATAGATAGATAGATAGATAGATAGATAGAAATAGAAAAAGTAGGCAGCACTCCAGTAGCTTGAGAAAGGTCCATTTCAACTGAAATGTTGCCATGCCATATAGGCTAAATAAAGTTTCCTTGTTTTAGTAACTATTGGATTGTGGCCTGCTTTTTTATTTTTGTATAAAAGTTGAATGCTTTGTATGGGATGATTTGTGTCCACATTGCATTTTTTAAGTGTGTTGTTCCAATTTCCGGTTTAGATAGATAGATAGATAGATAGATAGATAGATAGATAGATAGATAGATAGATAGATAGATGCCTAAGCTAAAAGTCTATTTTTTATTTATCAGGATAAGCTACAAATTTCAATTATGTTCAATATAAATAAAAGTATATTGTATCTCAGCCAATTCATATACTGCTTTGATGGGAAATTTCCAGTGATGGGATTGTGATCAATTCAACAGGGAGAATGGTATATGCCCAAACAATATATTTTTTTGAATTAGAAAATAATCTATTTCCTACAAGAACACATTTTCATAAAATAAAGTTGCTTTTTCAACCAGTCCCCCACTCTTATTGTTGCTTTTGTTATTATATACAAATATAGAGGTTATTTTGTTCCATGACGTTAGTCTTTGTATCTGTATATGTATGACCATATAGTTATGCATCCAATTCTTTCACACTTTGAGTTATATTCTTTATTTTAATTGACTGCATTTTAAAGTAAAATCTTTTTGTATATTTGTATATCCAGCAAGAGATCATCAACTATGCTGTATAATTTCTTCTAGTGGCTTCAGTCTCTGCCTACATTATCATGCATAGTGTTGTATGGTAGTACATACATTACCTAGCCATACTGTGGCATGTTAAGTACAGAATCATGAACACTAAACAAGTTTCATCTCTTTTGTAAGTTTCATTTATTTATTTTTATAACAAGGCGTCTCAATCATAGGAGCCAAGCACTCGCAGCATGTGGAGGCAGTGACTTTAAATTGCACATTAAACTAATCCATGTCTATACCTTAATAAAGGCTGGGGCTGGGAATTCTTATGGATTTTTCTAGCTCATTGCCGAGATGACAGAGAAATGCAATAAATGTTCTATTACTTACAGAAGCTGCTAGTTTTCAGAAAATTAGTCACCAGTGACCTTTTACCCTTTGTTTTGCTCTTCATCTTGATAAAAATACCTGATCTGAATTCAATGTGATAGCTATCTTGTGCTACTATATTGTTAGTCAACAGTTTATAACAAGGCCACACCACTAACCTCTATGTATGGCTCTACTATTTTATTAATTATACTCACAAAATAGATTTTGAACTTTTTTAAACAAAAAATAACCAAATCATTTTAGTCCAACAAATCTCTATTTGAATGCAAATCACATAGTTGTCTGTGTCCGCAGTGAGCAGTGGAGATATTGTACGAGAGTATTATAATAATATTGATTAATTTCCCAGCTAACAGAAATACCACCTTCTGACCCTATTTTTAAGGGTCACTAATCTTAATACATTAATACCAAGAAACTGGAATGTATGGCTTTGTCCTATAATATGTTTTTAGATAGGTAGATAGATAATTTAATTTAAGGTGATTGAATATTGGATTATGACACAAACTACCTTTGTGATCATGTTTCCCAGACAAGACTACAGTGGGTATAGAAAGTATTCAGACCCCTTTAAATTTTTCACTCTTTGCTTCATTGCAGCCATTTGGTAAATTCAAAAAAGTTTATTTTTTTCTCATTAACCCCTTAATCCCATAAGACGTACTATCCCGTCCAGGTGACCTGGGACTTAATTCCCAGTGACGGGATAGTACGTCATATGCGATCGGCCGCACTCACGGGGGGAGCGCGGCCGATCGCGGCCGGGTGTCAGCTGCCTATCGCAGCTGACATCCGGCACTATGTGCCAGGAGCGGTCACGGACTGCTCCCGGCACCTTAACCCCCAGCACACCGCGATCAAAGATGATCGCGATGTGCCGGCGTTGCAGGGAAGCATCGCGCAGGGAGGGGGCTCCCTGCGTGCTTCCCTGAGACGATCGGTACACGGTGATGTACTCACCGTGTACCGAGCGTCTTCTCCCTGCAGTCCCCGGATCCAAAATGGCCACCGGGCTGCATCCGGGTCCTGCAGGGAGCACTTCCGGGTCAGGATCAGCTCTAATCCTGCCCGGCTGTATGTCAGATCACCGATCTGATAGAGTGCTGTGCACACTGTCAGATCGGTGATCTGTGATGTCCCCCCCGGGACAAAGTGAAAAAGTAGAAAAAAAATTTCCACACGTGTAAAAAAAAAAAAAAAAAAAAATTCCTAAATAAAGAAGAAAAAAAAAAATATTATTCCCATAAATACATTTCTTTATCTAAAAAAAAAACAAAAAAACAATAAAAGTACACATATTTAGTATCGCCGCGTCCGTAACGACCCGACCTATAAAACTGGCCCACTAGTTAACCCCTTCAGTGAACACCGTAAGAAAAAAAAAAAACGAGCCAAAAAAACAATGCTTTATTATCAAAACGCTGAACAAAAAGTGGAATAACACGCGATCAGAAAGACAGATATAAATAACCATGATACCGCTGAAAGCGTCATCTTGTCCCGCAAAAAATGAGCTGCCATATAGCATCATAACCAAAAAAATAAAAAAAGTTATAGTCCTCAGAATAAAGTGATGCCAAAATAATTATTTTTTCTATAAAATAGCTTTTATCGTATAAAAGCGCCAAAACATAAAAAAAATGATATCAATGAGGTATCGCTGTAATCGTACTGACCCGAAGAATAAAACTGCTTTATCAATTTTACCAAACGCGGAACGGTATAAACGCCTCCCCCAAAAGAAATTCATGAATAGCTGGTTTTTGGTCATTCTTCCTCACAAAAAATCGGAATAAAAAGCGATCAAAAACTGTCACGTGTCCGAAAATGTAACCAATAAAAACGTCAACTCGTCCCGCAAAAAACAAGACCTCACATGACTCTGTGGACCAAAATATGGAAAAATTATAGGTCTCAAAATGTGGAGACGCAAAAACTTTTTTGCTATAAAAAGCGTCTTTTAGTGTGTGACAGCTGCCAATCATAAAAATCCGATATAAAAAACACTATAAAAGTAAATCAAACCCCCCTTCATCACCCCCTTAGTTAGGCTATGTTCACATTGCGTTAATGGGTTAACGCTAATGGACAGCGTTGCACGGCGAAAATGTCACAATTAACGCCGTGCAACGGGTCCGTTAGCACACCCATTGACAGCAATGTGATTTTCGGGTGTAGCGCATCGCTAGAGCGTGCCATTTTCGGCTCGCGCTAGCAAGGTGCCGTTCTTTTGTGGCGCGCCTCGGACGCTGCTTGCAGCGTCCACGGCGCGCCCGATGTCCGATCCCCGATCTTCCAGAGCGGGGACGTTAACGCGACCACTAAACACGACACCTAAAAATACATTGCGTTAGCGCAATCCGCTAGTGCTAAACGGATTTCCCTAACGCAATGTGAACCTAGCCTTAGGGAAAAATAATAACATTTAAAAAAATGTATTTATTTCCATTTTCCCATTCGGGTTAGGGCTATGGTTAGGGTTAGGGTTTGGATTACATTTACGGTTGGGATTAGAATTAGGGGTGTGTCAGGGTTAGGTGTGTGGTTAGGGTTACAGTTGGGATTAGGGTTAGGGGTGTGTCTGGGTTAGAGGTGTGGTTAGGGTTACAGTTGGGATTAGGGTTAGGGGTGCGTTTGGATTAGGGTTTCATTTATAATTGGGGGGTTTCCTCTGTTTAGGCACATCAGGGGCTCTCCAAACGCGACATGGCGTCTGATCTCAATTCCAGCCAATTCTGCATTGAAAAAGTAAAACAGTGCTCCTTCACTTCCGAGCTCTCCCGTGCGCCCAAACAGGGGTTTACCCCAACATATGGGGTATCATCGTACTCGAGACAAATTGGACAACAACCTTTTGGGTCCAAGTTCTCTTGTTATCCTTGGGAAAATAAAAATTTGGGGGGCTAAAAATAATTTTTGTGGGAAAAAAAAAGGATTTTTTATTTTCACGGCTCTGCGTTGTAAACTGTAGTGAAACACTTCGGGGTTCAAAGTTTTCACAAAACATCTAGATAAGTTCCGTGGGAGGTCTAGTTTCCAATATGAGGTCACTTGTGGGGGGTTTGTACTGTTTGGGTACATCAGGGGCTCTGCAAATGCAACGTGACTCCTGCAGACCAATCCATCTAAGTCTGCATTCCAAATGGCGCTCCTTCCCTTCCGAGCTCTGCCATGCGCCCAAACAGTGGTTCCCCCCCACATATTGGGTATCAGCGTACTCAGGACAAATTGGACAACAACTTTTGGGGTCCAATTTATTCTGTTACCCTTGTAAAAATACAAAGCTGGGGGCTAAAAAATCATTTTTGTGAAAAAAAAAAAGAATTTTTATTTTCACGGCTCTGCGTTATAAACTGTAGTGAAACATTTAGGGGTTCAAAGTTCTCACAACACATCTAGATAAGTTCCTTGGGAGGTCTAGTTTCTAATATGGGGTCACTTGTGGGGGGTTTGTACTGTTTGGGTACATCAGGGGCTCTGCAAATGCAACGTGACTCCTGCAGACCAATCCATCTAAGTCTGCATTCCAAATGGTGCTCCTTCCCTTCCGAGCTCTGCCATGCGCCCAAACAGTGGTTCCCCCCCACATATTGGGTATCAGCGTACTCAGGACACATTGGACAACAACTTTTGGGGTCCAATTTATTCTGTTACCCTTGTGAAAATACAAAACTGGGGGTTAAAAAATAATTTTTGCGAAGAAAAAAAAAAATTATTTTAACGGCTCTGCGTTATAAACTGTAGTGAAACACTTGGAGGTTCAAAGCTCTCAAAACACATCTAGATAAGTTCCTTAGGGGGTCTAGTTTCCAAAATGGTGTCACTTGTGGGGGGTTTTAATGTTTAGGCACATCAGGGGCTCTCCAAACCAACATGGCGTCCCATCTTAATTCCAGTCAATTTTGCATTGAAAAGTCAAATGGCGCTCCTTCCCTTCCGAGCTCTGCTATGCGCCCAAAAAGTGGTTTACCCCCACATATGGGGTATCGTCGCACTCAGGACAAATTGCACAACAACTTTTGTGGTCTAATTTCTTCTCTTACCCTTGGGAAAATAAAAAATTGGTGGCGAAAAGATAATTTTTGTGAAAAAATAAGATTTTTTATTTTTACGGCTCTGCATTATAAACTTCTGTGAAGCACTTGTTGGGTCAAAGTGCTCACCACACCTCTAGATAAGTTCCTTAAGGGGTCTACTTTCCAAAATGGTGTCACTTGTGGGGATTTCAATGTTTAGGCACATCAGGGGCTCTCCAAACGCAACATGGCATCTCATCTCAATTCCAGTCAATTTTGCATTGAAAAGTAAAATGGCACTCCTTCCCTTCCGAGCTCTGCCATACGCCCAAACAATGGTTTACACCCATATATGGGGTATCAGCATACTCAGGACAAATTGGACAACAATTTTTGAGGTCCAATTTCTTCTCTTGCTCTTGGGAAAATAAAAAATTTGGGGCGAAAAGATCATTTTTGTGAAAAAATATGATTTTTTATTTTTACGGCTCTGCATTATAAACTTCTGTGAAGCAATTGGTGGGTCAAAGTGGTCACCACACATCTAGATAAGTTCCTTAGGGTGTCTACTTTCCAAAATGGTGTCACTTGTGGGGGGTTTCAATGTTTAGGCACATGAGGGGCTCTCCAAACGCAACATGGCGTCCCATCTCAATTCCTGTCAATTTTGCATTGAAAAGTCAAATGGCGCTCCTTTCCTTCTGAGCTCTGCCATGCGCCCAAACAGTGGTTTACCCCCACATATGGGGTATCAGCGTACTCAGTACAGATTGTACAACAACGTTTGGCATCCATTTTATCCTGTTACCCTTGGTAAAATAAAACAAATTGGAGCTGAAATAAATTTTGTGTGAAAAAAAGTTAAATATTCATTTTTATTTAAACATTCCAAAAATTCCTGTGAAACCCCTGAAGGGTTAATAAACTTCTTGAATGTGGTTTTGAGCACCTTGAGGGGTGCAGTTTTTAGAATGGTGTCACACTTGGGTATTTTCTATCATATAGACCCCTCAAAATGACTTCAAATGAGATGTGGTCCCTAAAAAAAAATGGTGTTGTAAAAATGAGAAATTGCTGGTCAACTTTTAACCCTTATAACTCCCTAACAAAAAAAAATTTTGGTTCCAAAATTGTGCTGATGTAAAGTAGACATGTGGGAAATGTTACTTATTAAGTATATTGCGTGACATATCTCTGTGATTTAAGGGCATAAAAATTTAAATTTGGAAAATTGCGAAATTTTCTAAATTTTCGCCAAATTTCCGTTTTTTTCACAAATAAACGCAAGTTATATCGAATAAATGTTACCACTAAAGTGAAGTACAATATGTCACGAGAAAACATTGTCAGAATCGCCAAGATCCATTGAAGCGTTCCAGAGTTATAACCTCATAAAGGGACAGTGGTCAGAATTGTAAAAATTGGCCCGGTCATTAACGTGCAAACCACCCTCGGGGCTTAAGGGGTTAATGTACACTCTGCACCATATCTTGACTGAAAAAAACAGAAATGTATAAATTTTCACAAATTTGTTAAAAAGGAAAAACTGAAATATCACAAGGTCATGAGTATTCAGACCCTTTGCTCAGTATGGAGTAGAAGCACCCTTTTGAGCTAGTACAGCCATGAGTCTTCTTGGGAATGATGCAACAAGTTTTTCACACCTGGATTTGGGGATCCTCTGCCATTCTTCCTTGCAGATCCTCTCCAGTTCCATCAGTCTGGATGGTGAACGTTGGTGGACAGCCATTTTCAGTTCTCTCCAGAGATGCTCAATTGGGTTTAGGTCATGGGACTGGCTGGACCAGTCAAGAAAGGTCACATAGTTTTTATGAAGCCACTCCTTTGTAATTATAGCTGTGTACATAAGGTCTTTGTCTTGTTGGAAGGTGAACCTTCAGCCAAGTCTGAGGTCCAGAGCACTGGAAAAGGTTTTCATCCTGGATATCTCTGTACTTGGCCACATTCATGTTTCCTTGAATATCAACCAGTTGTCCAGTCCCTGCAGCTGAAAAACACCACCATAGCATGATGCTGCCACCACCATGTTTTACTGTTGGGATTGTATTGGGCAGGTGATGAGCAGTGCCTTGTTTTCTCCACACATACCGCTTAGAATTATCACCAAAAAGGTATATCTTCGTCTCATCAGACCAGAGTATCTTATTCCTCATAGCGTGGGAATCCTTCATGTGTTTTTTGGTAAACTTTATGCTGAAAAGACACAAAATACCGCGCTAAGAAATGCCACACTGCGGAAGCTACTAGTAAGTGTAGGTACCCTATTGGCATATATATAAAACTCAGCTGGCTGCGGGCCAAAAATACAAATATAAACATATAATATGTAGTATAGTATATAGTGTGTGCCTGCAAACAGCCACTAGTACTCTGAATTGGCAGCCTAATCTACTTCCAGATATAATTGCTCTCGCCTACCTGCTTTGAAGTGGAGAAAGCTCTATTCGGCCGCGGGGTAAATGCTTAGTGACGTCACTTTCAGGTCGAGTGGCCGACCAGTATCGGCCATCTTCCTACTCCCTGCGTGCATCCAGGGACGCTACCGGCCGGGGCGCCTCTGGCTCTGCACCGCGCATATCTCCTCCGTCCCATCCGCTCCGAGGCTAAGAGCGGCACAGGAATCGTGGATGCTAAAAGCATTTACCCCGTGGCCGAATAGAGCATTCTCCACTTCAAAGCAGGTAGGCGAGAGCAATGATATCTGGAACTAGATTAGGCTGCCAATTCAGTGGCTGTTTGCAGGCGCACACTATATACTATACTACATATTATATATTTATATTTGTATTTTTGGCCCGCAGCCAGCTGAGTTTTATATATATGCCAATAGGGTACCTAGCGCGGTATTTTGTGTCTTTTTAGGATTGTTTATTTAATCGGCAGGAGTCGGCACAACCCCTGTCTAAATACCAGCTGCTTCTCCTTTCTCTTTTTAGACCTATATTAGTGCAGCGCCAGTGTGGTTACTGGTTGAGTAAACTTTATGCTGGCTTTCATATGCCTTGCACTGAGGAGAGGCTTCCGTTGGGCCACTCTGCCATAACGACCTGAGCAGTGGAGGGCTGCAGTGATAGTTGACTTTTGTGGAATTTTCTCCCATCTCCATACTGCATCTCTGGAGCTCAGCCACAGTGATCTTGGGGTTCTTCTTTACCTCTCTCATTAAGGCTCTTCTCCCACGATTGTTCAGTTTGGCTAAATGGCCAGGTCTAGGAAAACTTCTGGTGGTCCCAAACTTCTTCCATTTAAGGATTATGGAGGTCACTGTGCTCTTAGTAACCTTGAGTACTGCAGAAATTCTTTTGTAACCTTGGCCATATCTGTACCTTGCCACAATTTTGTCTCTGAGCTTCTTGACCAGTTCCTTTGACCTCATGATTCTCATTTGGTCTGACATGCACTGTGAGCTGTGAGGTCTTATATAGAAAGGTGTGTGGCTTTCCAAATCAAGTCCTATCAGTTTAGTTAAACATAGCTGGACTCCAATGAAGGAGTAGAGCCATCTCAAGGAGGATGACAAAGAAAATGGACAGCATGTGACTTAATTTTGAGTGTCTGAGCAAAGGGTCTGAATACCTATGACCATATGATAATTCAGTTTTTCTTTTTTAATAAATATGCAAACATTTCTACATTTCTGTTTTTTTCAGTCAAGATGGGGTGCAGAGTGTACATTAATGAGAAAAAATGAACTTATTTGAATTTACCAAATGGCTGCAATGAAACAAAAAGTGAAAAATGTAAAAGGGTCTGAATACTTTCTGTACCCACTGTACATTTTTAACATAATACATTCATACAATAACTCATTAGTACAAGTGAAAATAAGCATTTTGTAATATATATCATCAAAGAAATCTGCTCCTTTCTCTCCCAAAATTGATGATTAATTCTCAATATTCCCAATTCAACGATTACAGTCTGTATTTAGGGAAGACTGAATGCTACATTACTAAGATAGGATATGATACTTTTGATAGGAGTCTATGTAGAGGGAAGGTGGAGGTAGTGCTTCTCCCCTCTTTGGTCTTCATATAATCTTATCAGCAGCCGCCATCTCTTATCTCAGCAGTGGGAAAATTTGTCTTCACTGAATACAGATTTTACCCATGAATTGAGAATTTTGAAAATGAATGATCAGTCCTGCAGGAGAAAGAAGCAGGTTTCTCTGATAAAATATATTGCAAAGTTGCATATTTTCCCTTGTACTAATGATGTAACAAATTTTAAGAAGATCTATGTAAAAATGAAATTCCTGATTGAAGTGCATGCTGTCATGTGGGGGCGTGATACACTTCAATGATGTGCAGCGCACTCCATGCGGTCACATAGGATGCAATAAACGTTAGTAGCATCAATGCCTGATGAAAGACACAGTACATTTTTCAGCTTTTTGAAAACTTGTACATAATGAACCAGAATAAAACATCTGAAACTCTACACCACATCCAAAATGGTGAACTAAAAAAGTAAAATAACAAGTGAATACTAGAGATGAGCGGTATTCGAGTCGAACTGTTCGCCAATTTCAAATTCGAGCCGTTTTGGGCGGTGTTCGAGTCGTTCGTCGAACCCGAACAATTTGCTTAAAATTCGGTTGTTCGAGTTTCTGTTCGATAACTGTTTATTCACCAAAAGCCTAGCTTGATTTGCACATTAAAACTGTTTATCATTGTTAATAGACTGTTTTAGTGTATAGTGGGAGGGGGGGCGGGGGATAGATCTGGGCTGAAATGATGCCGATCTCCATTTTTTTTCTTTCCCGCATTAACAGTGGGGCGGTGCAGTCTCTCAGCCTATCAGCAGTGCGCACACACACAGCAATGTGCATGTGATGCACACAAGCAAGAGCATGTGTCATTGACTGTGTATGTCACATGTCCTCCTTGCCCTATAAGAACCAGCCATTTGCCCCGTCGCCACCATTTCCTCACTGCTGCAGCTTAGTGTTAGAGGGCACCGCTGCTGCTGTGGGCGCTATACAGACTAAGAGTGTTTTTTTGGAGCGAATTGTGAGAGAGATAGGTTTAGGAAGTTGGGAGGAGTCGGGACTAGCTGTAATATCAGCCCTTTTCAGGGTAGGTTACAGCAGTTCCTAGCACTGTTTGCCAGGCAGGTCTGTGCCAGTGCTGTGCAAGTGTTTGTCACAGCATTTGGTGTATTCTAGCTCAGCCAATCCTTTTGGGCTAGTAGCATTGTCATCTGAGTAGCCCACCTGTGAAGCTAGCTACACCGCCTGTGTATCGCAATTTTTACTGCATCTAACCCAGTTAATAGTTTTGGGCCTAGGAGCAGTGTCTGCACGTCAGCAGAGTAGCGCGCCTGTGAAACTAACTACAAAGCCTGTGTATCTCAATTTTCACTGCATCTAATCCAGTTAATAGTTTGGGGCATAGGAGCAGTGTCTGCACGTCAGCAGAGTAGCCCACCTGTGAAACAACCTATGCCACCTGTGTATCTCTATTTTCACTGCATCTAATCCAGTTAATAGTTTAGGGCCTAGGAGCAGTGTCTGCCCGTCAGCAGAGTAGCCCGCCTGTGAAAAAAACTATACCGCCTGTGTATCTCAATTTTTACTGCATCTAAACCAGTTAATAGTTTTGGGCCTAGAAGCAGTGTCTGCATGTCAGCAGAGAAGCCCGCCTGTGAAACTAACTACACTGCCTGTGTATCTCAATTTTCACTGCATCTAATCCAGTTATTCGTTTTGGGCCTAGGAGCAGTGTCTGCACTTCAGCAGAGTAGCCCGCCTGTGAAACTAACTACATCGCCTGTGTATCTCTATTTTCACTGCCTCTAATCCAGTTAATAGTTTAGGGCCTAGGAGCATTGTCTGCCCGTCAGCAGAGTAGCCCGCCTGTGAAACTAACTAAACGGCCTGTGTATCTCTATTTTTACGGCATCTAATCCAGTTAATAGTTTTGGGCCTAGGAGCAGTGTCTGCACTTCAGCAGAGTAGCGCGCCTGTGAAACTAACTACAAAGCCTGTGTATCTCAATTTTCACTGCATCTAATCCAGTTAATAGTTTGGGGCATAGGAGCAGTGTCTGCACGTCAGCAGAGTAGCCCGCCTGTGAAACAAACTATACCGCCTATGTATCTCTATTTTCACTGCATCTAATCCAGTTATTAGTTTTGGGCCTAGGAGCAGTGTCTGCACGTCAGCAGAGTAACCTGCCTGTGAAACTAGCTACACCACCTGTGTATCTCTATTTTCACTGCAATCTAATCCAGTTAATAGTTTAGGGCCTAGGAGCAGTGTCTGCACATCAGCAGAGTAGCCCGCTTGTGAAACTAACTACACCACCTGCGCATCTCTATTTTCACTGCATCTAATCCAGTTAATAGTTTAGGGCCTAGTACCACAGTTTGGCCACTCAGTTCTGCTCGGTTTTCATCCATAAGTTGTTGTGCCAACAACTATAGATATAGAGTTGCCAATTAGTTAAGCACTAAAATGAGTGGCAAAAGGCCTGCTGCTGGTGGAAAGGAGAATAGGCATGTTGGAAAGGGAAAAAAAGGTTGCGTTCGTGGGGTAGGTGGTAAAGCAACAGTAACATCTGCAGAAGAAAGACAATCTTCCAGCCAAAGTAAGATGTCAACTTTTCTTCATGGACAATCTGATATGATCCCTTTCTTACGACCATCGCTACAAGCGTCGCCAAAAATTCCAGATGAGGCACAAAAACAGCAGGTGCTTGAACGGATATCAAGTGCTCGTTCAAGTGGGCTTTCCTCCATGTCAACTTCAACATCACAACTACTCCAGTCCTCAGAGTTGTCACTCCAATCGCACTTGCTTCTTTACAGCTCCCAAGTCTCCAGCTGCCCGTCTGAGCATGGGGTAACACAAATGGTTATGTCTGTAGAGCTGTTTACGCATACTATAGCCTGGGAATCAGAGGTCTGCTCCAGAACTTCTGTGAATCCAGACGAGGAAATGATCTGCACTAAAGCCCAGAATCTTTGTGAGTCAGATCCAGGCCCAGATGAAGAAGGTTCTGAGCATAATGTAGACCTTAGCTCCCAAGCTATGGGGTTAACAAAAGGTGACGACATACAGTAAAATAACTCCTGTTGGTGGAGACAATGAGGAAGATGATGATGAGACTGAGATACCTGATTTGAACGAAAACTTGACTTTTCCGTCAGGGCATGAAGAGGTTTGCTCTGAGTATGACAGCTGTGAGAACACACAGGATGATGATGACGAGGTTGTAGACCCCACTTACTGTCAACCCCCAGTCCGCCACTCCATGAGGTCAGCAGAGGAGGTGGAGGAGGATGCTAGAGACGAGTCTGATGACGAGATAACGGTGCGCCTTCCTGGACAGAGACGGAGTACTTGAAGCACGTCAACAACTGCATCCTCAAGCCCAACTGTGCCTCAGACCAGAAGTCGTGGTGGCTCTTCAGGTTGCACGGGCTCTAAGCCTTGCAAAGCCTGGGCATTTTTTTGACATCACAAAGGATGACCCAACTCATGTTGTCTGTAAGATTTGTCAACAAAATCTCAGAAGAGGCCAAAAAATCACTAGCTTGAGTACTTCATGCATGAACCGCCACATGGATATGAGGCATAAGTTGCAGTGGGAAGCTCTCTGTGCTACAATGCGGCCTAAGGGCCAGGTCAACCATCGTCTGCCCCATCAAGTGCATCCGCATCCTCTTCATCCTCTGTGACTGTGGGGACAGCAGTCGCGCATGGTTTTGGATGCAGATCTTCCACCTCTTTACCCGCAACAGCCAGTGTGATTGGCAGGTCGTCAGGACATTTGCAAGTGGAAACATGGAAACACCTGCTGGTGTTGATCGCTCTCCGACATCGACACCACATTTTGATCAAGGCAACATAACATCTCCGCCTGCACCTTCCTCACAGACCAGCAGTTTGCCGGGGACACCCAACTCAACTCTGTCTAAGCACGGCAGCCAGCCCTCAGTCCCTCAGATGTGGACAAGTAAAAGACAATTTCCTCCTAGCCATGACAAAGCTAAGAAGTTGAATTTCTCCATCTGCAAGCTGTTGGCTACAGGAATGCTGCCTTTCCGCCTGGTGGACACAGAGGATTTTTGAGACCTTATGTCCGTCACAGTGCCCCAGTACCAGATGCCCAGTCCCCACTACTTCTCAAAGAAAGCTGTGCCTGCGCTACACCAGCATGTCACACACAACATCACCGTTTCCTTGAGAAACTCTGTGTGTGACAGGGTGCATTTCACCACAGACACTTGGACGAGTAGACATGAACAGGGGCGTTACATGTCGGTGACTGGGCACTGGGTAACTACGGCGACATCAGGAGAAGGGGCTGCTGTCCAAGTCTTGCCGTCGCCACGAGATGCTCGTCGATCCTCTGTATCTAGAAGTTCCTCCACTGCTTCTGCCTCCTCAACCTCCTCTCAGTCCTTCATCTGCACCCAAAGCCTGTCTGGTAATGCCACCCGCGTTGTTACTGCACAGAAGGAATCCTGCACACCTCCTCACTATGCTGTCACCAGGGCTCAATGGCATCAGGCAGTGTTTACATTGAAATGTCTGGGAAATGTGAGTCACACAGCTGAGGAGTTGTGGTCAGCTCTGGAATCTGAGTACCATCAATGGTTGTCTCCACTCAACCTCCAGCCAGTGAAGGCTGTGTGCGACAATGCTGAAAACCTGGGTGTGGCCCTTCGCCGGGAAAATGTCACACACGTGCCTTGTATGGCTCACGTTTTGAACCTGGTTTCCAGCAATTTTTATCCCACTATCCCGGACTAGATGGGCTTCTGCAGAGGGCATGGTCGCTGTGTGCTCACTTCCGCCTTTCGCATCCCACAGCTCGACGACTTGCATCTCTACAGAAGTCGTTGGGCCTGCCAGTTCACCGGCTGAAATGTGATGTGCCCACACGGTGGAATTCAACTCTGCACATGTTGCAGTGAATGTAGCAGCACAAACGAGCCCTAGTGCAATATGTTATGATGTACAGCCTGGGCCAACGAGATCAAGAGGTGGGGCAAATCACGCTGCAGGAGTGGTCTCAGATCAGGGACCTATGCACCCTTCTGCACAGTTTTGAAATAGCGGCGAAGATGTTTAGTGCTGACGATGCCATTATCAGCATGACCATTCCGGTGATTTATATGCTGGAGCACACCTTACACAGTGTACAGAGTCAGGTGGTGGAACAAGAGGAGGAGGAGGAACAGGAGGAGTCATATGCGGAAGGGATCATATCTCCAAGGTCAGGAAGGTTGGCAGCACCAAGGCGGCTGGCATTGGAGGCTGGGGGAGAGGGATTACCGAGGGTGCATGGTAGCGGCCAAACTGTTGAGGAAGGTGCAGGAGGCGAGGAAGAAGTGGAGGACGAACTGGTGCTGGGCATGGAAGACTCATCAGATGAGGGAGACCTTGATCAAATTTCTGTTGTGTGAGGTTGGGGGGAGAGGGCTGACGAAGGAAGCATGATTCTCACCTCACCACCACCAAGACAACAAGGACTTGGTCCTCCTGGATGCGCAAGACACATGAGTGCCTTCTTGCTGCACTACCTGTAACATGACCCTCGGATTGTCAGAATCCGAAGTAATGCCGACTACTGGGTTGCCACACTCTTAGATTCCCCGGTACAAAAGCAAATTTGGTGAAATAATTCCTGCCATAGAAAGGGATTCACGCATGCAGGAGTATCAGCAGAGACTGTTACAGAATCTAACATCTGCTTTTCCACAAAACACCAGTGGTGCACGTAGTCAATCTCTGAGTTCTAACTTGCCAACCATGGGACTATCGAGTCATCACTCATACCGTAACAGTAACACCGTATCTGGTGGTAACAGCAATTTTTTCCAATCGTTTCAAGATTTTTTTAGACCATCCTTTGCAAGGCCACAGGGGACAAGAAGTCTGACGCACAGCCAACTCCTAGAGAGAATGGTACAAGAGTATCTCCAAGTTAACATCGATGCCATAACTGTGGAACTGGACCCTTGCTCATTTTGGGCTTCCAATCTTGAAAAATGGCCTGAGATCACCACTCACGCCTTGGAGATCTTGTCGTGCCCCACAGCCAGCGTTCTCTCTGAACGTGTGTTCAGCGCTGCTGGTGGTGTGCTGACAGATAAGCGCACGTAGCTGTCCAGTGACAATGTAGACAGACTAACGCTCACCAAGATGAACAAATCCTGGATCCGCAATGATTTTTCTACCCCTGTGTCATCTTGGGGAGGCTAAAAGCTTGATGATTTTTGAAAATGACCTCACCAACCGTTTTAAAAAACTCTGGCAAAATTGATGCCACTTAAGTGGTGTCTGTGGCCAAATATTTGGAGAAAATGGAGACTCTTTTATTCAGTCCCCCTGCTGAGTTTTACATGACATTGCCATCGTCAATTCCAGGTGGGTGGGGTCATATGCAGAGTTGTTTCCTCATACTATGGCCTGGGATTCAGAGGTCTGCTCCAAAGCTTCAGTGTCTGCTAGTCAGCAGAGTAGCCCAGCCACCCACCGCCTGTTTACCTAAGTACTATTTTTAACCCCTTAGTGACAGAGCCAATTTGGTACTTAATGACCGAGCCAATTTTTGCAATTCTGACCACTGTCACTTTATGAGGTTATAACTCTGGAACGCTTCAACGGATCCCGCTGATTCTGAGACTGTTTTTTCATGACATATTGTACTTCATGTTAGTGGTAACATTTCTTCGATATTACTTGCGATTATTTATGAAAAAAAACGGAAATATGGCGAAAATTTTTAAAATTTTGCAATTTTCACACTTTGTATTTTTATGCCCTTAAATCAGAGAGATATGTCATGAAAAATAGTTAATAAATAACATTTCCCACATGTCTACTTTACATCAGCACAATTTTGGAAACAAATTTTTTTTTTGTTAGGTAGTTATAAGGGTTAAAAGTTGACCAGCAATTTCTCATTTTTACAACACCATTTTTTTTTAGGGACCACATCACATTTGAAGTCATTTTGAGGGGTCTATATGATAGAAAATAATGAGGTGTGACACCATTCTAAAAACTACACCCCTCAAGGTTCTCAAAACCACATTCAAGAAGTTTATTAACCCTTTACGTGCTTCACAGGAACTGAAACAATGTGGAAGGAAAAAATGTACATTTAACTTTTTTTTGCAAACATCTTAATTCAGAACCATTTTTTTTTTTCACAAGTGTAAAAACAGAAATGTAACCATAAATTTTGTTATGCAATTTCTCCTGAATATGCCAATACCCCATATGTGGGGGTAAACCACTTTTTGGGCGCACCGCAGAACTTAGAAGTGAAGGAGCGCCGTTTGACTTTTTCAATGCAGAATTGGCTGGAATTGAGATCGGATGCCATGTCACGTTTAGAGAGCCCCTGATGTGCCTAACCAGTGGAAACTCCCCACAAGTGACACCATTTTGGAAACTAGACCCCTTAAGGAACTTATCTAGATGTGTGGTGAGCACTTTGAACCCCCAATTGCTTCACAGAAGTTTATAACGTAGAGCCGTGAAAATAAAAAAATCGCTTTTGTTTACACAAAAATGATCTTTTCGCCCACAAATTCTTATTTTCACAAGGGTAAAAGGAGAAATTAGACCACAAAAGTTGTTGTGCGATTTTTCCTGAATACGTCGATACCCCATATGTGAGGGTAAACCACTGTTTGGGCGCATGGCAGAGCTTGGAAGTGAAGGAGCGCCGTTTTACTTTTTCAATGTAGAATTGGCTGGAATTGAGATTGGACGCCATGTCGCGTTTGGAGAGCCCCTGATGTGCATAAACAGTAGAAACCCCCACAAGTGACCCCATTTTGGAAACTAGACACCTTAAGGAACTTATCTAGATGTGTGGTGAGCACTTTGAACCCCCATGTGCTTCAAAGAAGTTTATAATGTAGAGCCGTGAAAAAAAAAATCGCATTTTTTCTACAAAAATGATTTTTTGCCCACAAATTTTTATTTTCACAAGGGTAACAGCAGAAATTAGACCACCAAAGTTGTTGTACAATTTCTCCTGAGTACGTTGATACCCAATATGTGGGGGTAAACCACTGTTAGGGCGCACCGCAGAGCTTGGAAGAGAAAGAGTGCCGTTTTACTTTTTCAATGTAGAATTGGCTGGAATTGAGATCGGACGCCATGTCGCGTTTGGAGAGCCCCTGATGTGCCTAAACAGTAGAAATCCCCCACAAGTGACCCCATTTTGGAAACTAAACCCCCCATGGAACTTATCTAGATGTGTGGTGAGAACTTTGAATGCCCAAGTGCTTCACAGAATTTTATAATGCAGAGTCGTGAAAATAAAAAATATTTTTTTTTCCACAAAAAAGATTATTTAGCCCCCAAGTTTTTATTTTCACAAGGGTAACAAGAGAAATTGGACCCCAGAAGTTGTTGTCCAATTTGTCCTGAGTATGCTGGTACCCCATATGTGGGGGTAAACCACTGTTTGGGCGCACGGCAGAGCTCGGAAGGAAGGAGCGCCATTTTGGAATGCGGACTTTGATAGAATGGTCTGCGGGCATTATGTTGCGTTTGCAGAGCCCCTGATGTACCTAACCAGTAGAAACCCTCCACAAGTGACCCCAATTTGGAAACTAGACCCCCCAAGGAACTTTTCTAGATGTGTGGTGAGAACTTTCAATGCCCTAGTGCTTCACAGAAGTTTAGAATGCAGAGTCGTGAAAATAAAAAATATTTTTTTTTCCACAAAAAAGATATTGTAGCCCCCAAGTTTTTATTTTCACAAGGGTAACAGGAGAAATTGGAATGCAATAGTTGTTGTCCAATTTATCCCGAGTACGCTGATGTGCCATATGTGGGGGTAAACCACTGTTTGGGCGCACGGCAGAGCTCGGAAGGGAAGGAGCGCCTTTTTGGAATGCAGACTTTGATAGAATGGTCTGTGGGCATTATGTTGCGATTGCAGAGCCCCTGATGTACCTAAACAGTAGTAACCCCCCACAAGTGACCCCATTTTGGAAACTAGACCCCCCAAGGAACTTATCTAGATGTGTGGTGAGAACTTTGAATGCCCAAGTGCTTCACAGAGGTTTAGAATGCAGAGTCGTGAAAATAAAAAATATTTTTTTTTTCACAAAAAAGATATTGTAGCCCCCAAGTTTTTATTTTCACAAGGGTAACAGGAGAAATTGGACCACTAAAGTTGTTGTCCAATTTATCCTGAGTATGCTGATGCCCTATATGTGGGGGTAAACCACTGTTTGGGCGCACGGCAGAGCTCGGAATGGAAGGAGCGCCGTTTTGGAATGCAGACTTTGATAGAATTGTCTGTGGGTGTTATGTTGCGTTTGCAGAGCCCCTGATGTACCTAAACAGTAGTAACCCCCCACAAGTGACCCCGTTTTGGAAACTAGACCCCCCAAGGAACTTATATAGATGTGTGGTGAGAACTTTGAATGCCCAAGTGCTTCACAGAAGTTTATAATGCAGAGTCATAAAAAAAATATATATATATTTTTCCACAAAAAGGATTTTGTAGCCCCCAAGTTTTTATTTTCACAAGGGTAACAAGAGAAATTGGACCCCAGAAGTTGTTGTCCAATTTATCCCGAGTATGCTGATGCCCCATATGTGGGGGTAACCCACTGTTTGGGCGCACGGCAGAGCTCAGAAGGGAGGGAGCACCATTTGACTTTTTGAGCGCAAAATTGGCTGTCGTGTTTGGAGACCCCCTGATGTAACTAAACAGTGGAAACCCCCCAATTCTAGCTCCAACCCTAACCCCAACACACCCCTAACCCTAATCCCAACCCGATCCATAATCCTAATCACTAACCCTAACCATAATCACAACCCTTACCCCAAAACAACCCTAATGTCAACCCTAACCATAACCCTAATCAAAACCCTAAATCCAACACACCCCTAATCCTAATCTCAACCCTAACCTCAAACCTAACCCTAATCCCAATACACCCCTAATCACAACCCTAACCTTAACCCTAATCCCAAACCTAACCCTAATCCCAAGCGTAACCCTAATGCCAACCCTAACCCTAATACCAACCCTAATCCAAACCCTAACCCTAATCCAAACTCTAACCCTAACTTTAGCCCCAACCCTAGCCCTAACTTTAGCCCCAACCCTAACCCTAGCCCTAAGGCTACTTTCACACTTGCGTTGTTTGGCATCCGTCGCAATCTGTCGTTTTGGACAAGAAACGGATCCTGCAAATGTGCCCGCAGGATGCGTTTTTTGCCCATAGACTTGTATTGCCGACGGATCGTGACGGATGGCCACACGTCGCGTCTGTTGTGCACTGGATCAGTGTTTTGGCGGACCGTCAGCACAAAAAAACGTTCAATGTAACGTTTTTTTGTACGTCGCATCCGCCATTTCTGACCGCGCATGCGTGGCCGTAACTCCGCCCCCTCCTCCCCAGTACATAGATTGGGCAGCGGATGCGTTGAAAAACTACATCCGCTGCCCACGTTGTGCACAATTTTCACAACGTGTGTCGGTATGTCGGGCCGATGCATTGCGACGGCCCCGTACCGACGTAAGTGTGAAAGAAGCCTAACCCTAAATTTAGCCCCAACCCTAACTCTAAATTTAGCCCCAACCCTAACCCTAAATTTAGCCCCAACCCTAACCCTAAATTTAGCCCTAACCCTAGCCCTAACCCTAGCCCTAACTCTAGCCCTAACCCTACCCCTAACCCTACCCCTAGCCCTAACCCTAGCCCTAACCCTACCCCTAACCCTAGCTCTAACCCTACCCCTGACCCTACCCCTAACCCTACCCCTAACCCTACCCCTAACCCTACCCCTAACCCTAAACCTAGCCCTAACCCTACCCCTACCCCTACCCCTACCCCTAACCCTACCCCTAACCCTACCCCTAACCCTACCCCTAACCCTACCCCTACCCCTAACCCTAATTTTAGCTCCAACTGCTCTTCTCCTGCCGGCCGGCAGATGGAGACAGATGGCGGGCGCACTGCGCATGCGCCCGCCATTTTCTTTTGCCGGCGGCCAGGAGGAGCAGCAGGAGGACCCAGGGACACAGGTGAGTATGGCAGGGCCCCCGAATCCCCCTATTTCTCTGTCCTCTGATGTGCGATCACATCAGAGGACAGAGAATTACACTTTGACTTTTTTTTTTTTTTTTGCAGTCGCCGGTAAACAGTTAATTACCGGCGATCGCAAAACAGGGGTCGGTAAAACCGACCCCGATCATGCTCTTTGGGGTCTCGGCTACCCCCGGCAGCCGAGACCCCAAAGATTCTCACGGGGCCGGTCGGTGGGCGCACTGCGCATGCGCCCGCCATTTTGAAGATGGCGGCGCCCACCGGGAGCCACGAGGAGCATCGGGGGAGATAGGTGAGTATTGGGGGGCTACCTGGGACCCCTTTTCTCTGTCCTCCGATGTGCGATCACATCGGAGGACAGAGAAATTAAAAAGAGATCGCGTTTTTTTTTTTTTTGCGATCGCCGGTAAACGGTTAATTACCGGCGATCGCAAATGCGGGGTGGGTTAAAAAAAACCCGAATCATGTTCTCTGGGGTCTCGGCTACCCCCGGCAGCCGAGACCCCGGAGAAAATCCGACTCTGGGGGGCGCTATTCACTTTTTCCACAGCGCCGTTAATTAACGGCGCTGTGGTTTAAGTACCCTTAGCGGCCGCCGTTAAAAGGCGTATCGGCGGTCGCTAAGGGGTTAATGGCATCTGGCCCAGGAAATCCTTTTGGACCTAGTAGAATTTGGTGCTACTCAGCAGCGTACCCCACCCATGAAGCAAGCTACACCGCCTGTTTACCTAACTACTATTTTGTAATGGCATCTAGCCCAGGAAATCCTTTTGGGCATAATAGAATTTGGTGCTACTCAGCAGCGTACTTCACCCATGAAGCAAGCTACACTGCCTGTTTACCTAAGTACTATTTTTTAACGGCATCTAGCCCAGGAAATCATTTTGGGCCTAGTAGAATTTGGTGCAACTCAGCAGCGTACTCCACCCATGAAGCAAGCTACACGGACTGTTTACCTAAGTACTATTTTTTAACGGCATTTGGCCCAGGAAATCCTTTTGTGCCTAGTAGCAATATCTGCTACTCAGCAGAGTTCCCCACCCATGAAGCAAGCTACACCGCCTTCTTTCTTTCTCAATCTAACCCCTCAGCTTTGGGGTGTCACCTCTCCCTCCAGCTCTCACCTTCTCACAGGTGGACTACTGCGTGTTTTCACACTGTGGCGAATCTTTTGGGCCCAGGCATAAGAAGTCATCGAGGTAATGGATAATATGTGCCGCCTTACAAACGTCCATGATGACACATTTGAGGAAGCAACTAAATGCCTCAAATAGTGAGCAGGATATAGAGCACCCCATGGGCAAACAGCGATCTATGTAGTATGCTCATTCACAGAAGCAGCCCAATGGGAGGACACTATTCGGAGGCACAGGTAGTAACCGGAACGCCCCCTCAATGTCTGTTTTGGCCATTAGGGTGCCCCTTACCAACTTCTTGACCTGCCAGATTGCCTCATCAAAGGAGGTACAGTACATAGTATTGTACTTGGTTCCACGTCGATGTTGTCGTTTACTGACCTGCCCCTTGGATATGACAAATGGTGGATTAGTCTGAATGTTTTGGGTTCATTTTTTGGCACAACTCCTAATGAGGGTACCACTATGTATTCTAAGGAAAGTGTTCTGAATGGACTCGCCGCCATTCTACCTAAAGATATTTCTTTTTTAATTTTTTTTGTCAAGACATCTGGGTGTTGGTAGAGTGAGTTTACATTTTTACTCCAGCCTTTCTTGATTTTAGAAGGGCATGACATGCCTATATCTGTGTCTCTTCCTCCTTTTAATCCTCCACCTCTTTTCTTTTCGCATGACTATATGTAGTTGTTACTTTTCCATGTGTTTGTTGTGTCTTCTGAGCAGTTTGTCAGCTTTTGGACACCTTTTAAGGTGTTTTCTATGTGTTTTCCATGTGTTTGTATGAGTTTGTGTTTGCCTCCTATTGGTTTCAATGGGGTTCGACGGTGTTCGTCGAATGTTCGATGAACATTTCATCGAACATGTCCCTGTTCGACGAACCCGAACACTAGGGAGGTGGCTCAACACTAGTGAACACATGTAAAATAGACGTAAAAAAGGCACAAATGGAAATAAGAATTATCCAGACCTGAATCCGATTGAACACATCTGGGAAATCATGTCTCGCACCATCCACCAACATCACGTTGCACCACAGACTGTCCAGGAGTTGGCAGATGCTTTAGTCCAGGTCTGGGAGGAGATCCCTCAGGAGACCATCCACCACCTCATCAGGAGCATGCCCAGGCATTGTAGGGAGGTTATACAGGCATATGGAGGCCACACACACTACTGAGCATCATTTCCTTGTCTTGAGGCATTTCCACTAAAGATGGATCAGCCTGTAACTTAATTTTGCACTTTGATTTTGAGCATCATTCCAACTCCAGACCATGGGATATTAGTTGTGATTTACGTTGATCATTTTTAGGTTTTACTGTTCTCAACACATTCCACTATGTAATGAATAAAGATTTACAACTGGAATATTTCATTCAGTAATATCTAGGATGTGGGATTTTAGTGTTCCCTTTATTTTTTTGAGCAGTGTATATAGCGTCATCACAAAAAGAGTGATCTATTTCAAGTGTTTGTTTCTGTTAATGTTGATGATGATGATGATTATGTCTTACAGCCAATGAAAACCCAAAAGTCATTATCTCAGTACATTAGAATAATTAGCAAAAAACACCTGCAAAGGCTTCCTAATACTGTTGAGCGATACATAAGTATCGGTATTGGATTGTATTGGCCGATATTCGAAAAATATCGGATATCGCAGATACCGATACCCGATACCAATGCAAGTCAATGGGACCAAAATATCGGAATTAAAATAAACCCTTTCTTTCCTTGTAGGTTAATTCTACATGAAGGAAAACAACTAAGAATAATGTAGGATGTATTGGGGGAGGTGGAGGAGACATTTAAGGCATAGAGGTTTAGCCCAAGCTCCTCTATCCAATCCTATAGTGTTTTCCCACAATCTAGCTGTATATGGATGGGAAGCCACTAATAGGATAAATTTGAACAAATGTGCAGCTGGCTGCACTAATTGAAAAATGGACAATGGAACGGTATGAGGCAGTGATGCACCATGAGCTGACAACAACCAGCGGTGTCTGCAGACCAGACTACAGAGTGAGCTGCTCTCACACAGACACCTTGCAGACACCTGTGAACAGCGCTGCATGGCAAAAACAAGGTTCTCACACAGCGATTGCTAAATTAGCCTGGGTAAAGCACAATGAAGCAAATCGCTATCTCTAAACTGGCCCTCAGTCAGAACACAGCATCCTGTCCCTAACTGAATTCACAGCAGAGTGAACCCAAAATGGTGGCAGTGACTTTTATAGTGCATCATGACATCATTTCAGCAGCCAATCACAGTCATGCCAGTAGTTACATGCCTACCATGCAGAACAGGATGTGCCCACACTTCTGATCATTCCTCATTGGCTGAATTCTGGCTGTTTGAATTATAGGAACTTCCGATTCCGGTATCCGATATACTGAAAGTATCGGAACGCGGTATCGGAATTCCGATACTGCAAATATCAGCCAATACCTGATACTTGCGGTATCAGAATGCTCAATACTACTTCCTAAGCATTTAAAAAGGTCCCTTATTCTGTTTCAGTAGGCTCCACGATCATGGGAAGACAGCTGACTTGACAGATGTCCAGAAGTCAGTCATTGACACACTCCTAAAGGAGGTTAAGTCCAATACTGACTGGCAGCTGGTCCAGCAGTGCATCATTACAGAGCTGGCTGTCAGTCAGTGCCGGGGACGTGGTTACAGCCACCACCTACTGTATACTGAGCTGTGTCTGAAGTCATGCCTGTCACACCCCCACGACTGTAAGTCCAAGGTTGCTGGGAGGAATAAAATGTATCTCCTCCCAGTAACTGGGATTTCAGTGTGACTGCAGCATGGCTTTATAATGCTACTAGCTTGCAGAGCAACCCCATATCTGCAGATTAATGTTTTGGTACATTGCAGGATCCCTTAACCCCTTCATGGACAGGGGTCTTATCCCCAGAGCCAAAACTTTTTTTATTTTTCAGTCAAAATGGCCATGTGAGGGCTTGTTTTTGTAGGACAAGTTGTACTTTTGAACGACACTATTGGTTTGAACATACCATGTACTGAGAAACAGGAAAGAAATTCCAAGTGCGGTGAAATTGTTGTTTTGTGGGAGATTTTTTTTGTAACCTTTTCACTAACGCTAAAACTGAGATTCCATTATGATTCTCCAAGTCATTGCTATTTCATAGACTCCAAACATGTCTAGGTTATTTTTTATTTAAGTGGTGAAAAAAAATCCATTCTTTCTTTTTTAAAAAAGGCACCATTTTCCAAGACCTGTATTGTCTCCATTTTTCATGATCTTTGGCTGGGTGAGGGCTTATATTTTGTAAGCAGAGTTGACGTTTTTATTGATACAATTTTGGTGTAGATACGATCTTTTGATTGCCCGTTATTGCATTTTATTGCAATGTAGTGGCGAATGCAGCGATTCCAAGTATGTGTATATTTGATTTTTTTATTGTTTTATTTTGAATGGGGTGAAATTTGAACTTTTATATTTTTTATATTTTTTAAATATTTTTGAAAACTTTTTATTCTTACTTTTTGCATGCTTTAACCCCTATCTGACCTCGGACGGGATAGTACGTCCGAGGTCAGATCCCCTGCTTTGATGCAGGGCTCCGCGGTGAGCCCGCACCAAAGCCGGGACATGTCAGCTGTTTTGAACAGCTGACATGTGCCCGTAATAGGCGCGGGCAGAATCGCGATCTGCCCGCACCTATTAACTAGTTAAATGCCGCTGTCAAACGCAGACAGCGGCATTTAACTGCCGCATCCGGCCGGGCGGCCAGAAATGACGTCATCGCCGACCCCCGTCACATGATCGGGGGTTGGCGATGCGTCTCCATTGTAACCATAGAGGTCCTTGAGACCTCTATGGTTACTGATGACCGGTGGCTGTGAGCACCACCCTGTGGTCGGCGCTCACAGCACACCTCCATTTCTGCTACATAGCAGCGATCAGCATTGTGCCTGCTTCTAGCCTCCCATGGAGGCTATTGAAGCATGGCAAAAGTAAAAAAAAAAAAAGTTGAAAAAAATGTTAAAAAAATAAAAAAAATATAAAAGTTTAAATCACCCCCCCCTTTCGCCCCAATCAAAATAAATCAATAAAAAAAATATAAAATCTACGCATATTTGGTATCGCCGCGCTCAGAATCGCCCGATCTATAAACTAAAAAAAAGCATTAACCTGATCGCTAAACAGCGTAGCGGGAAAAAAATTCAAAACGCCAGAATTACGTTTTTTTGGTCGCCGCGACATTTCATTAAAATGCAATAACGGGCGATCAAAAGAACGTATCTGCACCGAAATGCTATCTTTAAAAACGTCATCTCGGCACGCAAAAAATAAGCCCTCATCCGACCCCAGATCATGAAAAATGTAGACGCTACGGGTATCGGAAAATGGCGCAATTTTTTATTTATTTTTTTTTAGCAAAGTTTGGAATTTTTTTTCACCACTTAGATAAAAAATAACCTAGTCATGTTAGGTGTCTATGAACTCGTACTGACCTGGAGAATCATAATGGCAGGTCAGTTTTAGCATTTAGTGAACCTAGCAAAAAAGCCAAACAAAAAACAAGTGTGGGATTCCACTTTTTTTGCAATTTCACCGCACTTGGAATTTTTTCCCGTTTTCTAGTACACGACATGCTAAAACCAATGATGTCGTTCAAAAGTACAACTCGTCCCGCAAAAAATAAGCCCTCACATGGCCAAATTGACGGAAAAATAAAAAAGTTATCGCTCTGGGAAGGAAGGGAGTGAAAAACGAACACGGAAAAACGAAAAATCCCAAGGTCATGAAGGGGTTAATATTTTCAATGGGAAACTAGAAGCTGCAGTTGTCTGATAGCCTCTGCTACACACAGGCGATGATCAGATCACTTGTGTGTAGCAGAAATGCTCACTTTCTATGAGCGCCGACCACTGAGCAGTACTTGTAACAATTTGGCTATGACAACAGCTGACATGTGTCGGGAAAGATGTGGGCTGAGAGCCGGAGCCCACAACAAAGGGAGGGATTTCAGTGTGGGCATACTATTACGCCCAATGTCGGAAAAGAGTTAAAGTTCTTTAATACACCAAATAATGGCATTAAAAAATACATGTCCTGTGAAAACAAGCATCTAAATAATTTTGATAATACAACAGTGAAAAGTTACAGCTATTGAGAAACAGTAATAACTTGAAAAATAAATAAATCAATGTGTTTTAAAATGGGTAAAGACATGCAAATTGTAACTTTTATATGTGCTAGTCATATGATTTCAGACAGCTACCTAGCATTCTTATTGCTTTTTTTCAAAGGTGTGCTGATGTTCAGCTATCAGCCATTGTCCTAGGTTAAACAGCTCAATTTCTGCCCTTGTGTTCCTGATTTGGCACATGATTAGGCTACGTTCACATTTGCGTTGCGTCGGGCGCACCCACGGCGACGCATGCGTCATGCGCCCCTATATTTAACATGGGGGGGCGCATGGACATGCGTTGTGCTGCGTTTTGCGACGCATGCATTTTTTTTGCCGCAAGCGTAGGGCGCAGAGGACGCAGCAAGTTGCATTTTTTTTGTGTCCAAAATTCGGCAAAAAAGGATGCATGCGTCGCAAAATGCTGCATTTTAGCGTGCGTTTTGTTGCGTTTTTGTTTGCGTTGTGTGTTGCGTCTCCGACGCAATATCGCACAACGCAAATGTGAACGTAGCCTTAGAGCTGTGTGACTAGTGCACACATCTGTCTGACCATCTCATTTTAAATCTAAGGCCAGTGTCACACTTGCGTGTGCAATGTGAGAAACTCGCGCGAGTCTCTCGCATCAATACTCGGCACTGCTGCCGGCACTCGGGACCAGAGGGTGCGGCTGCATGCATTTCTATGCAGCTGAATGCTCCGGTCCGAACCGCCGCCGGCAGTTCTGGGTATTGATGTGAGAGAATCTCGTGAGTTTCTCGCACTGTACATGCAAGTGGGACACCAGCATAAAGCCAGAACTCTTTTCTTCGACAGCCAAGACACTGAGCAGAATGTGTCTTTTCAGTAGTCAATAACTTATCGGCACGCTCCTTGATCATAGGTTCAGTTTCGCTTTTGAAATGTGCATGCCATGAGATGTGATGTTGGAAACGTGGAAAAATATACTTTGCTGGTTCACTTTATTTTTTCATATGCCTACATTGAACATTATTCCTAACTAGTATTAAACATGATCTGGTGTGTAACTAGTTAGCTAATAATTAGTGATGAGCAAATATGCTCGTTACTCGAGATTTTCTGAGCACACTCGGGTGTCCTCCGAGTATTTTTTAGTGCTCGGAGATTTAGTTTTTATTGCCGCAGCTGAATGATTTACATCTGTTAGCCAGCATAAGTACATGTGGGGATTCCTTAGCAACCAGGCAACCCCCACATGTACTTATGCTGGATAACAGATGTAAATCATTCAGCTGCGGCAATAAGAACGAAATCTCCGAGCACTAACAAATACTCGAAGAATACACGAGCGTGCTCGGGAAATCTTGAGTAACGAGTATATTCGCTCATTACTACTAATAATCACAAGTAAACTTTGGCAAATTATTGTTAAAAATGTGCCCTCATTGATCTACTACAGCATACCAATTTCACAGTTTTATTCCACACTACAAAAACAACCAATTTTACCCCAGCTGGAAAAATAAATAGGTCTATGTGTATCTTATTTACTGTCATCACGCAATTTAAAACTGTGTAGAAACATCGTTCAGTACAAATCATGTCAACCAATCATAACATAAAAAATGATGTGGACGAGAACAGACTTTCTGCGCTGTATGTAGAATGACTTTCCTGAATAGTATATATTAAAGATCATGTGGATTACAACTGGCTAACACATTTCTGATAGTTTTCCTGACCTTAGATAAATAAAATGCAGCTACTTTTACATCTCATGGTTCATCCATTAATTCTGTCAAGCATTGGTAACAAAAATATAAGTATTATCAGTTTCAGATGTTTCCTAAGTTCTCAGGTCATATATACCCTTATTGTTTAAAAGATGTAAAACAAAAAAATTGTGATCCATTTCTTAATTTTTCCTTTATACAAGCTGTTTTTAACCCCTTCATGACTGGAGGTATTTTTGTTTTTGCATTTTGGTTTTTTTGCTCCCCTTCTTCCCAAAGCCTTAACTTTTTTCCTTTTTGGTCAATATGGCCAGTTGAGGGCTTATTTTTTGTGGGAGGACTTGCACTTTTGAACGACTTCATTGGTTTTAACATATCGTGCACTGGAAAATGGTAAAAAAATTCAAAGTGCTATGAAATAGCAAAAAAAAAAGAGCAATCCCACAGTTGTTTTTTTGTTTTTCTTTTTACTATATTCACTAAATGATAAAACTGACCTGCCATTAACCCACTACTTGCCAAATTTGAAATTTTCCTTACGGATTTTTCAGAAAAGGGCGTCCCAATATTCAATTAAAAATGACAATGACACGATTTCCTATTTTGAAAACATTCATTTTACAAACACAACACAAAAAATTGGACCTAATTATAAAAATTATAAAATCTTGGTTGCTAGAAGCAAAAGATTAGGCGTCCCAAAAAATGGACATTGGTAGATAATGGGCTAAGATTCTCAAGGTCATTACGAGTTCATAGAAACCAAACATGTCTAGTTTCTTTTTTACTTAAGTGGTGAAAAAACTTCCAAACTCTTTTTTGTGTGCCGAGCTGATGTTTTTAATGATACCATTTTGGTGTAGATATGATCTTTTTATTGCCCGTTATTGCATTTTAATGCAATGTTGCAGTGACCAAAAAAAGTAATTCTGACGTTTTTACTTTTTTTCTCACTGCGTCATTTAGCGATCCTTTTTTAATTGATAGATTGGGTGACTCTGAATGTGGCGATACCAAATATGTGTATTTTTAAATTTTATTAATTGTTTTATTTTGAATTGGGCGAAAGGGGGTGATTTGAACTTTTATTTTTATTATATTTTTAAAAATATTTTTTTAACTTTTTGCATGCTTCAATAGTCTCCATGGATGAGAAGCTGCCATAACGTGATCGCCTCTGCTACATACAGGCAATGATCAGATCACCAATATGTAGCAGAATTATTCACTTGCTACGAGTGCCGACCAACGGACTGAGCTCATAGCAATCTGGCCGTGACAACCATAGAGGTCTGCAGGAGACCTCTGGTTGTCAAGCCAACCCATCGGTGACCTGTGGTCATATGACGGGGGTCACCAATGGGCAAATTTCCAGCATGCTTGCAGGAAGCGAGGGTTAAATGCCGCTGTTAGAGGATGACAGGAACCACATTACATTTGAAGTGACTTTGAGGGGCCTATATGACAGAAAAGAGCCCAAAGTGACACCATTCTAAAATCTGAATCCCTCAAGCTCAAAACCACATTTAAGAATTTATTAACCCTTCAGGTGATTCACAGGAATTTTAAGAATGTGGAAGGAGAAAATAAACATTTAACTTTTTTTCACAAAAAATTTACTTTAGACCCAATTTTTTTTATTTTCACAAGGGTAACTGGAAAAAAATTGACTCCAAAATTTGTTGTGCAATTTCTCATGAACATGCTAATATTCAATATGTGGAGGGAAACCACTGTATTGGTGCATAGCAGGGCTCGGAAAGGAAGAAGCGCCATTAAACTTTTTGAATGCAAAATTTGCTTGAATTATTAGCGGATGCCATGTCACATTTGGAGAGACCCTGATGTGCCTAAACAGTGGAAATCCCCCACAAGTGACACTATTTTGGAAACTAGACATCTTAGGTAACTTATCTGGATGTGTGGTGAGCACCTTGAACCCCCAAATGCTGCACAGAAATTTATAACGCTGAGCTATGAAAATAAAACAATCACATTTTTCCCACAAAAATGTATTTTAGCCCCAAATTTTGCGAATTTTTACAAGAGTAACAGGATAAATTGCACCATACAGTTTGTTGTGCAATTTCTATTGAGTACACTGATCAGGGCCGGCGTCAGCACCGAGCGCACCCGGGAAAGTGCCGGGGCCCTGGCGAGACGTTGGGGCATTCACGGTGCAGTACACTGAGGCTCCGGGGGTCCCTGCAGGCAGGGCTGTTGTTGGGGACAGGCAGCTGCCTAGGTCCCCCGCTCCCCCAGGGGCCCTCAGCTAGTGGTACATCACGCAGCCGCTATGGGGCCCCTGTGAGGAAGAGGAGCCCACCTGCCACCAGCACTGACTCCCCGGCTGCCACGTCTGCCGGTACAGTTCAAAGCAATGATGGAGAAGGGAACATCAGCTGATCGTCCCTCTCCCATCATTCCCCGCTCTGCCTCTGACACTGCGGGTGCACAATGACGTCATCATTCACTCACTGTGTGCCAGGCAGTGCAGCCACTGAGACAAGAGCAATGAGCAGCGCAGGCACGAGGAGAGGTGAGGAGTGTGGGTTTTTTTGTGCTTTTTTTTACTATAACAGTAAGGCTGGTGTCACACTGGCGAGTTTTACGGACATAAGAGTGCAGAAAATACGTCCAGAAAATACGCATTGCACACGGCCCAATGATTCTCTATGGGGCTGCTCCTATCTGCCGTATATTACACATCCGTATTATACAGTATTCTATGGCTGAAGACACAAAAGAGAATAGTAAAACCAAAAACACTCAGTTTGAAAAAATGTTGCAGTAATCCGGAAGTGCTAGTAAAAGATGTAAAAAACAGGGTATTTGGTTGATACGTTTTTTGCAAAAAATGTATACTAAGCTGCTCTACCAATCTTCACGGTATACCCTTATCAGAGCAGTCCTAACTAATGTATGCAATCCCTATCTGATGTATTTAAAAACCTGATCATCTGTATATAACCTGTGTGAACAGGGTTCAGAGAGGAAAAATCCATGTGTGCATACAGGGTAGAACAGCTTTTGTGCAGATAGCCCAAGAGGAGTGGTGGAACTCCCCAGTCTTGTAGACACAAGAGAACAATTATGGAAACAGGAACACATGGGCTACTTGCACAGTGAACAAGTCTGTATGATCATGTTCACACACCACCAAGAAACCTGAAGACACAAAAGAGAATAGTAAAACCAAAAACACTCAGTTTGAAAAAATGTTGCAGTAATCCGCAAGTGCTAGTAAAAGATGTAAAAAACAGGGTATTTGGTTGATACGTTTTTTGCAAAAAATGTATACTAAGCTGCTCTACCAATCTTCACGGTATACCCTTATCAGAGCAGTCCTAACTAATGTATGCAATCCCTATCTGATGTATTTAAAAACCTGATCATCTGTATATAACCTGTGTGAACAGGGTTCAGAGAGGAAAAATCCATGTGTGCATACAGGGTAGAACAGCTTTTGTGCAGATAGCCCAAGAGGAGTGGTGGAACTCCCCAGTCTTGTAGACACAAGAGAACAATTATGGAAACAGGAACACATGGGCTACTTGCACAGTGAACAAGTCTGTATGAACATGTTCACACACCACCAAGAAACCTGAAGACACAAAAGAGAATAGTAAAACCAAAAACACTCAGTTTGAAAAAATGTTGCAGTAATCCGCAAGTGCTAGTAAAAGATGTAAAAAACAGGGTATTTGGTTGATACGTTTTTTGCAAAAAATGTATACTAAGCTGCTCTACCAATCTTCACGGTATACCCTTATCAAAGCAGTCCTAACTAATGTATGCAATCCCTATCTGATGTATTTAAAAACCTGAACATCTGTATATAACCTGTGTGAACAGGGTTCAGAGAGGAAAAATCCATGTGTGCATACAGGGTAGAACAGCTTTTGTGCAGATAGCCCAAGAGGAGTGGTGGAACTCCCCAGTCTTGTAGACACAAGAGAACAATTATGGAAACAGGAACACATGGGCTACTTGCACAGTGAACAAGTCTGTATGATCATGTTCACACACCACCAAGAAACCTGAAGACACAAAAGAGAATAGTAAAACCAAAAACACTCAGTTTGAAAAAATGTTGCAGTAATCCGCAAGTGCTAGTAAAAGATGTAAAAAACAGGGTATTTGGTTGATACGTTTTTTGCAAAAAATGTATACTAAGCTGCTCTACCAATCTTCACGGTATACCCTTTTCAGAGCAGTCCTAACTAATGTATGCAATCCCTATCTGATGTATTTAAAAACCTGATCATCTGTATATAACCTGTGTGAACAGGGTTCAGAGAGGAAAAATCCATGTGTGCATACAGGGTAGAACAGCTTTTGTGCAGATAGCCCAAGAGGAGTGGTGGAACTCCCCAGTCTTGTTTGACACAAGAGAACAATTATGGAAACAGGAACACATGGGTGTTATGTTTGCTAATGACAGGTGTTATGAAGGCAATCCAGAAACACAGTGTGCTTAGCGATCAGAGCGCACACAGTGATCTGACAAATACCCAAAAATACAAGAACGAGCTCTGAGACGTGGAAACTCTGTAGACTGCACACCTGATCCTATCCTAAACACAACTAAAAGCGGCTGTGGATTGCGCCTAACAACTACCTAGGCAACTCGGCACAGCCTAAGAAACTAGCTAGCCTGAAGATAGAAAAATAGGCCTGACTTGCCCCAGAGAAATTCCCCAAAGGAAAAGGCAGCCCCCCACATATAATGACTGTGAGTAAGATGAAAAGACAAAACGTAGGGATGAAATAGATTCAGCAAAGTTGGGCCCGATATTCTAGGACAGAGCGAGGACAGTAAAGCGAACTTTGCAGTCTACAAAAAACCCTAAAGCAAAACCACGCAAAGGGGGCAAAAAAAAACCACCGTGCTGAACTAACGGCACGGCGGTACACCCTTTGCGTCTCAGAGCTTCCAGCAAAACAAAAGACAAGCTGGACAGAAAAAAAGCAACAAAAAAGCAAAAAGCACTTAGCTATACAGAGCAGCAGGTCACAGGAACAATCAGGAGAAGCTCAGATCCAACACTGAAACATTGACAAGGAGCAAGGATAGCAGCATCAGGCGGAGTTAAGTAATGAAGCAGTTAACGAGCTCACCAGAACACCTGAGGGAGGAAGCTCAGAAGCTGCAGTACCACTTGTGACCACAGGAGTGAATTCAGCCACAGAATTCACAACAGTACCCCCCCCTTGAGGAGGGGTCACCGAACCCTCACCAGAGCCCCCAGGCCGACCAGGATGAGCCGCATGAAAGGCACGAACAAGATCGGAAGCATGAACATCAGAGGCAAAAACCCAGGAATTATCTTCCTGAGCATAACCCTTCCATTTAACCAGATACTGGAGTTTCCGTCTAGAAACACGAGAATCCAAAATCTTCTCCACAATATACTCCAATTCCCCCTCCACCAAAACCGGGGCAGGAGGCTCAACAGATGGAACCATAGGTGCCACGTATCTCCGCAACAACGACCTATGGAACACATTATGTATGGAAAAGGAGTCTGGGAGGGTCAAACGAAAAGAAACAGGATTGAGAACCTCAGAAATCCTATACGGACCAATAAAACGAGGTTTAAATTTAGGAGAGGAAACCTTCATAGGAATATGACGAGAAGATAACCAAACCAGATCCCCAACACGAAGTCGGGGACCCACACTGCGTCTGCGATTAGCGAAAAGTTGAGCTTTCTCCTGGGACAAGATCAAATTGTCCACTACCTGAGTCCAGATCTGCTGCAACCTATCCACCACAGAATCCACACCAGGACAGTCCGAAGACTCAACCTGTCCTGAAGAGAAACGAGGATGGAACCCAGAATTGCAAAAAAAAGGAGAAACCAAGGTAGCCGAGCTGGCCCGATTATTAAGGGCGAACTCAGCCAACGGCAAAAAGGACACCCAATCATCCTGGTCTGCAGAAACAAAACATCTCAGATATGTTTCCAAGGTCTGATTGGTTCGTTCGGTCTGGCCATTAGTCTGAGGATGGAAAGCCGAGGAAAAGGATATGTCAATGCCCATCCTACCACAAAAGGCTCGCCAAAACCTTGAAACAAACTGGGAACCTCTGTCAGAAACAATATTCTCAGGAATGCCATGCAACCGAACCACATGCTGAAGGAACAAAGGTACCAAATCAGAGGAGGAAGGCAATTTAGCCAAGGGCACCAGATGGACCATTTTAGAAAAGCGATCACAGACCACCCAAATGACTGACATCTTTTGAGAAACGGGAAGGTCAGAAATGAAATCCATCGAAATGCTGCCTTCCAGGTGCGATGATCAAGGATGTGACCGATAGGATACCAAAGCTCTTCAGCTCCAAGGACGTCCACCCATTTCTTCTGATACATGTTGGCACCAATGACACGGCAAGGAAGGACCTACCGACAATCTGCAAGGACTTTGAAGAGTTGGGGAAGAAAGTAAAGGAACTGGATGCACAGGTAGTTTTTTCTTCTATCCTTCCAGTAGACGGGCATGGCACCAGGAGATGGAACAGGATCCTTGATGCAAACAACTGGCTAAGATGATGGTGCAGACAACAAGGATTTGGATTCCTGGACCACGGTGTGAATTACTGGTATGATGGACTCCTCGCCAGAGACGGACTACACCTCAACAAACCTGGGAAACACACATTCGCCAGAAGACTCGCTACACTCATCAGGAGGGCGTTAAACTAGAAGAAGAGGGGACGGGAAGAAAAACATTAGACTCGAACAAAGACGACCCAGGAAAACATACTCAGAAGGGAGGTAAGAACATTTCTAAAACAATTCACAGTGAGGAGATTGGAACAAAACAAAATCCTCTAAACTGCATGCTCGCAAACGCCAGAAGCCTGACAAACAAGATGGAAGAACTAGAAGCAGAAATATCTACAGGTAACTTTGACATAGTGGGAATAACCGAGACATGGTTAGATGAAAGCTATGACTGGGCAGTTAACTTACAGGGTTACAGTCTGTTTAGAAAGGATCGTAAAAATCGGAGAGGAGGAGGGGTTTGTCTCTATGTAAAGTCTTGTCTAAAGTCCACTTTAAGGGAGGATATTAGCGAAGGGAATGAGGATGTCGAGTCCATATGGGTTGAAATTCATGGAGGGAAAAATGGTAACAAAATTCTCATTGGGGTCTGTTACAAACCCCCAAATATAACAGAAACCATGGAAAGTCTACTTCTAAAGCAGATAGATGAAGCTGCAACCCATAATGAGGTCCTGGTTATGGGGGACTTTAACTACCCGGATATTAACTGGGAAACAGAAACCTGTGAAACCCATAAAGGCAACAGGTTTCTGCTAATAACCAAGAAAAATTATCTTTCACAATTGGTGCAGAATCCAACCAGAGGAGCAGCACTTTTAGACCTAATACTATCTAATAGACCTGACAGAATAACAAATCTGCAGGTGGTTGGGCATTTAGGAAATAGCGACCACAATATTGTGCAGTTTCACCTGTCTTTCACTAGGGGGACTTGTCAGGGAGTCACAAAAACATTGAACTTTAGGAAGGCAAAGTTTGAACAGCTTAGAGATGCCCTTAATCTGGTAGACTGGGACAATATCCTCAGAAATGAGAATACAGATAATAAATGGGAAATGTTTAAGAACATCCTAAATAGGCAGTGTAAGCGGTTTATACCTTGTGGGAATAAAAGGACTAGAAATAGGAAAAACCCAATGTGGCTAAACAAAGAAGTAAGACAGGCAATTAACAGTAAAAAGAAAGCATTTGCACTACTAAAGCAGGATGGCACCATTGAAGCTCTAAAAAACTATAGGGAGAAAAATACTTTATCTAAAAAACTAATTAAAGCTGCCAAAAAGGAAACAGAGAAGCACATTGCTAAGGAGAGTAAAACTAATCCCAAACTGTTCTTCAACTATATCAATAGTAAAAGAATAAAAACTGAAAATGTAGGCCCCTTAAAAAATAGTGAGGAAAGAATGGTTGTAGATGACGAGGAAAAAGCTAACATATTAAACACCTTCTTCTCCACGGTATTCACGGTGGAAAATGAAATGCTAGGTGAAATCCCAAGAAACAATGAAAACCCTATATTAAGGGTCACCAATCTAACCCAAGAAGAGGTGCGAAACCGGCTAAATAAGATTAAAATAGATAAATCTCCGGGTCCGGATGGCATACACCCACGAGTACTAAGAGAACTAAGTAATGTAATAGATAAACCATTATTTCTTATTTTTAGGGACTCTATAGTGACGGGGTCTGTTCCGCAGGACTGGCGCATAGCAAATGTGGTGCCAATATTCAAAAAGGGCTCTAAAAGTGAACCTGGAAATTATAGACCAGTAAGTCTAACCTCTATTGTTGGTAAAATATTTGAAGGGTTTCTGAGGGATGTTATTCTGGATTATCTCAATGAGAATAACTGTTTAACTCCATATCAGCATGGGTTTATGAGAAATCGCTCCTGTCAAACCAATCTAATCAGTTTTTATGAAGAGGTAAGCTATAGACTGGACCACGGTGAGTCATTGGACGTGGTATATCTCGATTTTTCCAAAGCGTTTGATACCGTGCCGCACAAGAGGTTGGTACACAAAATGAGAATGCTTGGTCTGGGGGAAAATGTGTGTAAATGGGTTAGTAACTGGTTTAGTGATAGAAAGCAGAGGGTGGTTATAAATGGTATAGTCTCTAACTGGGTCGCTGTGACCAGTGGGGTACCGCAGGGGTCAGTATTGGGACCTGTTCTCTTCAACATATTCATTAATGATCTGGTAGAAGGTTTACACAGTAAAATATCGATATTTGCAGATGATACAAAACTATGTAAAGCAGTTAATACAAGAGAAGATAGTATTCTGCTACAGATGGATCTGGATAAGTTGAAAACTTGGGCTGAAAGGTGGCAGATGAGGTTTAACAATGATAAATGTAAGGTTATACACATGGGAAGAGGGAATCAATATCACCATTACACACTGAACGGGAAACCACTGGGTAAATCTGACAGGGAGAAGGACTTGGGGATCCTAGTTAATGATAAACTTACCTGGAGCAGCCAGTGCCAGGCAGCAGCTGCCAAGGCAAACAGGATCATGGGGTGCATTAAAAGAGGTCTGGATACACATGATGAGAGCATTATACTGCCTCTGTACAAATCCCTAGTTAGACCGCACATGGAGTACTGTGTCCAGTTTTGGGCACCGGTGCTCAGGAAGGATATAATGGAACTAGAGAGAGTACAAAGGAGGGCAACAAAATTAATAAAGGGGATGGGAGAACTACAATACCCAGATAGATTAGCGAAATTAGGATTATTTAGTCTAGAAAAAAGACGACTGAGGGGCGATCTAATAACCATGTATAAGTATATAAGGGGACAATACAAATATCTCGCTGAGGATCTGTTTATACCAAGGAAGGTGACGGGCACAAGGGGGCATTCTTTGCGTCTGGAGGAGAGAAGGTTTTTCCACCAACATAGAAGAGGATTCTTTACTGTTAGGGCAGTGAGAATCTGGAATTGCTTGCCTTAGGAGGTGGTGATGGCGAACTCAGTCGAGGGGTTCAAGAGAGGCCTGGATGTCTTCCTGGAGCAGAACATTATTGTATCATACAATTATTAGGTTCTGTAGAAGGACGTAGATCTGGGTATTTATTATGATGGAATATAGGCTGAACTGGATGGACAAATGTCTTTTTTCGGCCTTACTAACTATGTTACTATGTTACTATGTATGTATGAAATATGTGTCCAAGGCCTCTTTGGGACCGGCAAGGGCAAAAGCAACCCACTGGCACGAGAACAGCAGGGCTTAGCCCTAGCACAAATCCCACAGGACTGCACAAAAGTACGTACATCCCGTGACAGAGATGGCCACCAGATGGATCTAGCCACTAACTCTCTGGTACCAAAGATTCCAGGATGACCAGCCAACACCGAACAATGAAGTTCAGAGATAAGTTTATTAGTCCACCTATCAGGGACGAACAGTTTCTCTGCTGGACAACGATCAGGTTTATTCGCCTGAAATTTTTGCAGCACCCGCCGCAAATCAGGGGAGATGGCAGACACAATGACTCCTTCCTTGAGGATACCCGCTGGCTCAGATAAACCCGGAGAGTCGGGCACAAAACTCCTAGACAGAGCATCCGCCTTAACATTTTTAGAGCCCGGAAGGTACGAAATCACAAAGTTGAAGCGGGCAAAAAATAACGACCAACGGGCCTGTCTAGGATTCAAGCGCTTGGCAGACTCGAGATAAGTCAAGTTCTTATGATCAGTCAATACCACCACGCGATGCTTAGCTCCTTCAAGCCAATGACGCCACTCCTCGAATGCCCACTTCATGGCCAGCAACTCTCGATTGCCCACATCATAATTACGCTCAGCGGGCGAAAATTTCCTGGAAAAGAAAGCACATGGTTTCATCACTGAGCAATCAGAACCTCTCTGTGACAAAACCGCCCCTGCTCCAATCTCAGAAGCATCAACCTCGACCTGGAACGGAAGAGAAACATCTGGCTGACACAACACAGGGGCAGAACAAAAACGACGCTTCAACTCCTGAAAAGCTTCCACAGCAGCAGAAGACCAATTAACCAAATCAGCACCCTTCTTTGTCAAATCGGTCAATGGTTTGGCAATGCTAGAAAAATTACAGATGAAGCGACGATAAAAATTAGCAAAGTCCAGGAACTTTTGCAGACTTTTCAGAGATGTCGGCTGAATCCAATCCTGGATGGCTTGGACCTTAACTGGATCCATCTCGATAGTAGAAGGGGTAAAGATGAACCCCAAAAATGAAACTTTCTGCACACCGAAGAGACACTTTGATCCCTTCACAAACAAAGAGTTAGCACGCAGGACCTGAAAAACCATTCTGACCTGCTTCACATGAGACTCCCAATCATCTGAGAAGATCAAAATGTCATCCAAGTAAACAATCAGGAATTTATCCAGATACTCACGGAAGATGTCATGCATAAAAGACTGAAACACAGATGGAGCATTGGCAAGTCCGAACGGCATCACTAGATACTCAAAATGACCCTCGGGCGTATTGAATGCAGTTTTCCATTCATCTCCTTGCCTGATTCTCACCAGATTATACGCACCACGAAGATCTATCTTAGTGAACCAACTAGCCCCCTTAATCCGAGCAAACAAGTCAGATAACAATGGCAAGGGATACTGAAATTTAACAGTGATCTTATTAAGAAGGCGGTAATCAATACACGGTCTCAGCGAACCATCCTTCTTGGCTACAAAGAAGAACCCTGCTCCCAGTGGTGATGACGATGGGCGAATATGTCCCTTCTCCAGGGATTCCTTCACATAACTGCGCATAGCGGCGTGTTCGGGCACGGATAAATTAAATAATCGACCTTTAGGGAATTTACTACCAGGAATCAAATTGATAGCACAATCACAATCCCTATGCGGAGGTAGAGCATCGGACTTGGGCTCTTCAAATACATCCTGATAATCAGACAAGAACTCTGGGACCTCAGAAGGGGTGGATGACGAAATCGACAAAAATGGAACATCACCATGTACCCCCTGACAACCCCAGCTGGATACCGACATGGAATTCCAATCCAATACTGGATTATGGGTTTGTAGCCATGGCAACCCCAACACGACCACATCATGCAGATTATGCAACACCAGAAAGCGAATAACTTCCTGATGTGCAGGAGCCATGCACATGGTCAGCTGGGCCCAGTATTGAGGTTTATTCTTGGCCAAAGGTGTAGCATCAATTCCTCTCAATGGAATAGGACACCGCAAAGGCTCCAAGAAAAACCCACAACGTTTAGCATAATCCAAATCCATCAGATTCAGGGCAGCGCCCGAATCCACAAACGCCATGACAGAAAACGACGACAAAGAGCATATCAAGGTAATGGACAGAAGGAATTTGGACTGTACAGTACCAATGACGGCAGACCTAGCGGACCGCTTAGTGCGCTTAGGACAATCAGAAATAGCATGAGTGGAATCACCACAGTAGAAACACAGACCATTCAGACGTCTGCATTCCTGCCGTTCAACTCTAGTCATAGTCCTATCGCACTGCATAGGCTCAGGTTTAACCTCAGGCAGTACCGCCAAATGGTGCACAGATTTACGCTCGCGCAAGCGTCGACCGATCTGAATGGCCAAAGACAAAGACTCATTCAAACCAGCAGGCATAGGAAATCCCACCATGACATCCTTAAGAGCCTCAGAGAGACCCTTTCTGAACAAAGCTGCCAGCGCAGATTCATTCCACTGAGTGAGTACTGACCATTTCCTAAATTTCTGACAATATACTTCTATATCATCCTGACCCTGGCACAAAGCCAGCAAATTTTTCTCCGCCTGATCCACTGAATTAGGCTCATCGTACAGCAATCCGAGCGCCAGGAAAAACGCATCGACACTACTCAATGCAGGGTCTCCTGGTGCAAGAGAAAATGCCCAGTCTTGAGGGTCGCCGCGCAAAAAAGAAATAATAATCAAAACCTGTTGAATAGGATTACCAGAAGAATGAGGTTTCAAGGCCAGAAATAGCTTACAATTAATTTTGAAACTTAGAAACTTAGTTCTATCTCCAAAAAACAAATCAGGAATAGGAATTCTTGGTTCTAACATAGATTTCTGATCAATAGTATCTTGAATTTTTTGTACATTTATAACGAGATTATCCATTGAAGAGCACAGACCCTGAATATCCATGTCCACACCTGTGTCCAGAATCACCCAAATGTCTAGGGGAAAAAAAAAAATGAACACAGAGCAGGAAAAAAAAAAAATAAATAAATAATGATGTCAGAACTTTTTCTTTCCCTCTATTGAGAATCATTAGTTTAGGCTCCTTGTACTGTTATGTTTGCTAATGACAGGTGTTATGAAGGCAATCCAGAAACACAGTGTGCTTAGCGATCAGAGCGCACACAGTGATCTGACAAATACCCAAAAATACAAGAACGAGCTCTGAGACGTGGAAACTCTGTAGACTGCACACCTGATCCTATCCTAAACACAACTAAAAGCGGCTGTGGATTGCGCCTAACAACTACCTAGGCAACTCGGCACAGCCTAAGAAACTAGCTAGCCTGAAGATAGAAAAATAGGCCTGACTTGCCCCAGAGAAATTCCCCAAAGGAAAAGGCAGCCCCCCACATATAATGACTGTGAGTAAGATGAAAAGACAAAACGTAGGGATGAAATAGATTCAGCAAAGTTGGGCCCGATATTCTAGGACAGAGCGAGGACAGTAAAGCGAACTTTGCAGTCTACAAAAAACCCTAAAGCAAAACCACGCAAAGGGGGCAAAAAAAAACCCACCGTGCCGAACTAACGGCACGGCGGTACACCCTTTGCGTCTCAGAGCTTCCAGCAAAACAAAAGACAAGCTGGACAGAAAAAAAGCAACAAAAAAGCAAAAAGCACTTAGCTATACAGAGCAGCAGGTCACAGGAACAATCAGGAGAAGCTCAGATCCAACACTGAAACATTGACAAGGAGCAAGGATAGCAGCATCAGGCGGAGTTAAGTAATGAAGCAGTTAACGAGCTCACCAGAACACCTGAGGGAGGAAGCTCAGAAGCTGCAGTACCACTTGTGACCACAGGAGTGAATTCAGCCACAGAATTCACAACACATGGGCTACTTGCACAGTGAACAAGTCTGTATGATCATGTTCACACACCACCAAGAAACCTGAAGACACAAAAGAGAATAGTAAAACCAAAAACACTCAGTTTGAAAAAATGTTGCAGTAATCCGCAAGTGCTAGTAAAAGATGTAAAAAACAGGGTATTTGGTTGATACATTTTTTGCAAAAAATGTATACTAAGCTACTCTACCAATCTTCACGGTATACCCTTATCAGAGCAGTCCTAACTAATGTATGCAATCCCTATCTGATGTATTTAAAAACCTGATCATCTGTATATAACCTGTGTGAACAGGGTTCAGAGAGGAAAAATCCATGTGTGCATACAGGGTAGAATAGCTTTTGTGCAGATAGCCCAAGAGGAGTGGTGGAACTCCCCAGTCTTGTAGACACAAGAGAACAATTATGGAAACAGGAACACATGGGCTACTTGCACAGTGAACAAGTCTGTATGATCAGATAAATTGCACCATACAGTTTGTTGTGCAATTTCTATTGAGTACACTGATCAGGGCCGGCGTCAGCACTGAGCGCACCCGTGAAAGTGCCGGGGCCCTGGCGAGACGTTGGGGCATTCACGGTGCAGTACACTGAGGCTCCGGGGGTCCCTGCAGGCAGGGCTGTTGTTGGGGACAGGCAGCTGCCTAGGTCCTCCGCTCCCCCAGGGGCCCTCAGCTAGTGGTACATCACGCAGCCGCTATGGGGCCCCTGTGAGGAAGAGGAGCCCACCTGCCACCAGCACTGACTCCCCGGCTGCCACGTCTGCCGGTACAGTTCAAAGCAATGATGGAGAAGGGAACATCAGCTGATCGTCCCTCTCCCATCATTCCCCGCTCTGCCTCTGACACTGCGGGTGCACAATGACGTCATCATGCACTCACTGTGTGCCAGGCAGTGCAGCCACTGAGACAAGAGCAATGAGCAGCGCAGGCACGAGGAGAGGTGAGGAGTGTGGGTTTTTTTGTGCTTTTTTTTACTATAACAGTAAGGCTGGTGTCACACTGGCGAGTTTTACGGACATAAGAGTGCAGAAAATACGTCCAGAAAATACGCATAGCACACGGCCCAATGATTCTCTATGGGGCTGCTCCTATCTGCCGTATATTACACATCCGTATTATACAGTATTCTATGGCTGTAGAAATTCACAGCATGCTGCGTTTGTCAGCGTATTGCGCAAAAAATATGCCTATGCAAGTCTATGGGGGCGCGCAAAATGCGGAATGCATATGGACCGTGCGTGTGACTTGCGAGAAATACACTAGACTCTGTCAGGTGCAAGGAAATGTCCCAAGGCCTCAATCAGGAAGCTGAGACATGCTAATTAGCTGAAAAATTTCAAAGAGAAAAAAAAAAAAAAAAAAACTCCAAGTAAATGTGGCGCTAAGCACCTACGGATTTTTTGAATTCATCCACTTCAAGTGAAAAATGTTAAAAAATTCATTTATTTTCTCAAAATAAAATATATTTGTAAATTTTTTTAAAAAACAGTACAACGCGTTTCGGCTGCTATTTTTACAGTGCAGCCTTCATCAGGTAGTAAAAAAACAAAAAGAACAAACAATACAATAAGCACTATAAAAAAAACGCGTTGTACTGTTTTTTAAAAAAATTTACAAATATATTTTATTTTGAGAAAATAAATGAATTTTTTTTAACATTTTTCACTTGAAGTGGATGAATTCAAAAAATCCGTAGGTGCTTAGCGCCACATTTACTTGGAGTTTTTTTTTTTTTTTTCTCTTTGAAATTGCCACCTATGTGGATCTGAAGCAGGATCAACACATAGTTCTCCAAAGTGAGCTGCACACCTTATTGGATTATACAACATACGAAGAAGAGTTGCCTAAAGAATTGATTCCTTGAGAATCTCAACGTGCATTTCTTACCGATAGAAGGTGAGCATAACTACAAATAAAAGAAATGTTTTTAACTTGTTGGTAAAAACGTATTACGCTCAGAGGAAGCGCCGCACTTGTCTCTTTTTTTTTTTTTTCCCCTCTTTCCCTAAACCAGGGTATTTCTAAAGAATTAGCTGAAAAAGCCAGATTGAGATCCCGGAAGTCTGCCGAACGCTTCCACAGAGTCTGAATCAGCATGGCTTCCATCATAAATGTTGACATGCTCATCATTTTGGTCCAGGAAAGGCCCGAAATTTGGGACCAGAGAGATCCCAACTATGCCAACAGGGCCCAAAAAGAGGCAGCATTGAGGAGCATATGTGGGTCCCTATTCCCAAATTATGATCAGCGGCCATGTGAGGCACAGAGGCAAATAAGTAAGTACACTCATGTTTGTACATTGATCTTTATGTTAAACAGCAATACCTAACTCCTTTTAAGTAATTTTAAAATTATTTTTAAGTATTGCATATATTAATTTCTAGAACATTAATTCCATGGTGCTGTACATGAGAAATGGGTTACATACAGGGTTATTATAGATGTCCCTTACAGTGTACAACTGAAAAAAGACATACTGGGATAGAGGGGAGAGGAGTCTGTCCTTGTGGCCTTACATTCTATGATGTTCATTTTTGTTGTTAAAAAATACAAAATTTATATTAAACAAATGCAGCTTCCTAGGCTACACTACAATCTGTGTAGTCAATTACACCTTGTGTGACCACTGTGCATAATGGCGTAATACATTATTTTACTCTCTTTTGTTGCAGTGGATGATGTAATGAAAAGATGGCGGAGCATCCGCGATCAGTACAGGAGGGAGAGGCAGCAGCGGGACAGGAGTGGGTCAGGCGCACCACCTTAAAAGAAAAAATATATCTATTTTGATAGATTGACCTTTTTGAATACCAGTATGGATCTCAGACCGTAAGTACAAATATCACAACACATTATACACATATGTTTAGAATGGTCAGACATTTATTTATTTTTTTCTCCAATATACTTTCATAACAGAAGACAGTCCAACCTCACAGAGAGGGAGACAGGATTCGATTCTGAGGTGGTCATAGACCCAGTTGGGGAAGGAGATGAGGTGGCTGGCCCATCTTCTGATCTGTCATGCTCCATCCCTCCAGGATCCTCGTCATCTGGGCATTCAGTTACAGCAGCACCTGGCCAATATGGGGCCCCACCACCACCAGCAGCAGCAGCACAAGCAAGCCAGGATGATCCTGGCAACAGCAGCAGCCCAACTGTTCCCCTGGAGACCTCACCACAGTCTGCTGTGATGTCACGGCGTTCTCGCCAAAGTAGGAGGAATGTGGATGCTGGGGTCCTGAACTATCTGGCAAGGGTTACTGTGGATGAAGGGGAGGAGGCCTATACGAGGAGCCTGGCCCGGTACTTGCGTCCCCTAGCCCGTAAGGTGAGGCTACGTGTGAGAGGGTGTTTTGAAATTCTTATTGATGCATTCACCCCCCCAAATGAGCCATATGAGCTGATGGAGTTTATTGAGCGTTGGCAGCTGTCATCACGTAACGTCCTGCGGTTGCCAAGATCTCAACAGGTGCATGCTCAACAGGAAATTGAAGCATCTCCTATACATCAGCCTACACCTCAACCCCTACCCATACAAAACCCACCATGGCAACCTCAGTACCATATGCCAGCCTACCATCAACCTTCCCAATATGGCCACTTGTCCAGACCCAGTGCTGGAGGCTGGTCCCAACCTGGGTTTGGATGACATGGCCATATTGGGGGTGGATATAAGTCAAGGCCATATTTTCATCAACATGAGGACTACAGTCAGATTCCTTATGTCCAATACACAACTGGCCCACATGATCAAAGGCTGAATATTCCTCTGGCCCACACAGCATCCACACGGGGTGAAGGACAATTGGCCCAAACAAGGCCACCTGAGCAGGACCCTGAGCTTCCCCATCACCTCCACCTACTTACCAAAACCTGTAATGTTTTTGTTTTTGGGTTTGTGGCATATAACCATGTGTTCAATATGTTTGTGCTGTCATAGCACTTTGTTATGCTGTTCCTGTTGTTTAAAAATTATGCCAACTTGAATTGGCTGAAAAAACCATATGGAAAAAATATGGATTTGAGTTAAACAAAAAAGGCTTTTTCGGTAATTAAAAAATATCATAAAGAGCCAAATTATGTTTGTGGGCCAATCGTTCTTACATCACACACATATGCTCTATTCATAACCATATGTGAATTAAGTAAATACAACACACAGAGTTCAGAATATAATTTTTTTAAAACTTAGAATATAGTTAAAAAGTAAAAAATCACAAGTGAGAAACAGCATAATTTTGCCAGGGAGTCGCACCCTGAGGAGAAACAAAATAATTGGTGAAAACATCCCTAACTTTTATGCCAGAAAGGGGATGGCACGGAGGTGGGCCATGTGGTGTAGGCCTAATCACATTGCTCAACATGTGTTCATCAATATCAGCTGAGGAGCAATCATGTATGCGGGTACAATTGTGCAGAATAACACAGGTTTTTATGACTTCATTCACTGTAGTCTCACTGAGCTGAATGGCAGACTGGAGAAGACGCCATTTGGCCGTTGAAATCCCAAAGGCACACTCCACCTGTCTCCACGCCCTGGAAAGTCGCATATTAAATACCCTCCGCCGGTGGTCCAGGTTGCGCTGGGGATAAGGCCTCATGACGTGCCTCATCAGTTGTAAGGCTTCATCTCCAACAAGAACAAAAGGCACTGCTTCCACATTGGAGCCTGGGAGTTGTTGTGGTGGTGGGAGGTCTAACTGGTTGTCATGTAGCTGCCGACCGATAATGGACGAATTGAAGACCCTAGAGTCTCCAGTTCGGCTATAGGCCCCAATGTCTACAATTATAAACCTGTAGTTACTGTCAACTACAGCTCACAGAACTACAGAGAAAAACTGCTTATAATTGTAGAATTGGGAGCCAGAGTTTGGCGGCTCACACACCTTGATATGTTTCCCATCCATGGCTCCAATGTAGTTTGGGAAGTCACAAGTGTTCTGGAAACCAAGGGCTATTTTGAGCCAATCAGCCTGTTTTGGCTCAGACATCACAAGTTCCTGGAGTTTAGCCCATATTTGACTACAGGTTGACCGCACAATGCCCGAAATTCTGGACCTCAGAATCAGAAACTCCAGGTGTAGTCCCGCATACGACAAGCCAGTAGACAGGAAGCTGAAAGTGAAAAAAAAATATTAGGTAGGTAACAAGAGGTCACACAAAACATGAAGAACCACAAGTAGATTCTATATTTTAAAAAACATGATTAACGCTGTAAACTGAAAGATTTTCCTAGGGTATTTAACTATAACATTAAACACACTTTTTTGGATCTGCTTGTGCTCTATTGTACACATATACTTGAAAAAACCTGCTAGAACACAACACATAAAAAAAATCAACATACAGTATGTGAGGATGTTGAATACATACCGTAAGGTAAGAAGACGCTCCTCTGTGGATATGGCTTTGCGCATCCTTGTGTCCTGATAGGTGATACCTGGACGTAATATCTCCATCAATATATCAAAGGTTCTGATGGTAATGCGACACTACAGATAGAACTAGTCAGGATGTGCCGTCAGAGCTGTATAGAGCCTCTCAAAATGTCCTTTAGTGAGGCGTTGGATCAAAAGAGGATGCACCCACAATCTTTGTCTCCTCCTTCGCGGATCAACAATCATGGGATATGACTGCCCAAATCGATGCGACAAGACCCAGTGAAACAACACCTGCTGAGTAGGGTTGAGTGAAACGGATCGGTCATTTTCATAAGTCGCCGACTTTTGGCAAAGTCGGGTTTCATGAAACCCGATCCGATCCCTGTGTGGGGTCGGCCACGCGGTACGCAACTTTCGCGCCAAAGTCGCATTTCAATGATGCGAAAAGCACCATTTCTCAGCCAATGAAGGTGGACGCAGAGTGTGGGCAGCGTGATGACATAGGTCTCAGTCCCCACCATCTTAGAGAAGGGCATTGCAGTGATTGGCTTGCTTTCTGCGGCGTCACAGGGGCTATAAAGGGACGTTCCCGCCGACCACCATCTTACTGCTGCTGATCTGAGCATAGGGAGAGGTTGCTGCCGCTTCGTCAGAAGCAGGGATAGCGTTAGGCAGGGTACATTAACCCCCAAACCGCTTGTGCTGTAGCTATTTCCACTGTCCAACACCACCTTTGATTTGCAGGGACAGTGGAGGCTACATTTTTTTTTCCTCAGCGCTGTAGCTCATTGGGCTGCCCTAGAAGGCTCCCTGATAGCTGCATTGCTGTTAGTACGCCGCTGTGCAAACCAACTGCTTTTTTCAAAGCACAAATCCTGTTGCTCCTTCCTTTCTGCACAGCTATCTTGTTTGTTTGTCCACACTTTTGACTTTTTTGTGCAGCAGTCCACTCCTTGTTATTGCTGCCTGCCATACTTTGCTGAGATTAATGCAGGGAGATAGTAATTGTAGGACAGTCCCTTTTTTTTTTTCGTTATATCTCTTCAAGCCACTTTCTGCCACAGAAAATATACTCTAATACAGTAGCCCAGATTTATTCACTAGTCTCCCTAAAGAAAAAAAAAAACAAAGGTGCAGATTAAAATTGGTAAATCTGCATCAGTGGCAGTCCTGTGTGTGGCATCTGTGTCTCATTTTCTGGCACAAAAACATACAGTCTAACAGTGGGCCTGATTTCTTGCCAATTCTCCCATGAATAAAAAAAAAATAGTGGGAGATTAAGATTGGCAATTCTGCCTCAGTGCCAGTCGTGTGTATGGCATCTGTCTTTAATTTTGTGCCACAGAAAACCTAGTGTGTAATACTGGGCCAGGTTTTTTTAAAATTCTCCCAGGGAGAAAAAAAAAGTGGGAGATTAAGATTGGCAATTCTGCCTCAGTGCCAGTCGTGTGTGTGGCATCTGTCTTTAATTCTGTGCAACAGAAAACCTAGTGTGTAATACTGGGCCTGATTTTTTTTAAATTCTCCCAGAAAAAAAAAAAAGTGGGAGATTGAGATTTGCAATTCTGCCTCAGTGCCAGTCGTGTGTGGCATCTGTCTTTAATTTTGTGCCACAGAAAACCTAGTGTGTAATACTGGGCCAGATTTTTTTTTAAATTCTCCCAGAAAAAAAAAAAAGTGGGAGATTAAAATTGGCAATTCTGCCTCAGTGCCAGTCGTGTGTGTGGCATCTGTCTTTTATTTTGTGCCACAGAAAACCTAGTGTGTAACACTGGGCCTGATTTCTTGACAATTCTCCCACAATAAAGTTACGAAAAAAGTGGGAGATTAAGATTGGCAATTCTGCCTCAATGCCAGTCGTGTGTGTGGCATCTGTCTTTAATTTTGTGCCACGGAAAACCTAGTGTGTAATACTGGGCCTGATTTTTTTAAAATTCTCCTAGAAAAAAAAAAAAGTGGGAGATTGAGATTTGCAATTCTGCCTCAGTGCCAGTCGTGTGTGGCATCTGTCTTTGATTTTGTGCCACAGAAAACCTAGTGTGTAATACTGGGCCAGATTTTTTTTTAAATTCTCCCAGAAAAAAAAAAAAGTGGGAGATTAAGATTGGCAATTCTGCCTCAGTGCCAGTCGTGTGTGTGGCATCTGTCTTTTATTTTGTGCCACAGAAAACCTAGTTTGTAACACTGGGCCTGATTTCTTGACAATTCTCCCACAATAAAGTTACAAAAAAATGAATAAAACTAGTATACACCGGCGCTGCGCCGACAAAAATGCTGCAGACAGGAAGAAGAGAAACTAAATGGGCATAAAGAGGGAAGGAAAATAAGCTGCTGGTGAGGTGACAGAGTCTGCGCTATACTCTGTCTAGGATAAAACAATATAAAATAGATTACATAAATCACCTGCGCTTATGGGGTAAAATGGATAGAGAAATAGGTGGATTAAAATGCAAGAGCCCCAACACAGGATGCTGTATAGTAGCACAATAAAATGGTCTGGCTGGGCCTCCACCCCAGCAGGATAATAATCAATCCACTTAATGCAGATAATGTGAGCACTATACAGCAGACCCACATACAATAACTGGCTGGAGTGATAAAGGTACCTGGATAGTGAAGTAGGTGACCTTGCTGCTCCAGGAATCGGTGTGTCGGGCTGTACCGCAAATCTGCGGAGGAGTGACGGTACTGGCTATCCTCCAAAACAGGGAGTCTCTACTTGCTGGGCGGCTGGCAGGGACAAGAAACCGCCAACTCCTAGCGTGCCCCGGCCGGAAGCAACGCCGGAGCAGGAGCGGTGTGTGGAGGGGGCGTGGCCTAAGCTGTGACATCACAAAAATGGGCGGGCGCGAGACAGGGCAACCAATCCGACGCGTTTCGAAGGAAACACTCCTTCTTCGTCAGGGCTGGAGTTCCCTGTGAGACCCGTCCTTATATATCCTGCGCCCCCTTGTTAAGACCTGCCCCTGCAGCTGACCGAAAGAAAGATAAATGTGTTTATATATTCCAGCCACGATCTGTGCAGCAGCATGAAAACAGCATGCACAAAAGAGCGCAGCTACATCCGTTGAAATAGCAAGCAGAATTATATATACCCCAAAAATGCTATGCAGTATAGATGTCTGGAACATAGTTCCCTTCACAAAGTTTGTGCGTGGCTATATATTACCATCGAAACCGATCTAGAGCAGACAGGGGAAACAAGGGAAAGAGTGAATAGGAAAGAATTGCCGGGGATAGATGGGTAAAAATTAATACATAGTAAATACCATTATTACTTGATTCTATTTATTTTTATTTATAGCTAAAACCCGCATAAAAACCAGGTGAATATACGCCTGGTTATGCACTCAAAAGTAAATAATAAATACTTCTTTATTAATCAGGAAGTAAATTAAAAAGTATGAATATATATAAAAAAGATACTTTTGATATTTTCAATGATTTTTGATATTTTCAATATTTCTCAATATCTCAATGGATACATACGTGACCTTAACGTCCATAAAATAGGCCATTTTACACTCCAATGAAGATGTAAGAATGACTAAAAACATGTAAGAATAATTAAAAAATATGCATAAATAGAATCAAGTAATAATGGTATTTACTATGTATTAATTTTTACCCATCTATCCCCGGCAATTCTTTACTATTCACTCTTTCCCTTGTTTCCCCTGTCTGCTCTAGATCGGTTTCGATGGTAATATATAGCCACGCACAAACTTTGTGAAGGGAACTATGTTCCAGACATCTATACTGCATAGCATTTTTGGGGTATATATAATTCTGCTTGCTATTTCAACGGATGTAGCTGCGCTCTTTTGTGCATGCTGTTTTCATGCTGCTGCACAGATCGTGGCTGGAATATATAAACACATTTATCTTTCTTTCGGTCAGCTGCAGGGGCAGGTCTTAACAAGGGGGCGCAGGATATATAAGGACGGGTCTCACAGGGAACTCCAGACCTGACGAAGAAGGAGTGTTTCCTTCGAAACGCGTCAGATTGGTTGCCCTGTCTCGCGCCCGCCCATTTTTGTGACGTCACAGCTTAGGCCACGCCCCCTCCACACACCGCTCCTGCTCCGGCGTTGCTTCCGGCCGGGGCACGCTAGGAGTTGGCGGTTTCTTGTCCCTGCCAGCCGCCCAGCAAGTAGAGACTCCCTGTTTTGGAGGATAGCCAGTCCCGTCACTCCTCCGCAGATTTGCGGTACAGCCCGACACACCGATTCCTGGAGCAGCAAGGTCACCTACTTCACTATCCAGGTACCTTTATCACTCCAGCCAGTTATTGTATGTGGGTCTGCTGTATAGTGCTCACATTATCTGCATTAAGTGGATTGATTATTATCCTGCTGGGGTGGAGGCCCAGCCAGACCATTTTATTGTGCTACTATACAGCATCCTGTGTTGGGGCTCTTGCATTTTAATCCACCTATTTCTCTATCCATTTTACCCCATAAGCGCAGGTGATTTATGTAATCTATTTTATAAAGTTACAAAAAAAGTGGGAGATTAAGATTGGCAATTCTGCCTCAGTGCCAGTCGTGTGTGTGGCATCTGTCTTTAATTTTGTGCCACAGAAAACCTAGTGTGTAATACTGGGCCTGATTTTTTTAAAATTCTCCCAGAAAAAAAAAATTGTGGGAGATTGAGATTGGCAATTCTGCCGCAGTGCCAGTCGTGTGTGGCATCTGTCTTTAATTTTGTGCCACATTAAACCTAGTGTGTAACACTGTGCCAGATTTTTTGACAATTTTCCAGAAAAAAAAAAGTGGGAGATTAAGATTGGCAATTCTGCCTCAGTGCCAGTGCTGTGTATGACATCTGTCTCTATTTTTGTGACACAGAAAACCTAGCGTGTAATACTGGGCCAGATTTTTTTAAAATTCTCCCAGAAAAAAAAAAATAGTGGAAGATTAAGATTGGCATTTCTGCCTCAGTGCCAGTCCAGTGTGTGCCATCTCTCTCATTTTGTGCCACATAAAACCTAGTGTGTAACACGGTGCCAGATTTTTTGACAATTCTCCCAGGAAAAAAAAATAGTGGGAGATTAACCCCTTTATGACCCAGCCTATTTTGACCCTAATGACCTGGCCGTTTTTTGCAATTCTGACCAGTGTTCCTTTATGAGGTAATAACTCAGGAACGCTTCAACGGATCCTAGCGGTTCTGATATTGTTTTTTCGTGACATATTGGGCTTCATGATAGTTGTAAACTTAGGTCAATAAATTCTGCATTTATTTGTGATAAAAACGGAAATTTGGCGAAAATTTTTAAAGTTTCACAATTTTCACATTTTTAATTTTTATTCTGTTAAACCAGAGAGTGATGTGACACAAAATAGTTAATAAATAACATTTCCCACATGTCTACTTTACATCAGCACAATTTTGGAAACAATTTTTTTTTTGCTAGGATTAAAATTTGACCAGCGATTCCTCATTTTTACAACGAAATTTACAAAACCATTTTTTTTAGGGACCACCTCACATTTGAAGTCAGTTTGAAGGGTCTATATGGCTGAAAATTCCCAAAAGTGACACCATTCTAAAAACTGCACCCCTCAAGGTGCACAAAACCACATTCAAGAAGTTTATTAACCCTTCAGGTGCTTCACAGCAGCAGAAGCAACATGGAAGTAAAAAATGAACATTTAACTTTTTAGTCACAAAAATGATCTTTTAGCAATAATTTTTTCATTTTCCCAATGGTAAAAGGAGAAACTGAACCACGAAAGTTGTTGTCCAATTTGTCCTGAGTACGCTGATACCTCATATGTGGGGGTAAACCACTGTTTGGGCGCACGGCACGGCTTGGAAGGGAAGGAGCGCCATTTGACTTTTTGAATAAAAAATTGGCTGCACTCTTTAGCGGACACCATGTCGTGTTTGGAGAGCCCCCGTGTGCCTAAACATTGGAGCTCCCCCACAAGTGACCCCATTTTGGAAACTAGATGCCCCAAGGAACTTATCTGGATGCATAGTGAGCACTTTAAACCCTCAGGTGCTTCACAAATTGATCCATAAAAATGAAAAAGTACTTTTTTTTCACAAAAAAATTCTTTTAGCCTCAATTTTTTCATTTTTACATGGGCAACAGGATAAAATGGATCCTAAAATTTGTTGGGCAATTTCTCCTGAGTACACCGATACCTCACATGTAGGGGTAAACCACTGTTTGGGCACATGGTAAGGTTCGGAAGGGAAGGAGCGCCATTTGACTTTTTGAATGAAAAATTATCTCCATCGTTAGCGGACACCATGTCACGTTTGGAGAGCCCCTGTGTGCCTAAACATTGGAGCTCCCCCACAAGTGACCCCATTTTGGAAACTGGATCCCTCAAGGAACTTATCTAGATGCCTAGTGAGCACTTTAAACCCTCAGGTGCTTCACAAATTGATCCGTAAAAATGAAAAAGTACTTTTTTTTTACAAAAAATTTATTTTCACCTCAATTTTTTCATTTTCACATGGGCAATAGGATAAATTGGATCATAAAATTTGTTGGGCAATTTCTCCCGAGTATGCCGATACCTCACATGTGGGGGTAAACCACTGTTTGGGCACACGGCAGGGCTCGGAAGGGAAGGCGCGCCATTTGACTTTTTGAATGGAAAATTAGCTCCAATTGTTAGCGGACACCATGTCGCATTTGGAGAGCCCCTGTGTGCCTAAACATTGGAGCTTCCCCAAAAGTGACCCCATTTTGGAAACTAGACCCCCCAAGGAACTTATCTAGATGGATATTGAGCACTTTAAACCCCCAGGTGCTTCACAGAAGTTTATAACGCAGAGCCATGAAAATAAAAAATAATTTTTCTTTCCTCAAAAATTATTTTTAGCCTGGAATTTCCTATTTTGCCAAGGGTAATAGGAGAAATTGGACCCCAAATGTTGTTGTCCAGTTTGTCCTGAGTACGCTGATACCCCACATGTGGGGGTAAACCACTGTTTTGGTGCACGGCAGGGCTCGGAAGGGAAGGCACACCATTTGGCTTTTTAAATGGAAAATAAGCTCCAATTATTAGCGGACACCATGTCGCGTTTGGAGAGCCCCTGTGTGCCTAAACATTGCAGATCCCCCACAAATGACCCCATTTTGGAAACTAGACCCCCAAAGGAACTAATCTAGATGTGTGGTGAGCACTTTGAACCCCCAAGTGCTTCACAGAAGTTTACAACGCAGGACCATGAAAATAAAAAAAAAATTCTTTTCTCAAAAATGATTTTTTAGCCCGCAATTTTTTATTTTCCCAAGGGTAACAGGAGAAATTTGACCCCAAAAGTTGTTGTCCAGTTTATCCTGAGTACGCTGATACCCCATATGTGGGGGTAAACCACTGTTTGGGCACACGTCGGGGTTTGGAAGGGAAGTAGTGATGTTTTGAAATGCAGACTTTGATGGAATGCTCTGCGGGCGTCACGTTGCATTTGCAGAGCCCGTGATGTGGCTAAACAGTAGAAACCCCCCACAAGTGACCCCATTTTGGAAACTAGACCCCCAAAGGAACTTATCTAGATGTGTGGTGAGCACTTTGAACCCCCAAGTGCTTCACAGAAGTTTATAACGCAGAGCAGTGAAAATAATAAATACATTTTCTTTCCTCAAAAATAATTTTTGCCCAGAATTTTTTAATTTTCCCAAGGGTAACAGGAGAAATTTGACCCCAATAGTTGTTGTCCAGTTTCTTCTGAGTACGGTGATACCCCATGTGTGGGGGTAAACCACTGTTTGGGCACATGTCGGGACTCGGAAGTGAAGTAGTGACGTTTTGAAATGCAGACTTTGATGGAATGCTCTGCGGGCGTCACGTTGCGTTTGCAGAGCCCCTGATGTGGCTAAACAGTAGAAACCCCCCACAAGTGACCCCATTTTGGAAACTAGACCCCAAAAGGTACTTACCTAGATGTGTGGTGAGCACTTTGAACCCCCAAGTGCTTCACAGAAGTTTATAACGCAGAGCCGTGAAAATAATAAATACGTTTTCTTTCCTCAAAAATAATTTTTTAGCCCAGAATTATTTATTTTTCCAAGGGTTACAGGAGAAATTGGACCCCAAAAGTTGTTGTCCAGTTTCTCTTGAGTATGCTGATACCCCATGTGTGGGGGTAAACCACTGTTTGGGCACATGTCGGGACTCGGAAGTGAAGTAGTGACGTTTTGAAATGCAGACTTTGATGGAATGCTCTGCGGGCGTCACGTTGCGTTTGCAGAGCCCCTAATGTGGCTAAACAGTAGAAACCCCCCACAAGTGACCCAATTTTGGAAACTAGACCCCAAAAGGAACTTATCTAGATGTGTGGTGAGCACTTTGAACCCCCAAGTGCTTCACAGAAGTTTATAACGCAGAGCCGTGAAAATAATAAATACGTTTTCTTTCCTCAAAAATAATTATTTAGCCCAGAATTTTTTAATTTTCCCAAGGGTTACAGGAGAAATTGGACCCCAAAAGTTGTTGTCCAGTTTCTCCTGAGTACGCTGATACCCCATGTGTGGGGGTAAACCACTGTTTGGGCACACGTCGAGGCTCAGAAGTGAAGTAGTGACTTTTGAAATGCAGACTTTGATGGAATGGTCTGCGGGTGTCACGTTGCATTTGCAGAGCCCCTTGTGTGCCTAAACAGTAGAAACCCCCCACAAGTGACACCATTTTAGAAACTAGACACCCCAAGGAACTTATCTAGATATGTGGTGAGCACTTTGAACCCCCAAGTGCTTCACAGACGTTTACAACGCAGAGCCGTGAAAATAAAAAATCATTTTTCTTTCCTCAAAAATGATGTTTTAGCAAGCATTTTTTTATTTTCACAAGGGTAACAGGAGAAATTGGACCCCAGTAATTGTTGCGCAGTTTGTCCTGAGTATACTGGTACCCCATATGTGGGGGTAAACCACTGTTTGGGCACACGTTGGGGCTCGGAAGTGAGGGAGCACCATTTGACTTTTTGAATACAAGATTGGCTGGAATCAATGGTGGCGCCATGTTGCGTTTGGAGACCCCTGATGTGCCTAAACAGTGGAAACCCCTCAATTCTACCTCCAACACTAACCCCCCCACACCCCTAACCCTAATCCAAACTGTAGCCATAACCCTAATCACAACCCTAACCGCAACACACCCCTAACCACAACCCTAACCCCAACACACCCCTAACCCTAACCACAACCCTAATTCCAATCCTAGCCCTAAGGCTATGTGCCCACGTTGCGGATTCGTGTGAGATTTTTCTGCACCAGATTTTTTTAAAATTCTCCCAGAAAAAAAAAAATAGTGGGAGATTAAGATTGGCAATTCTGCCTCTGTGCCAGTCCTGTGTGTGGCATCTGTCTCTCATTTTGTGCCACAGAAAACCTAGTGTGTAACACTGGGCCAGATTTTTGACAATTCTCCCAGAAAAAAAAATAGTGGGAGATTAAGATTGGCATTTCTGCCTCAGTGCCAGTCCAGTGTGTGCCATCTCTCTCATTTTGTGCCACATAAAACCTAGTGTGTAACACGGTGCCAGATTTTTTGACAATTCGCCCAGGAAAAAAAAAATAGTGGGAGATTAAGATTGGCATTTCTGCCTCAGTGCCAGTCCAGTGTGTGCCATCTGTCTCTCATTTTGTGCCACATAAAACCTAGTGTGTAACACGGTGCCAGATTTTTTGACAATTCTCCCAGGAAAAAAAATAGTGGGAGATTAAGATTGGCAATTCTGCCTCAGTGCCAGTGCTGTGTGTGACATCTGTCTCTAATTTTGTGCCACAGAAAACCTAGTGTGTAATACTGGGCCAGATTTTTTTTAAATTCTCCCAGGAAAAAAAAATAGTGGGAGATTAAGATTGGCATTTCTGCCTCACTGCCATTCCAGTGTGTGCCATCTGTCTCTCATTTTGTGCAACATAAAACCTAGTGTGTAACACGGTGCCAGATTTTTTGACAATTCTCCCAGGAAAAAAAAATAGTGGGAGATTAAGATTGGCAATTCTGCCTCAGTGCCAATCGTGTGTGTGGCATCTGTCTTTCATTTTATGCTACAGAACATATACTGTATAAGAGTGGGCCACATTTCTTCAATATTCTCCCTGAAAAAATAAAAAGGGGGAGATTTTTATTGGTAGTGTCTGCATCTGCGTCAGTCCTGTTAGTGGCATATCTGTCTGCCACAAAAGCTGTGTACTGTTATACATTGGGCCTGATTTTCCCTGCAGTCTCACCCACCTATAAAGGCATATATAAATCCAAGAGAAGTTTAAGTTCACCTTGTAACTAGTTTTACAGTAACAAATACCGTTAGTTTGGTTATGTTGTTCAAACAATGAGGAAGTCTGGTGGAAGATGTCGTGGCCGTGGGCGGTCATTGCCAGCTGGTAATGATGGTAGTGGTGGTGGAGCATCAGGTGGTCGTGGGAAAAGCAAAATAGCTCCTAAGTCTCGAGATGTTGAGCTAGGTTTGTCATTTGGCTACACAAGGCACAGAACGCTCCCTTTTCTGGGAGTAGGAAAACCGCTTTTAAAGCCGGAGCAGCAAGAACAAGTTTTGGCTTTCCTTGCTGACTCAGCCTCTAGCTCTTTCGCCTCCTCTTCTGAAACTGCTAAATGTAAAAGCATCAAAGAAGGCAATATAGAAGCAATATAGCCATAAAAAAGTCAAATTTTATTAGAACACATATATACACAAAATATTTAAACGAATAAAAAGTGCAGCCCCACTTTTTATTCGTTTAAATATTTTGTGTATATATGTGTTCTAATAAAATTTGACTTTTTTATGGCTATATTGCTTCTATATTGCCTTCTTTGATGTTTATTCCAATTTGGAGCATTGCCATATAATTAGGCAGGTATTTCTCCTATTTTTGATAAATGTAAAAGCAGCGCGTCGTTAGTGGATGTTCATGTCAGGGACAAGTCGCTTCCTTGTTTCCTTCACCAAGAACAACAGAGAAGGATGCGTCAGGCGACACAATGGGTTACTCCATGGAGCTCTTTACACATACCGTTCCTGGGTTAGAAAGTGAAATAGTTAACAGGCCATGCCCATTACAAGTTGAATCGGACATGGAGTGCACAGATGCACAGCCACAGCCAGATTACTATGCTGTTCCTTTGTCTCCGACCAGAACATTGCCCTCGCAGTGTACTGATCCAAAATCAGACCCTGATGAGACTATGGTGCCCCGTCACGAACGCTATACCACCGGCTTACACAGTGACACAGACGAAGTTGCACACGAGATAGAAGAGGAGGTCATAGATGACCCAGTTGTTGACCCCGATTGGCAGCCATTGGGGGAACAGGGTGCAGGTGGCAGTAGCTCTGAAGCGGAGAAGGAGGAGCCGCAGCAGGCATCAACCTCGCAACAGGTTCCATCTTCCAGGCCCGTATCTGGCCAAAACGCGTGGCAAAACCAGTTGTAGGACAGCGTGGCCATCCGGTTAAAGAAGCTCAGTCTGCAATGCCTGAAAAGGTATCCGATAGTAGAAAGAGTGCAGTCTGGCATTTTTTTTAAACAACATCCAAATGATCAGCGCAAAGTCATCTGTCAAAAATGTTCAACTACCTTAAGCAGAGGTCAGAATCTTAAAAGTCTAAATACAAGTTGCATGCGTAGACATTTAACCACCATGCATTTGCAAGCCTGGACTAACTACCAAACGTCCCTTAAGGTTGTAGCACCCTCGGCCAATGAAGCTAGTCAGCAACGCTACATCCCTTCCCTCACTGTCAGCCCACCATTTCCCGCACCACCTGCAGTAAATGTGCAGGTTTCGTCGCCAGGCCAAAGCAGTCAGGGAATCACCAGGTTCGTGGTAGGAAACACTGCATGTAGGGCACCAGCAAGAATACCATCTCCAACCCTCTCTCAGTCTGCCATGCATGTCCACCATCTGCAGCTCTCCAGTCCAGCTCACCCTACATGAGACTCTCGTTAGGAAAAGGAAGTACTCATCCTCGCATCCGCGTCCACAGGGTTTGAATGCCCACAATGCTAGACTAATCTCGTTAGAGATGATGCTCTACCGGTTAGTTGAAAGCGAAGCTTTTAAAGCCCTGATGGACTACGCTGAACCACGCTACGAGCTACCCAGTCGACACTTCTTTTCGAGAAAAGCCATCCCAGCCCTCCACCAGCATGTAAAAGACCGCATCGTCCATGCACTCAGGCAATCTGTGAGCACAAAGGTGCACCTGACAACAGATGCATGGACCAGTAGGCATGGCCAGGGACGTTACGTGTCCATCATGGCACACTGGGTTAATGTGGTGGATGCAGCGTCCACAGGGGACAGCAATATTGGGACAGTTCTGCCTAGCCCACGGTCTAGGAAACAGTTGGCTGTAGGTGTTCGCCGCCCCTCCTCCTCGTCCACAGACCGCAGAAGCAAGAGCTCGTCCACAGACCGCAGTCGCATGACAACTCCATCCGCAGCTGCCACTGTTGCACACGAGGTGTCCCATTATGGAACAGCTAGTGGCAAGCGTCAGCAGGCTGTATTGGCAATGAAGTGTTTGGGCGACAACAGACACACCGTGGAAGTTCTGTCCGAGATCTTGCAGCAAGAAACTCAGTCATGGCTGGGCAGTGTACATCTTGAGGCAGGCAAGGTAGTGAGTGATAATGGAAGGAATTTTATGGCTGCCATAGCCCTTTCACAACTGAAACACATTCCTTGCCTGGCTCACACCTTAAACCTGGTGGTGCAGTGCTTCCTGAAAAGTTATCCGGGTTACCCGACCTGCTCCTCAAAGTGCGCAGACTTTGCTCGCATATCTGCCGTTCGCCCGTACACTCCAGCCGTATGCAGAACCATCAGCAGTCTTTGAACCTTCCCCAGCATCGCCTAATCATTGACGTTGCAACAAGGTGGAACTCCACACTGCACATGCTTCAGAGACTGTGCGAACAGAGGCGTGCTGTTATGTATTTGTGGGCGGATACACATACACGGGCAGGCAGTTGGATGGCAGACATGGAGTTGTCAGGTGTGCAGTGGTCGAAGCTACAAGACCTGTGTCAAGTCCTTCAGTGTTTTGAGGAATGCACATTGCTGGTTAGTGCAGACAACGCCATAATAAGCATGAGCATCCCCCTAATGCGTATGCTGATGCAAAGTTTGACGCACATAAAGGAGCAGGCGTCTGCAGCCGAGGACGAGGGAAGCCTTGATGATAGTCAGCCATTGTCTGATCAGGGCAGTCTACAGGACGAGGTGGCAGGTGAAGAGGAGGAGGACGAGGGGGATGATGGGGATGAGTATTTTTTGGATGAGGAAGCTTCTCAGGGGGCAATAGAAACTGGTGGCATTGCAAGGCCGGGTTCAGGGTTTTTGAGGGAGATAAGTGACGTTGATTTGCCAGAAACTGACCCTCAACCCAACACAAGCGCAGATTTGACAACTGGAACATTGGCCCACATGGCAGATTAGGCCTTGCGTATCCTCAAAAGGGACCCACGCTTTATAAAAATGATGAAGGATGACGATTACTGGTTGGCCTGCCTCCTTCATCCTTGCTATAAAGGCAAATTGGAAAATATCATGCCACATGAGAACCTCAAACAAATATTGGCAACCAAACAAGCAAGTCTTGTAGACCGTTTGATTCAGGCATTCCCAGCACACAGCGCCGGTGATGGTTCTCACATGAGCTGCATGGGGCAACAGGGCATAGGTGTTAGAGGTTCACAAATCAGAAGTGGTGTTGGACAGAGGGGTTTTCTGACCAGGTTGTGGAATGATTTCGCAATGACCACAGACAGGACAGGTACTGCAGCATCAATTCAAAGTGACAGGAGACAACATTTGTCCAGTATGGTTACTAACTATTTTTCATCCCTTATCGATGTTCTCCCTCAACCGTCATTCCCATTTGATTACTGGGCATCCAAAATAGACACCTGGCCTGAATTGGCAGAATATGCATTGCAGGACCTTGCTTGCACAGCAGCTAGTGTGCTATGAGAAAGAGTATTCAGTGCTGCTGGTTCAATATTGACTGAAATAAGGACTCGTCTGGCTACCCAAAATGTTGATGATCTAACCTTCATTAAAATGAACCACTCATGGATTTCTAATTATTTTTCCCCACCTTGTGACCGGCACGCGACCAATCAGAAGCCGCGATGTCCTTCTCATTCACAAAAACTCCTAATTCTAGGAATTGAGGACCTGCGAATGACGTCACGGCTTCTGATTGGTCGCGTGCCGGTCACATGGGCGGCATGCGACCAATCAGAAGCCGGGACGTCATTCGCAGGTCCTAAAGGCGCGCATTTTAAACAAAGAAGCCTCCCGGTTAGCAGCGTGATGTCCAGGGGCCGCCGGAGAGGTGAGCATATCAATATTTTTTATTTTAATTCTTTATTTTACACATCCCTATGGATCCCAGGGCCTGAAGGAGAGTTTCCTCTCCTTCAGACCCTGGGAACCATGAGAATACCTTCCGATACTTGATGTCCCATTGACTTGTATTGGTATCGGATATCGGTATAGGCGATATCCGATATTTTTCGGGTATCGGCCGATACTATCCGATACCGATACTTTCAAGTATCAGACAGTATCGCTCAACACTACTTACTATTATTATAAGGTAAATTAAGATTGACAAGCTTCAGTAACAAGAATGGATGTTTTTGCCATTAAAATGGGCACTGTACATGTTTTCCTGGCCTCCACTCACTGCCGACTATGCTTCCCCATTGACTTGCATTGGGTTTCGTGTTTCGGTCGATCCCCGACTTTTCGCGATAATCGGCCGATTTCACTCGACTCGACTTTTGAGATAGTTGGGTTTCGCGAAACCAGACTCGACCCTAAAAAACTAAAAGTCGCTCAACCCTACTGCTGAGTTGTTGTGAAAGACAGTAGGTCAGACATGGTTTTAAGGTAATACCAACACACCCAAGAGATGCACACCAACTAAATGGCCAGATGCGAGGGTCCCACCTGTTGTAGAGGGTTTAAATAGGGTTGTTGGTGATGATGATTTAAATGAATTGCAGTCCATTAAATGTCCATTTTGTGATGTTGCGTGTAAAATACACATTACGGATTACATACGGATTGCAAACACAACATTACATGCGCAAAATACGCGACCACACCTTGGCAACGGATTACCTATGGAACAATATTTCTGGGACATTTCTGCATATTACGGGTGTATTACGGCCATAAAAACAGACCGTATTTGCCTACGCTGAGTGTGACGCCGGCCTAAAGAGTACTGGACTGTGGGGTCATTCTCGGGGGGACATGTGGGCTGTGCTATTTACTACATGGCTGTGCTATATGCTACGTGGGCTGTGTTATATACTACATGGGCTGTGTTATATACTATGTGGCTGTGTTATATACTACATGGCTGTGCTATATGCTGCGTGGGCTGTGTTATATACTACGTGGGCTGTGTTATATACTCCATGGGCTGTGCTATATACTATATGGCTGTGCTGTATGCTACTTGGGCTGTGTAATATGTTACATGGGCTGTGTTATATGCTACGTGGCTGTGTTATATACTACATGGTTGTGCTATATGATACGTGGGCTGTGTTATATACTAAGTGGGCTGTGTTATATACTACATGGCTGTGCTATTTACTACGTTGGCTGTGTTATAAACTATGTGGCTGTGCTATATACTATGTGGATGTGCTATATGCTACCCATTTTGCACTTTTACAAGTGTTCTACGTTAATACTTTCTAATGTTTACTTTAAAAAGTTTTCCATTAAAAAAATGTCTTATTCAATGTATGCATTTCTTTTCTTTGCAGCAAGTACATGACAGGGGTCATGTTTGGGCCTACACTAGCTCACAAGCTACACCTGCTCCAGCCCTATATTTTATTAATTAGATCCAAGAACCAAAAGCAGCGCGGAAGTCATCCACACACACATTAATTATAAATTCAGGCAACACACATGAAGGAGACCCAATTCGGAGTCCAAACATTTCCAAAAATTAGGCACAGACACCAGTAAAAGTGGCATCAATGAATCAGTCTATGAGAAGAAGAGTTGGAGGAGTTATCTGTGACTGTAATTTGGTTTGTATGTGTGATAATTTCCTATCCTTCTCCATTTTGATTTATTCCTCTACCTCCACAGCCCTGTGCATTCCCTGTTATGGGTGAGTGAATATTTTGTATACTTGGAGTTTTCTGTTAACTCTTTTTTGTGTTGCATTGTTTGTCTGGTTGATGTACTAGGGTGCATAGTAGCCCCCCTCTTTCCTGAGTGGGAGAAGAGAACAAACGGAGGGCTAACTTAGCAGATAAGGCAGGGGTGAGACCCCAGCATCTTCACCTTCACAAGTATCCCAGGGAGTAGGGAGAGCTAGGGTGCCCCCTAGTGTTAGGGACAGGGAAGGAGCTCCGGGTCCCGAATCACCTGACAGCTGTCGTGACATTTAGATTCAGAAAAGTGAACTGGTGTCTGGACCACATTATTAGCAGAAATGATTTAGATTAAAAAATGTGGCCTGGTGTCTGGACCACACTATTACCAGAAAGGATTTAGATTCTAAAATGTGGCCTAATGTCTTGACCACACTATTAGCAGAAAGGATCTACAGTTGTGCTCAAAAGTTTACATACCCAAGCAGAATTTTTGCTTTCTTGGTCTTTTTCCAGAGAATATGAGTGATAGCACCAAAACTTTTTCTCCACTCATGGTTAATAGTTGGGTGAAGCCATTTATTGTAAAACTACTGTGTTTTCTCTTTTAAATCATAATGACAACGCAAAACATCCAAATGACTTTGATCAAAAGTTCACATACCCTGGTGATTGTGGCCTGATAACTGCACAGAAGTTGACACAAATGGGTTTGAATGGCTACTAAATGTAACATCCTCACCTGTGACCTGTTTGCTTGATATCAGTGTGTGTGTGGACAAAAACTAAGTGAGTTTCTGGGATCCAGACAGACCCTTGCATCTTTCATCCAGCAACTGATGTTTCTGGATTGTGAGTCATGGGGAAAGCAAAATAATTGTCAATGGATCTATGGGAAAAGGTAGTTGTACTGTATAAAACAGGAAAGGGATACAAAAAGATTTCCAAAGAATTGATAAAGCCAGTCAGCAGTGTCCAAACTGTGATTAACAAATGGAAATCAGGGGCTCTGTAAAAACAAAACCACGGTCAGGTAGACCAACAAAAGTTTCATCTACAACTGCCAGGAAAATTCTTTGGGATGCAAAGGAAAATCAACAAATAACATCAGCGGAAATACTGGACTCTCTGAAAACTAGCGATGTGGCTGTTTCAAGATGCACACTAAGAAGAAAACTGGGCTGCATGGTTGAGTCACCAGAAGAAAGCCATTACTACTCATAAGCCACAGAGCATCTCACCTACAATATGCAAAAAAGCACAGAGACAAGCGTCAAAACTTCTTGAACAAGGTAATTTGGAGTGATGAGACCAAAATTGAACACTAGCCTACACCTCTGTGATGGTGGTAAACTTTTTACTTCCCGTCACAGCTGCTGACTGTCAGATGAACCGCAACTTTCTGACCGACGGTAAGATTACTACCAGAGCTGCCGGCGTTTCTCATGCTGTCATGCAGATGACAACATTATAAACATCCGATATTCAGGTTGGTGAACTCAAACAGTAAAAAGGACTTCCTGGAGAAGTCCTTGTTTGGGGTCCGTGCCCGAACAGTAGGTGTTTGGTACAGACCCGGAACTTTACTGTTTGGGTTCGCTCATCACTATTCGCTGTCATATACAGGTTTGTAAGTACTCTACTTGCTTGTTGTATAGTGGACTTTTGCACCGTTTTATACTTTGCAGTTTGAAATAGAATGCACATCTATATAGTTCAGTACTATTAAATAGAAACAACTACTGTATGTGTCTTATAAGTGGGAAGTTAGATCATTAGCCATGTTTATTCCCATAATATGTCTCATTTAGCGAAATATTTGACTTCACTGAAAGGAGGTTTCCATCTATCTTGTAGATTTAATCATGCATCAAATAGCTTTACCAAGGATCATATGAATTGGATTGTCTGCTAGAAACATCTGTAATTTTAGAAATCATAGTAAATACTTTCAATATGTTACTTTTTATGAAAGACATCAGTTTATTTGAAACACTGAAAATTAAACCAGAATTCAAATTGCACTCTGTTTAATGATTGGTAATGGTGCTTAATGTACTTGAATTGATCTAGTCCATCCCACAGCATCCAATTTCTCCCACAATTACATGCTACAAGAATGCTTCACATCATTCCCATCCGAAGATTGATTTAGATTTAAAGAGATCTAAAAAGTTTTAAGGAGAGCAATTTCAGATAAGAAACAACATAAAAACGTCAAAATTCTCTCAACTTTTCTTGTGTTTTGCCAGAGAAATATTGCATTTGCAAAGACTGCCCAGAAAATATTGTTCATCAGTAGCCTGACCACAGACAGATGTGCAGGCATGCTCAAAGCCACCAATGAAATTAGATTAGATTAAAAGACTGCCAAATATCCAGATGCTGCTATAGAAAAAAAATATATTTTATATCTTGGCATGCAGATCTAGTGACTGCTATCCAAAAGCAGACAAAAAAATGTGGTGTGAAATGAATGAATGATTACTTTTTCCTCAAGCCAACACATTTCATTCAAAGATTCATACAAATATTTGGTGGAAATATAGGGTAAAAGAAACTGCAAGAAATAAAAATATGCTCCATAGAGCAGAAAGTAAGACATGCATAGTAATACATGAATGAATCTAAATGAAACATGTACAGTATGCAGTTTTAAAGAAATTGTATTTTTGGTTGAAAATAAGTATCCATATATTGATTTTTCCATATCTGCCTGTCCTATGGATCATCTTTATTCACACAGTTCTGCTGTTGTTCTTGTGTGTTGCCAACTTAGATTGTGTACTCTATTGCGAAGTCCAAAAGTTTATGTGGATGTCATAAGAAAATACCATGGCTCTCCAAGCTTTTACACCATTTTTTACTGGGCCAATTCTATAAATGAACAAAATATTCTACAAATAATAAAGACGAAGAAAACATTGCAAAACATTGTAATGTAACCTAATATACTTTTCTACCTAATATACTGTAGGCAGCATTTTAAAATATCCTAAGCATGCCAGTTTATTTTGGATCGGAGTCCGGTACATTATGCCCACGAGAAGAATTAGTTCAAGGGCCCACTGCCACCTAAATAAAACCAATGTGTGTTCAGTTAGAATGCCAGCTAGGTTATAGAGCTGACATTTCCCTCTACCTTCAATGATCACTGCTAACACAGATCTTGGCAGTTTAAAAATAGCAAGATATCCTCTATATGTAGGAATTCCAAAAAATGGGGCTCAGCAGCCTTATTTTGATTGAACATGTTTGTCCTTGACACCATTCATTTTGTATGGGACTGCTAGAGAAAGATGATTACAACATTTGGCTACTTCGAGGAGTTCCATAGACAATAAATGGAGTGAAGGTAGAGCATGTGCAATTCCTTTCCATTCAAGAGGGGGCTGCAGAGTAGAGATGAGTGGATCTTCTGAAATTAAAATTCACCAAATTTTCCCCCAAAATTAGATTTGCAGTGAATAAATTAGCACAAATACCAATACTGGAAAGATTGTAATTGTTCATAAAATACATGTAAAGGAGAGGACAAGAGAGAAAGAATCTTGTAAACTACAGAAGACAGAAATGATATAATGACATACCAGAACTGACCATATAAAATGACCATATTATAAGGAAAACTCAAAAAAAGCTATAAAGGAAACATCAGAAAACCAAGAGTCTTTAAATCCAAAAGTATAAACAAATACTAATAATAATGAAAAAAATGTCCAAGAAAAATAACTATCAAAAATATCTTTAATAATAATACAAAAACACACATAGGACATAAAAAATACATACAATACAATACAAAAAAACACAATATATAATTGGATCGGTCAGATGAACAATGATGCAAACTGGCGGAGGATAATCAATTTCACAATAAGAGGGAAAACAGGGTACTCAAAAAATATATAAATATATACAATCACTCCCAGCAATAATGTATATAGGCTGGGAAGCACAAATGTGCATAAATGCTGAAACGAGAGAGTAACCCTGCATGAGCCCTCATATCATGTAGAAAAGACACACCGGGGGTCACAGGGGCCACTCTATAATAATGTAAGCCATGTGGCAGGAAGATACAACCTCAATGACTCCCAGAATGAAAAGTGCCAATAGTGCGCACATGTGCAAAATAACGTATGTCTTACCACAAGAAACCAAACACCCGCCGCACAGGTACCCCAACGCGCGTTTCACCGCTGCTTCTTCAGGAGACAGAAATGACCCTGCTGATCATAATAGCTTACCCTCTACGGGAGAGAGAGAGAGAGAGAGAGATTGGACCCTGCTGATCATAATAGCTTATACTCTACAGGTAAGAGAGACTTGCCAAGTGGTTCTAGAGAAGGAAAACAACTTTGATGTACAAATTGCCTTCCACTGGTAACCTCTTTGATGGCCCAGGTACTGACCTCCACCATACAAGGTATAATACTCCACTAGATATCATAGCTAGGGTTGAGCGAAACGGGTCGAACATTTTCAAATGTCGCCGACTTTTGACAAAGTCGGGTTTCATGAAACCCGATCCGACCCCTGTGCGGGGTCGGCCATGCGGTACGCGACTTTCGCGCCAAAGTCGCGTTTCAATGACGCGAAAAGCGCCATTTCTCAGCCAATGAAGGTAAACGCAGAGTGTGGGCAGCGTGATGACATAGGTCCTGGTCCCCACCATCTTAGAGAAGGGCATTGCAGTGATTGGCTTGCTGTCCGCGGCGTCACAGGGGCTATAAAGGGGCGTTCCCGCCGACCGCCATGTTACTGCTGCTGATCTGAGCCTAGGGAGAGGTTGCTGCCGCTTCGTCAGAAGCAGGGATAGCGTTAGGCAGGGTCCATTAGCCACCAAACCGCTTGTGCTGTAGCGATTTCCACTGCCCAACACCACCTTCGGTGTGCAGGGACAGTGGAAGCTACATTTTTTTTTTTTTTCCCTCAGCGCTGTAGCTCATTGGGCTGCCCTAGAAGGCTCCCTGATAGCTGCATTGCTGTGTGTACGCCGCTGTGCAAACCAACTGCTTTTTTCAAAGCACAAATCCTCTTGTTCCTTCCTTTCTGCACAGCTATCTTGTTTGTTTGTCCACACTTTTTATTTAATTTGTGCATCAGTCCACTCCTTATTGCTGCCTGCCATACCTGGCTGAGATTACTGCAGGGAGATAGTAATTGAAGGACAGTTCTTTTTTTTTTTTTTTTTTTGTGGGAGATTAAGATTGGCATTTCTGCTAGAGTGCCATCCCTGTCTGTGTCATCTCTCACTCAGTGGGCCATAGAAAGCCTATTTATTTTTTTGCTTGATTTGGGTTCTAAAATCTACCTGAAAAAATCACTACATCAATCAGTGGGAGAAAAATATTGGCCTCAGGGCTTGTGTGCCACTCCTTACTCCTGTGTGTGCCATCTCTCAGTGGGCCATAGAAAGCCTATTTATTTTTTTGCTTGATTTGGGTTCCAAAATCTACCTGAAAAAATCAATAAATCAATCAGTGGGAGATTAATATTGGCCTTTGGGCTTGTGTGCCAGTCCTAAGCGTGCCATCTCTCTCTCTCAGATAGTGGGCCATAGAAAGCCTATTTATTATTTTTTTTATTGGGTTTATAAATTTTCCCTGGAAAAAAAAAAAAAAGTGGGAGATTAATATTGGCCTCTGGGCTTGTGTGCCAGTCCTGAGCGTGCCATCTCTCTCACAAATAGTGGGCCATAGAAAGCCTATTTATTTTTTTGGTTGATTTGGGTTCTAAATTCTACCAGAAGAAATCAATAAATCAATCAGTGGGAGATAAATATTGGCCTCTGGGCTTGTGTGCCACTCCTGACTCCTGTGTGCGTCCTCTCTCACTCAGTGGGCCCTAGAAAGCCTATTTTTTGTTTTATTTGTTTTCTAAATTCTCCCTGAAAAAATCATTTTATTTTATTTGGTTTCTAAATTATTCCTGAAAAAAAATCATTTTTTTTGTATTTTTTTTTTCTAAAGTCTCCCTGAAAAAAAAAAAAAAAAACAAATCAGTGGGAGATTAATATTGCCCTTTCTGCTTGTGTGCCAGTCTTGACTCCTGGGTGTGCCATCTCTCTCTCTCCAATTGTGGGCCATAGAAAGCCTATAAATTTTTTTGCTTGATTTGGGTTCCAAAATCTACCTGAAAAAATCACTAAATCAATCAAAGGGAGATAAATATTGGCCTCTGGGCTTGTGTGCCACTCCTGACTCCTGTGTGCGTCCTCTCTCACTCAGTGGGCCCTAGAAAGCCTATTTTTTGTTTTATTTGTTTTCTAAATTCTCCCTGAAAAAATCATTTTATTTTATTTGGTTTCTAAATTATTCCTGAAAAAAATCATTTTTTTTGCATTTTTTTTTTCTAAAGTCTCCCTGAAAAAAAAAAAAAAAACAAATCAGTGGGAGATTAATATTGCCCTTTCTGCTTGTGTGCCAGTCTTGACTCCTGGGTGTGCCATCTCTCTCTCTCCAATTGTGGGCCATAGAAAGCCTATTAATTTTTTTGCTTGATTTGGGTTCCAAAATCTACCTGAAAAAATCACTTAATCAATCAGTGGGAGATAAATATTGGCCTCTGGGCTTGTGTGCCACTCCTGACTCCTGTGTGCGTCCTCTCTCACTCAGTGGGCCCTAGAAAGCCTATATTTTGTTTTATTTGTTTTCTAAATTCTCCCTGAAAAAATCATTTTATTTTATTTGGTTTCTAAATTATTCCTGAAAAAAATCATTTTTTTTGTATTTTTTTTTCTAAAGTCTCCCTGAAAAAAAAAAAAATCAAATCAGTGGGAGATTAATATTGCCCTTTCTGCTTGTGTGCCAGTCTTGACTCCTGGGTGTGCCATCTCTCTCTCTCCAATTGTGGGCCATAGAAAGCCTATTAATTTTTTTTTGCTTGATTTGGGTTCCAAAATCTACCTGAAAAAATCACTAAATCAATCAGTGGGAGATAAATATTGGCCTCTGGGCTTGTGTGCCACTCCTGACTCCTGTGTGCGTCCTCTCTCACTCAGTGGGCCCTACAAAGCCTATTTTTTTTTTATTTGTTTTCTAAATTCTCCCTGAAACAATCATTTTATTTTATTTTGTTTCTAAATTCTTCCTGAAAATTTCATTTTTTTGTATTTTTTTTTCTAAAGTCTCCCTGAAAAAAAAAAAAAATCAAATCAGTGGGAGATTAATATTGCCCTTTCTGCTTGTGTGCCAGTCTTGACTCCTGGGTGTGCCATCTCTCTCTCTCCAATTGTGGGCCATAGAAAGCCTATTAATTTTTTTGCTTGATTTGGGTTCCAAAATCTACCTGAAAAAATCACTAAATCAATCAGTGGGAGATAAATATTGGCCTCTGGGCTTGTGTGCCACTCCTGACTCCTGTGTGCGTCCTCTCTCACTCACTGGGCCCTAGAAAGGCTATTTTATGTTTTATTTGTTTTCTAAATTCTCCCTGAAAAAATCATTTCATTTTATTTGGTTTATAAATTCTTCCTTAAAAAATCATTTTTTTTTTTTTTTTTTTTCTAAAGTCTCCTTTTTAAAAAAAAAAACACAAATCAGTGGGAGATTAATATTTACATTTGCGCTTCAGTGACAGTCCTGCGTGTGTGGCATCTCTCTCATTTGTTGCCACCAACAACAGAGTGTGTAACATTGTGCCTGATTTTCGTTGTGGTCTCACCCACCTGTAAAGGGGTAGCTAAATCATACTGAAGTTATAGCTCACCGTGTAAGTTGTGTGACTGCAACAAATACCGTTAGTTTGGTAACGTTTTTAAAACAATGAGGAAGTCTGGTGGAAGAGGTCGTGGCCGGGGGCGTTCATTGTCAGCTGGTAATGAGGGTAGTGGTAGTGGTGGAGCATCAGGTGGTCGTGGGAAAAAAAATATTGCACCTAAGTCTGGAGCTGTGGAGCCAGGTTCGTCGTCTGGCTACACAAGGCCTCGAACGCTCCCTTTTCTGGGAGTAGGAAAACCGCTTTTAAAGCCGGAGCTGCAAGAGCAAGTTTTGGCTTATCTTGCTGACTCAGCCTCTAGCTCTTTTGCCTCCTCTCGTGAAACTGGTAAAAGTAAAAGCAGCGCGTCGTTAGTGGATGTTCACGGTCAGGGACAAGTTGCTTCCTTGTCCTCTTCAGCAAAAACAACAACAGAGAAGAATGCAGCAGGCGACACAACGGGTTACTCCATGGAGCTCTTTACACATACCGTCCCTGGCTTAGAAAGTGAAGCAGTTAACAGTCCATGCCCATTACAAGTTGAATCTGACATGGAGTGCACTGATGCACAGCCACAGCCAGACTACTATGCTGGTCCTTTGACTCAGACCACAACATTGCCCTCGCAGGGTGCTGATCAAGAATCAGACCCTGATGAGACTATGTTGCCCCATCACGAACGCTATACCACCGACCGACAAGGTGACACAGACGAAGTTGCACACGAGCTACAAGAAGAGGTAATAGATGACCCAGTTCTTGACCCCGATTGGCAGCCATTGGGGGAACAGGGTGCAGGCGGCAGCAGTTCTGAAGCGGAGGAGGAGGGGCCGCAGCAGGCATCAACATCGCAACAGGTTCCATCTGCCGGGCCCGTATCTTGCCCAAAACGCGTGGCAAAGTCAAAACCTGTTGGAGGACAGCGTGGCCATCCGGTTAAAGCTCAGTCTGCAATGCCTGAAAAGGTATCCGATGCTAGAAAGAGTGCAGTCTGGCATTTTTTTAAACAACATCCAAATGATCAGCGCAAAGTCATCTGTCAAAAATGTTCAACTACCTTAAACAGAGGGCAGAATCTGAAAAGTCTCAATACAAGTTGCATGCATAGACATTTAACCACCATGCATTTGCAAGCTTGGACTAACTACCAAACGTCCCTTAAGGTTGTAGCACCCTCGGCCAATGAAGCTAGTCATCAACGCAACATCCCTTCCGGCAGTGTAGGGCCACCATTTTCTGCACCACCTGCAGTATCTGTGCAGGTTTCTTTGCCAGGCCAAAGAAGTCAGGGTCAGGGAATCACCAGTTTCGTAGTAGGAAACACTGCATCTAGGGCACCGGCGGCAACAATACCATCTCCCACCGTCTCTCAGTCTGCCATGTCCACCGGCACCCCCGCTAGTTCCACGATCTCCAGCTCTCCAGTCCAGCTCACCCTACATGAGACTATGGTTAGAAAAAGGAAGTACTTAGCCTCGTATCCGCGTACACAGGGTTTGAACGCCCACATAGCTAGACTAATCTCGTTAGAGATGATGCCCTACCGGTTAGTTGAAAGCGAAGCTTTCAAAGCCCTGATGGACTACGCTGTACCACGCTACGAGCTACCCAGTCGACACTTTTTTTCCAGAAAAGCCATCCCAGCCCTCCACCAGCACGTTAAAGAGCGCATCGTCCATGCACTCAGGCAATCTGTGAACACAAAGGTGCACCTGACAACAGATGCATGGACCAGTAGGCATGGCCAGGGACGTTACGTGTCCATCACGGCACACTGGGTAAATGTGGTGGATGCAGGGTCCACAGGGGACAGCAAGTTTGGGACAGTTCTGCCTAGCCCACGGTCTAGGAAACAGTTGTCTGTAGCCATTCGCACCCCCTCCTCCTCCTCGTCCTCCTGCAGAAGCGAGACCTCGTCCACAGACCGCAGTCGCACAACCACTCCATCCGCAGCTGCCACTGTTGCACACCAGGTCTCCCATTATGGGGCAGCTACTGGCAAACGTCAGCAGGCTGTATTGGCTATGAAGTGTTTGGGCGACAACAGACACACCGCTGAAGTTCTGTCCGAGTTCTTGCAGAAAGAAACGCAGTCGTGGCTGGGCACTGTAGATCTTGAGGCAGGCAAGGTAGTGAGTGATAACGGAAGGAATTTCATGGCTGCCATCTCCATTTCCCAACTGAAACACATTCCTTGCCTGGCTCACACCTTAAACCTGGTGGTGCAGTGCTTCCTGAAAAGTTATCCGGGGTTATCCGACCTGCTCCTCAAAGTGCGTGGACTTTGCTCACATATCCGCCGTTCGCCCGTACACTCCAGCCGTATGCAGACCTATCAGCGTTCTTTGAACCTTCCCCAGCATCGCCTAATCATAGACGTTGCAACAAGGTGGAACTCAACACTGCTTCAGAGACTGTGTGAACAGAGGCGGGCTGTTATGTTTTTGTGGGAGGATACACATACACGGGCAGGCAGTAGGATGGCAGACATGGAGTTGTCAGGTGTGCAGTGGTCGAAGATTCAAGACATGTGTCAAGTCCTTCAGTGTTTTGAGGAATGCACACGGCTGGTTAGTGCAGACAACGCCATAATAAGCATGAGCATCCCCCTAATGCGTCTGCTGATGCAAAGTTTGACGCACATAAAGGATCAGGCGTCTGCAGCTGAGGAAGAGGAAAGCCTTGATGACAGTCAGCCATTGTCTGGCCAGGGCAGTGTACAGGACGAGGTAGCGGGCAAAGAGGAGGAGGAGGACGAGGAGGATGATGGGGATGATTATATTTTTAATGAGGAAGCTTTTCCGGGGCCAGTGGAAATTGTTGGCGCGGCAAGGCCGGGTTCTGGTTTTTGGAGGGACACAAGTGACGTGGATTTGCCTGAAACTGCCCCTCAACCAAGCACAACCACAGATTTGAGAACTGGAACTTTGGCCCACATGGCGGATTATGCCTTACGTATCCTCAAAAGGGACACACGCATAACAAAAATGATGAACGATGACGATTACTGGTTGGCCTTCCTCCTTGATCCTCGCTATAAAGGCAAATTGCAAAATATAATGCCACATGAGAACTTGGAACTAATATTAGCAACCAAACAATCAACTCTTGTTGACCGTTTGCTTCTGGCATTCCCTGCACACAGCGCCCGTGATCGTTCTAACACGAGCTGCAGGGGCCAGCAGACCAGAGGTGTTAGAGGGGCAGAAATCAGAAGTGTCGTTGGCCAGAGGGGTTTTCTGACCAGGTTGTGGAGTGATTTTGCTATGACCGCAGACAGGACAGGTACTGCAGCATCAATTCAAAGTGACAGGAGACAACATTTGTCCAGTATGGTTACTAACTATTTTTCATCCCTTATCGACGTTCTCCCTCAACCGTCATTCCCATTTGATTACTGGGCATCAAAATTAGACACCTGGCCAGAATTGGCAGAATATGCATTGCAGGAGCTTGCTTGCCCGGCAGCTAGTGTCCTATCAGAAAGAGTATTCAGTGCTGCAGGTTCAATACTAACAGAAAAAAGGACTCGTCTGGCTACCCAAAATGTAGATGATCTAACCTTCATTAAAATGAACCACAACTGGATTTCGAAATCTTTTGCCCCACCTTGCCCGGCTGACACCTAGCTTTCCTATGTAAAGGTCTTGCCTGTGGACTATTCTGAATGACTTTTCCAATCTCGTAATTTGCAGCACCTGATTGTCCAGCATCCGACATGTTAACACCTCCCTAAATGGCCAAAGTCCCCACACGGGGCCGTGGTATCGCCACTTGGCGCCAGCACCCGTGAGAGTACTGTTTGTCTGAAGAGGTGGGTGTGCCCGCTTTTGGTCGACGGCACTGCCACTAGGTCCCTCATAGTACAATAAAGTGTCTGGCGGTGGTGGTGCGCACCCAACGTCAGACACACCGTTGTAATATGAGGGGCCCTGGGCCTGTACCGCCGGCCACAAGACAGTCCCCCCCCCCAGGTCAAACAGTGCTCTACCACTTGCAAAATTTTCTCTCACATCTCCACCAATGTTTAGTCTATGCGCTGACATCCTTCAATGCCTGGCACTGTCAATACCATTGTATTGACATTTTTCTTATGTTAGGCCTTCGAAGCCTGTCTGCGGTCACTCCTTCAACTAGGCCTCCACTGACAGACGCTTTGCATTCCTTGTGTGAACACGCCACATACAGAGTATTTTATCTTAGTGCATTGGTGTACCACACGGCCAAACCCTTATTGAAGGCTGGCTGTTTCATTAGGTATCGCACCTGTGCATTTGCTATTTTGTTTGGGTCCGCTGCACCCTGCTTGTGCATTTGTATTGAGGCCTGTTTAGACAGGTAAGCATCTTTGCCTGTTTTTGGTGTTTTTTCTTGAATGTGTCCTTTTTTGGTGTTTTTCATGTTAGAGTAGGACTGGCAATACGTAAGGACCCTTGGCGTGGGTTGCCAGCTTCCATATTATGGCCCTAATATCAACTAAGACCTTACATATATTTATATGTTTTTTTGCACGTATATTTTTTGCAGGGTGCAGCTGGGCCCGAATTGTTCTGTACACTGTGGCCTCTGTTCACACAGGATGCATTTTAGCACTGGGCAGCCCGCCATATGGCGTCATTAATAGGCTGCAGCCAGACGCTTTGCATTCCTTGTGTGAACACGCCACATACAGAGTATTTTATCTTAGTGCATTGGTGTACCACACGGCCAAACCCTTATTGAAGGCTGGCTGTTTCATTAGGTATCGCACCTGTGCATTTGCTATTTTGTTTGGGTCCGCTGCACCCTGCTTGTGCATTTGTATTGAGGCCTGTTTAGACAGGTAAGCATCTTTGCCTGTTTTTGGTGTTTTTTCTTGAATGTGTCCTTTTTTGGTGTTTACCAATATTAAATTGCCTACAGCCCGCCCAATTTATTATGTTAGGGCTTCGAAGCCTGTCTGCGGTCCCTCCTTCCACTAGGCCTCCACTGACCTGTCTACTGCTGCCCGGGTTCCCCTGGAACCAATTTCAAATTGCCTACAGCCAGCCCAATTTATTATGTTAGGGCTTCGAAGCCTGTCTGCGGTCCCTCCTTCCACTAGGCCTCCACTGACCTGTCTACTGCTGCCCGGGTTCCCCTGGAACCAATTTTAAATTGCCTACAGCCCGCCCAATTTATTATGTTAGGGCTTCGAAGCCTGTCTGCGGTCCCTCCTTCCACTAGGCCTCCACTGACCTGTCTACTGCTGCCCGGGTTCCCCTGGAACCAATTTTAAATTGCCTACAGCCAGCCCAATTTATTATGTTAGGGCTTCGAAGCCTGTCTGCGGTCCCTCCTTCCACTAGGCCTCCACTGACCTGTCTACTGCCGCCCGTGTTCCCCTGGAACCAATTGTAAATTGCCTACAGCCAGGCCAATTTATTATGTTAGGGCTTCGAAGCCTGTCCGCGGTCCCTCCTTCCACTAGGCCTCCACTGACCTGTCTACTGCTGCCCGGGTTCCCCTGGAACCAATTTTAAATTGCCTACAGCCAGGCCAATTTATTATGTTAGGGCTTCGAAGCCTGTCTGCGGTCCCTCCTTCCACTAGGCCTCCACTGACCTGTCTACTGCTGCCCGGGTTCCCCTGGAACCAATTTTAAATTGCCTACAGCCAGCCCAATTTATTATGTTAGGGCTTCGAAGCCTGTCTGCGGTCCCTCCTTCCACTAGGCCTCCACTGACCTGTCTACTGCTGCCCGGGTTCCCCTGGAACCAATTTTAAATTGCCTACAGCCAGCCCAATTTATTATGTTAGGGCTTCGAAGCCTGTCTGCGGTCCCTCCTTCCACTAGGCCTCCACTGACCTGTCTACTGCTGCCCGGGTTCCCCTGGAACCAATTTTAAATTGCCTACAGCCAGGCCAATTTATTATGTTAGGGCTTCGAAGCCTGTCTGCGGTCCCTCCTTCCACTAGGCCTCCACTGACCTGTCTACTGTTGCCCGGGTTTCCCTGGAACCAATTTTAAATTGCCTACTGCCAGCCCAATTTATTATGTTAGGGCTTCGAAGCCTGTCTGCGGTCCCTCCTTCCACTAGGCCTCCACTGACCTGTCTACTGCTGCCCGGGTTCCCCTGGAACCAATTGTAAATTGCCTACAGCCAGGCCAATTTATTATGTTAGGGCTTCGAAGCCTGTCTGCGATCCCTCCTTCCACTAGGCCTCCACTGACCTGTCTACTGCCGCCCGTGTTCCCCTGGAACCAATTGTAAATTGCCTACAGCCAGGCCAATTTATTATGTTAGGGCTTCGAAGCCTGTCTGCGGTCCCTCCTTCCACTAGGCCTCCACTGACCTGTCTACTGCTGCCCGGGTTTCCCTGGAACCAATTTTAAATTGCCTACTGCCAGCCCAATTTATTATGTTAGGGCTTCGAAGCCTGTCTGCGGTCCCTCCTTCCACTAGGCCTCCACTGACCTGTCTACTGCTGCCCGGGTTCCCCTGGAACCAATTTTAAATTGCCTACAGCCAGCCCAATTTATTATGTTAGGGCTTCGAAGCCTGTCTGCGGTCCCTCCTTCCACTAGGCCTCCACTGACCTGTCTACTGCTGCCCGGGTTCCCCTGGAACCAATTTTAAATTGCCTACAGCCAGCCCAATTTATTATGTTAGGGCTTCGAAGCCTGTCTGCGGTCCCTCCTTCCACTAGGCCTCCACTGACCTGTCTACTGCTGCCCGGGTTCCCCTGGAACCAATTTTAAATTGCCTACAGCCAGGCCAATTTATTATGTTAGGGCTTCGAAGCCTGTCTGCGGTCCCTCCTTCCACTAGGCCTCCACTGACCTGTCTACTGTTGCCCGGGTTTCCCTGGAACCAATTTTAAATTGCCTACTGCCAGCCCAATTTATTATGTTAGGGCTTCGAAGCCTGTCTGCGGTCCCTCCTTCCACTAGGCCTCCACTGACCTGTCTACTGCTGCCCGGGTTCCCCTGGAACCAATTGTAAATTGCCTACAGCCAGGCCAATTTATTATGTTAGGGCTTCGAAGCCTGTCTGCGGTCCCTCCTTCCACTAGGCCTCCACTGACCTGTCTACTGCCGCCCGTGTTCCCCTGGAACCAATTGTAAATTGCCTACAGCCAGGCCAATTTATTATGTTAGGGCTTCGAAGCCTGTCTGCGGTCCCTCCTTCCACTAGGCCTCCACTGACCTGTCTACTGCTGCCCGGGTTTCCCTGGAACCAATTTTAAATTGCCTACTGCCAGCCCAATTTATTATGTTAGGGCTTCGAAGCCTGTCTGCGGTCCCTCCTTCCACTAGGCCTCCACTGACCTGTCTACTGCTGCCCGGGTTCCCCTGGAACCAATTTTAAATTGCCTACAGCCAGGCCAATTTATTATGTTAGGGCTTCGAAGCCTGTCTGCGGTCCCTCCTTCCACTAGGCCTCCACTGACCTGTCTACTGCTGCCCGGGTTCCCCTGGAACCAATTTTAAATTGCCTACAGCCAGCCCAATTTATTATGTTAGGGCTTCGAAGCCTGTCTGCGGTCCCTCCTTCCACTAGGCCTCCACTGACCTGTCTACTGCTGCCCGGGTTCCCCTGGAACCAATTTTAAATTGCCTACAGCCAGCCCAATTTATTATGTTAGGGCTTCGAAGCCTGTCTGCGGTCCCTCCTTCCACTAGGCCTCCACTGACCTGTCTACTGCTGCCCGGGTTCCCCTGGAACCAATTTTAAATTGCCTACAGCCAGGCCAATTTATTATGTTAGGGCTTCGAAGCCTGTCTGCGGTCCCTCCTTCCACTAGGCCTCCACTGACCTGTCTACTGTTGCCCGGGTTTCCCTGGAACCAATTTTAAATTGCCTACTGCCAGCCCAATTTATTATGTTAGGGCTTCGAAGCCTGTCTGCGGTCCCTCCTTCCACTAGGCCTCCACTGACCTGCCTACTGCTGCCCGGGTTCCCCTGGAACCAATTGTAAATTGCCTACAGCCAGGCCAATTTATTATGTTAGGGCTTCGAAGCCTGTCTGCGGTCCCTCCTTCCACTAGGCCTCCACTGACCTGTCTACTGCCGCCCGTGTTCCCCTGGAACCAATTGTAAATTGCCTACAGCCAGGCCAATTTATTATGTTAGGGCTTCGAAGCCTGTCTGCGGTCCCTCCTTCCACTAGGCCTCCACTGACCTGTCTACTGCTGCCCGGGTTTCCCTGGAACAAATTTTAAATTGCCTACTGCCAGCCCAATTTATTATGTTAGGGCTTCGAAGCCTGTCTGCGGTCCCTCCTTCCACTAGGCCTCCACTGACCTGTCTACTGCTGCCCGGGTTCCCCTGGAACCAATTTTAAATTGCCTACAGCCAGCCCAATTTATTATGTTAGGGCTTCGAAGCCTGTCTGCGGTCCCTCCTTCCACTAGGCCTCCACTGACCTGTCTACTGCTGCCCGGGTTCCCCTGGAACCAATTTTAAATTGCCTACAGCCAGCCCAATTTATTATGTTAGGGCTTCGAAGCCTGTCTGCGGTCCCTCCTTCCACTAGGCCTCCACTGACCTGTCTACTGCTGCCCGGGTTCCCCTGGAACCAATTTTAAATTGCCTACAGCCAGCCCAATTTATTATGTTAGGGCTTCGAAGCCTGTCTGCGGTCCCTCCTTCCACTAGGCCTCCACTGACCTGTCTACTGCTGCCCGGGTTCCCCTGGAACCAATTTTAAATTGCCTACAGCCAGGCCAATTTATTATGTTAGGGCTTCGAAGCCTGTCTGCGGTCCCTCCTTCCACTAGGCCTCCACTGACCTGTCTACTGTTGCCCGGGTTTCCCTGGAACCAATTTTAAATTGCCTACTGCCAGCCCAATTTATTATGTTAGGGCTTCGAAGCCTGTCTGCGGTCCCTCCTTCCACTAGGCCTCCACTGACCTGTCTACTGCTGCCCGGGTTCCCCTGGAACCAATTGTAAATTGCCTACAGCCAGGCCAATTTATTATGTTAGGGCTTCGAAGCCTGTCTGCGGTCCCTCCTTCCACTAGGCCTCCACTGACCTGTCTACTGCCGCCCGTGTTCCCCTGGAACCAATTGTAAATTGCCTACAGCCAGGCCAATTTATTATGTTAGGGCTTCGAAGCCTGTCTGCGGTCCCTCCTTCCACTAGGCCTCCACTGACCTGTCTACTGCTGCCCGGGTTTCCCTGGAACAAATTTTAAATTGCCTACTGCCAGCCCAATTTATTATGTTAGGGCTTCGAAGCCTGTCTGCGGTCCCTCCTTCCACTAGGCCTCCACTGACCTGTCTACTGCTGCCCGGGTTCCCCTGGAACCAATTTTAAATTGCCTACAGCCAGCCCAATTTATTATGTTAGGGCTTCGAAGCCTGTCTGCGGTCCCTCCTTCCACTAGGCCTCCACTGACCTGTCTACTGCTGCCCGGGTTCCCCTGGAACCAATTTTAAATTGCCTACAGCCAGCCCAATTTATTATGTTAGGGCTTCGAAGCCTGTCTGCGGTCCCTCCTTCCACTAGGCCTCCACTGACCTGTCTACTGCTGCCCGGGTTCCCCTGGAACCAATTTTAAATTGCCTACAGCCAGCCCAATTTATTATGTTAGGGCTTCGAAGCCTGTCTGCGGTCCCTCCTTCCACTAGGCCTCCACTGACCTGTCTACTGCCGCCCGTGTTCCCCTGGAACCAATTGTAAATTGCCTACAGCCAAGCCAATTTATTATGTTAGGGCTTCGAAGCCTGTCTGCGGTCCCTCCTTCCACTAGGCCTCCACTGACCTGTCTACTGCTGCCCGTGTACCCCTTGAACCAACATCAGAAAATATAAAAATAAGTATTTTGCTTATAAAAAACAAAATACTGGAGAGATATCAAATGCAGACATTTTAACATTAAAAACAAACACATACAACAAAAATCTGGTACAGTACTAAAAATGGCCACCAGCTACAATAACTTTCTCCTGCAAGTAGTTAACTGAAAGTTTTTTTCAATTTAAAACACAGATATGGCATCCACCGAGTGTTGTCCTGTCGCGTCTTCTTTACATTATTGCCAAGAAGATGCAAAACAATGAAAATAATAAAATCATTATTTACCAAAAAAATAGAGTAAGTCAAAACCACATTGCAAATAAACATTCATTACAAATAAAGAAGCAGGGCGCTTCCGAGGGTGAGTATATACCTAATAAGAATATAATCACCCTCGGACGCGCCCTGCTTCTTTCCGACAGCCTTCCTTCCTAAGAATCAGCCCTTCCGTGGTGTAGAGAGAGGGTGTGTTACACTCCAAGGTGTTCCCCAGGTTGCCTTTCCTGAGCTTCGATCTTCATGCTCTCGTTTAGTAGTTGTCGGAAAGTAGGCTGCATTAGGCCTACAAAATGGGTATGGGGTGGAGAGAGATGGTGTGTTACACTCCAAGGTGTTCTCCAGGTTTCCTCGCCATTGCTTCGATCTTCCGACTCTCGTTTAGTAGCTGTAGAAAACTACACTGCATTAGGCCTACAAAATGGGTATCGGGTGGAGAGAGATGGTGTGTTACACTCCAAGGTGTTCCCCAGGTTGCCTTGCCATTGCTTCGGTCTTCCGACTCTCGTTTAGTAGTTGTAGAAAACTACACTGCATTAGGCCTACAAAATGGGTATCGGGTGGAGAGAGATGGTGTGTTACACTCCAAGGTGTTCCCCAGGTTGCCTTGCCATTGCTTCGGTCTTCCGACTCTCGTTTAGTAGTTGTAGAAAACTACACAGCATTAGGCCTACAAAATGGGTATGGGGTGGAGAGAGATGGTGTGTTACACTCCAAGGTGTTCTCCAGGTTTCCTCGCCATTGCTTCGATCTTCCGACTCTCGTTTAGTAGTTGTAGAAAACTACACTGCATTAGGCCTACAAAATGGGTATCGGGTGGAGAGAGATGGTGTGTTACACTCCAAGGTGTTCCCCAGGTTGCCTTGCCATTGCTTCGGTCTTCCGACTCTCGTTTAGTAGTTGTAGAAAACTACACTGCATTAGGCCTACAAAATGGGTATCGGGTGGAGAGAGATGGTGTGTTACACTCCAAGGTGTTCCCCAGGTTGCCTTGCCATTGCTTCGGTCTTCCGACTCTCGTTTAGTAGTTGTAGAAAACTACACTGCATTAGGCCTACAAAATGGGTATGGGGTGGAGAGAGATGGTGTGTTACACTCCAAGGTGTTCCCCAGGTTGCCTTGCCATTGCTTCGGTCTTCCGACTCTCGTTTAGTAGTTGTAGAAAACTACACAGCATTAGGCCTACAAAATGGGTATGGGGTGGAGAGAGATGGTGTGTTACACTCCAAGGTGTTCTCCAGGTTTCCTTGCCATTGCTTCGATCTTCCGACTCTCGTTTAGTAGTTGTAGAAAACTACACTGCATTAGGCCTACAAAATGGGTATCGGGTGGAGAGAGATGGTGTGTTACACTCCAAGGTGTTCCCCAGGTTGCCTTGCCATTGCTTCGGTCTTCCGACTCTCGTTTAGTAGTTGTAGAAAACTACACTGCATTAGGCCTACAAAATGGGTATCGGGTGGAGAGAGATGGTGTGTTACACTCCAAGGTGTTCCCCAGGTTGCCTTGCCATTGCTTCGGTCTTCCGACTCTCGTTTAGTAGTTGTAGAAAACTACACAGCATTAGGCCTACAAAATGGGTATGGGGTGGAGAGAGATGGTGTGTTACACTCCAAGGTGTTCTCCAGGTTTCCTCGCCATTGCTTCGATCTTCCGACTCTCGTTTAGTAGTTGTAGAAAACTACACTGCATTAGGCCTACAAAATGGGTATCGGGTGGAGAGAGATGGTGTGTTACACTCCAAGGTGTTCCCCAGGTTGCCTTGCCATTGCTTCGGTCTTCCGACTCTCGTTTAGTAGTTGTAGAAAACTACACAGCATTAGGCCTACAAAATGGGTATGGGGTGGAGAAAGATGGTGTGTTACACTCCAAGGTGTTCTCCAGGTTTCCTCGCCATTGCTTCGATCTTCCGACTCTCGTTTAGTAGTTGTAGAAAACTACACTGCATTAGGCCTACAAAATGGGTATCGGGTGGAGAGAGATGGTGTGTTCCACTCCAAGGTGTTCCCCAGGTTGCCTTACCATTGCTTCGGTCTTCCGACTCTCGTTTAGTAGTTGTAGAAAACTACACAGCATTAGGCCTACAAAATGGGTATGGGGTGGAGAGAGATGGTGTGTTACACTCCAAGGTGTTCTCCAGGTTTCCTCGCCATTGCTTCGATCTTCCGACTCTCGTTTAGTAGTTGTAGAAAACTACACTGCATTAGGCCTACAAAATGGGTATCGGGTGGAGAGAGATGGTGTGTTACACTCCAAGGTGTTCCCCAGGTTGCCTTGCCATTGCTTCGGTCTTCCGACTCTCGTTTAGTAGTTGTAGAAAACTACACTGCATTAGGCCTACAAAATGGGTATCGGGTGGAGAGAGATGGTGTGTTACACTCCAAGGTGTTCAACAGGTTGCCTTGCCATTGCTTCGGTCTTCCGACTCTCGTTTAGTAGTTGTAGAAAACTACACAGCATTAGGCCTACAAAATGGGTATGGGGTGGAGAGAGATGCTGTGTTACACTCCAAGGTGTACTCCAGGTTTCCTCGCCATTGCTTCGATCTTCCGACTCTCGTTTAGTAGTTGTAGAAAACTACACTGCATTAGGCCTACAAAATGGGTATCGGGTGGAGAGAGATGGTGTGTTACACTCCAAGGTGTTCCCCAGGTTGCCTTGCCATTGCTTCGGTCTTCCGACTCTTGTTTAGTAGTTGTAGAAAACTACACTGCATTAGGCCTACAAAATGGGTATCGGGTGGAGAGAGATGGTGTGTTACACTCCAAGGTGTTCCCCAGGTTGCCTTGCCATTGCTTCGGTCTTCCGACTCTCGTTTAGTAGTTGTAGAAAACTACACAGCATTAGGCCTACAAAATGGGTATTGGGTGGAGAGAGATGGTGTGTTACACTCCAAGGTGTTCTCCAGGTTTCCTCGCCATTGCTTCGATCTTCCGACTCTCGTTTAGTAGTTGTAGAAAACTACACTGCATTAGGCCTACAAAATGGGTATCGGGTGGAGAGAGATGGTGTGTTACACTCCACGGTGTTCCCCAGTTTGCCTTGCCATTGCTTCGGTCTTCCGACTCTCGTTTAGTAGTTGTAGAAAACTACACTGCATTAGGCCTACAAAATGGGTATCGGGTGGAGAGAGATGGTGTGTTACACTCCAAGGTGTTCCCCAGGTTGCCTTGCCATTGCTTCGGTCTTCCGACTCTCGTTTAGTAGTTGTAGAAAACTACACAGCATTAGGCCTACAAAATGGGTATGGGGTGGAGAGAGATGGTGTGTTACACTCCAAGGTGTTCTCCAGGTTTCCTCGCCATTGCTTCGATCTTCCGACTCTCGTTTAGTAGTTGTAGAAAACTACACTGCATTAGGCCTACAAAATGGGTATCGGGTGGAGAGAGATGGTGTGTTACACTCCAAGGTGTTCCCCAGGTTGCCTTGCCATTGCTTCGGTCTTCCGACTCTCGTTTAGTAGTTGTAGAAAACTACACTGCATTAGGCCTACAAAATGGGTATCGGGTGGAGAGAGATGGTGTGTTACACTCCAAGGTGTTCCCCAGGTTGCCTTGCCATTGCTTCGGTCTTCCGACTCTCGTTTAGTAGTTGTAGAAAACTGCACTGCATTAGGCCTACAAAATGGGTATCGGGTGGAGAGAGATGGTGTGTTACACTCCAAGGTGTTTCCCAGGTTGCCTTGCCATTGCTTCGGTCTTCCGACTCTCGTTTAGTAGTTGTAGAAAACTACACAGCATTAGGCCTACAAAATGGGTATGGGGTGGAGAGAGATGGTGTGTTACACTCCAAGGTGTTCTCCAGGTTTCCTCACCATTGCTTCGATCTTCCGACTCTCATTTAGTAGTTGTAGAAAACTACACTGCATTAGGCCTACAAAATGGGTATCGGGTGGAGAGAGATGGTGTTACACTCCAAGGTGTTCCCCAGGTTGCCTTGCCATTGCTTCAGTCTTCCGACTCTCGTTTAGTAGTTGTAGAAAACTACACAGCATTAGGCCTACAAAATGGGTATGGGGTGGAGAGAGATGGTGTGTTCCACTCCAAGGTGTTCTCCAGGTTGCCTTTCCTGAGCTTCTATCTTCAGGCTCTCGTTAAATTGTGGTTAAATGGAACAACTGCATTTGGCGTACAAGTTGGTTTGGGGCCTACTAACAGTGTCTGCCGCTCCTTGCTGTTCTCCTGGTTTCCTGTCCTGAAATTCCGTTTTCAGGCGCTCGTTAAGTAGTTGTTAATGTTAGACTGCATTTGGCCTACTAGTTGGGTTGGGGCCTACTATCGGTGTCTGCCACTCCTTGCTGTTCTCCTCCACTGAACAAAGCTGTGCCGCCTGTTTACTACGGTTGCCAATTTTGAACTGCATTTCGACTACTTACTGATTTGGGCCTACTCTCTGTGTCAGCCTCTCATTCCAGTTGTCCTCCACTGCAATGCCCCCTGGTTATTCCTGTGTTACCAATTTTGAACTGCATTTAGCCCACTTTATTATTTGGGCCTATATCTGTGTTTCCTCCTCATCCTGCCCATTGCCCAGCCAGTGATAGATGAGTCTGCTGGTACATTGACCCATAACGCAACATTCCCCGTGCACGCTACACAACAACATTGTGACCCTGCTGAAAGTCAGGTTGCTCTTCCCGCATACCATACCACCTTACACGGGGACAAAGAGGAAGGTGCAGATGAAAGTGCAGGTTCCTTCATCAGGTGGGGGGAGGAACACTAGTTGGCGACGTCACTGGCACAGGGCCTCCCATAGTACGCAAAAGTGTTGCTGCCGGTGGGACGCGCCCCCGCCGTGCAAACACACCGCTGTACTTTGAGGGGCCCTGTGCCAGTGCCAATGCCAACGAGTGGGCCCCCCCTGCTTGCTCAGGTTCACAGCACTTGCAAAGTTGAAATACTTACCTCTCCCTGCTCCACTGCCGTGACGTGGTCCAGATTTCCTGGGCCCACTAATTACTTGAACCAGCCCTACCCACCACAACTTTAGCCAAATGACCCCCAATTTCAAATGCCTTCCAATTATTATAAGGTAAATTACGCTTGACAAGCTTCATTAAGAAGAATGGATGGTTTTGACATTAAAATGGGCACTCTAGGTGTTTTCCTGGCCCCCACTCACTGCCGACTATGCTGCCCCATTGACTTGCATTGGGTTTCGTGTTTCGGTCGATCCCGACTTTACGTCATAATCGGCCGATTTCACTCGACCCGACTTTTGAGATAGTCGGGTTTCGCAAATCCCGGCTCGACTCTAAAAAGGTCAAGGTCGCTCAACTCTAATCATAGCTATAGACAAGCTCGGACTGGCCCCCTGGAGAACCAGAGGATTCTTCAGTGGGCCCAGGCACTGACACCTGCTGGCATACTGGCCAGCAGCTGCCTAGGGCCCTCACCTCTCCAGGGGCCCCCAGCCAGTGGCTATGGGGTCCCTGAGTCAATGGGGCCCTCCATGTGCCAGCGTAGCAGCAGCTGGAGACAGGATCCTGCCCCATTGCTAAAGCAAAATGAATATTCACACTTTCACATGCCCATATGGACGTGGAGAGGTGTGAATACCATTTCTCTTTAATAGCGTGTAGCGTTAGCCACTGGCTGCAGCTAACACTTGTAAAGCACCACATACACACACGCAGGCACACACACAGCACAGCTCACCTCCCGCTGTCCTGCTTCCTGTCTGAGACAGCCCAGCTGGATGACATCATCATCATCATCATCAGCACGCTGTATTGGACAGAAAGCCAGTGAGCTGTGCTGTGTGTCTGCGTGCCTGCGCGCGTGTGTGTGAGATGAGCTTCTGCTGCTGTCAGCTGTGCTGTGTGTGTGTGGTGAAGAACAATGATATTGGTGGTGCGAGACAATGATAGAGGTGATGGGCAATGATGGTGGTGGGGAGACAATGATGGAGGTGATGGAGAATGATGGTGGTGGGGGAGGCAATGATGGAGGTGAGGGGAGGCAATGATGGAAGTGATGGGCAATGATGGTGGGGAGACAATGATGGAGGTGATGGGCAATGATGGTGAGGGAGACAATGATGGAGGTGATGGGCAATGAGGGTGAGGGGAGGCAATGATGGAAGTGATAGGTAATGATGGTGGGGAGGCAATGATGGAGGTGATAGGCAATGATAGTGGGGAGGCAATGATGGAGGTGATGGGCAATGATGGCACTGGGGGGAGAGGTAATGATGGAGGTAATGATGGAGGTGATGAAATGGACAATGATGGTGGGGAGGAGGCAATGATGGGGGTGGTGGGGGAGAATGATTGGGGTGGTTGGGAGAAGGCAGTGATGGAGGTGGTGATAAGGACAATGATGGGGTTGGAGAGGGGCTGCATTATACTTTATGAGGGGGCTACATTATATTCTGTGGGGGGACTGCATTATTCTCAGGGGACTACATTATATTATGGGGGCTACATCATACTATATGAGGGGGCTACAGTATATTCAATGGGGGGCTGCATTATATTCTGTGGTGAGGCTGCATTATTCTCTCAGGGGACTACATTATATTATGGGGGCTACATATTACTATATGAGGGGGCTACAGTGTACTCTATGGGGGGCTCCATTATATTCTGTAGTGGGGCTGCATTCTCTCAGGGGACTACATTATATTCTAGGGGGCTCATCATGCTATATGAAGGGGGCAGCATTATGCCCTATGAGGGGGCTACAGTATACTCTTTGGGGGGTGCATTATATTCTGTGGTGGGCTGCATTATACTATATGAGGGGGGCTGCATTATACCCTATGAGGGTGCTACATTATATTGTATGGTGGGGACTGCGTTGTACCTGAGGTTGTTGCATAATATTTTGTGGGGTGCTGCATTATAGTCTATGAGAGGGGACTGCATTATATTTTACGAGGGAGCTACATTATATTCTATGAGGGGGCGACATTATATTCTATGAAGGGGCTAACCCAACCCTTGCTACATAATTAAGACGTGTACTACCTTGTATTATAGCCTGATAGTAGCGCTTTTTACCACACAATTGTTGGTCTTGTATCTATTTCTATGTAGCTAAATAGTGGTCCCCAAGAATGATGTTCTCTGGTGGGCCCAAGGTGCTCCAGTCCAACGGTGGCTATAGAGCATTATGGGGAAACGCGCACAGCCACGCCTCAGCTATGATGCTTCAGCAGTGTTTTTTCTTATTTGTAAGCTTCAATTTGAATCTCAAAGTGTTCAAACTTGCGATTGCTCTGTTCATTTATGCTACAGAGCTATGCTCTATGGGTTTCAAAGCATCAATATTTACTTTTTTGGTGGAGGTCTCTGCACACAGTCCACCAGCTTTCAGCTTCCTAGGATAGTGGATAACTTGCTGTTAAGCAACTGTAGCATCTGAGTGGTCAAACAGAGAGATGCCTTTCCGTGACCCATTCTAAGAAGCATTGTATTATATTGTATCAGTGAACAAGTGATTGCAGTCTCAAGTCTCTGAAAAAATAAACCAAATACACTCTTCAACATGGAAATTGTAAAACTAAGAAGAAAAAGTCATGGAATTATGGAAATCACATGATTGATAGATATGTTATTGCAATGCAAAATATAAAATTATGGAAGCAACATTACAAAACATCTGGAGCTATTCAATATCAAGTATGAGAGTCACGCTGAGAAATACACTCATTTACACTCCTTGGCATGCTATCAATGAGGTTATTAATGGTTGTGTTTGAAATGTTCTGCCACCCCACCCTGAATGTACTTGGCACTTAAATCATCAAGAGCGACTGATGGCAGCTCCCTTACTGACCAATGACATCCCAGGTGTGCTCAATGGGAGGGAGAAAAGTCCAGAAATGTTGCAGGTCATGGCAGCACATTTAGGTCACAAAGGCAGCTTTAAATTCCCTATTAGTCTGTCTTTGTAGTTTGCGAGGAAACCCGCACAAACACTAGGAGAACATACAAATTCCTTGCAGGTGTTGTCCTTGGTGAGATTTGAACCCAGGACAAAAGCAACAGTTCTAACCACATAGCTATCATGTATGTATCTATGTATCTATCTATCAATCTATCTATCTAAGAGGAAGAAAATTAGAGCAGCACAAGGAAACCAAACTTCAATTATAAAAATCCTGAAAAATTGGAGGCAGCACACCGTTTGTAGTGAAAAGGAGCTATTTATTCAGTCCAGAAGGTGACGTTTCGGTCCCAACAGGAACCTTTCTCAAGCTTTGAGAAAAGGTTCCTGTTGGGACCAAAACATCGCCTTCTGGGCTGATTAAATAATGGAATGTGGGGGTTTTGTGATGGCTTGTTTTTTGCACAATGAGTTGATGTTTTACAGATACCATGTTGGGGTAGATATGATCTTTTGATTGCCTCTTATTGCATTTCATTGCAATGTTGCGGCTTCCACAAAAAGTAATTCCGGTGTTTTGATTTTTTTCTCGTTGCACTGTTTATTGATCAGATTACTTTATTTTATATTTTAATAGATTGAACTTTTACAAATGCAGCAATATTAAACGTGTTTTTTTTTACTGTTTTATTTTTAGTGGGGCAAAATGAAGGTAATTTGAACTTTTGTGAGTTTTTATTCATATTTTTAAAAACTTTTTTCACGTTTTACTGTATTTAATAGTCCCCTTAGGAGACTTGAAGCTGTGATCATCCGATCGATTATGCTGTACATAGCAGTGTAGCAGTGCTTCTTTACCATTTTGTATGGCATGACTATATGGTTTAAGAAAAAAAAAATTCAAAAGTTTGAAAATTGCAAATTTTTCAAACTTTTTGCCAAATTTTCAATATTTTTACAATGAGACGCAACTCATATCAACTTTTATTTACCACTAAGGCCTCTTTCACACGTCCAGATAATTCCGGTACCGGAGAAATCGGTACCGGAATTATCCGTGTCCGTGTGCTCACGTAGCACATCAGTGTGGCACACGTGCGGCAGCCGTGTGCCGCCCATGTGCCGACTGAGGACCACACGGACCGTGCAGGAGACAGCGCTACAGTTAAGCACTGTCCCAATGTGCCAATATTCAAAAAGGGCTCTAAAAGTGAACCTGGAAATTATAGGCCAGTAAGTCTAACCTCTATTGTTGGTAAAATATTTGAAGGGTTTCTGAGGGATGTTATTTTGGATTATCTCAATGAGAATAACTGTTTAACTCCATATCAGCATGGGTTTATGAGAAATCGCTCCTGTCAAACCAATCAAATAAGTTTTTATGAAGAGGTAAGCTATAGGCTGGACCACGGTGAGTCATTGGATGTGGTATATCTCGATTTTTCCAAAGCGTTTGATACCGTGCCGCACAAGAGGTTGGTACACAAAATGAGAATGCTTGGTCTGGGGGAAAATGTGTGTAAATGGGTTAGTAACTGGCTTAGTGATAGAAAGCAGAGGGTGGTTATAAATGGTATAGTCTCTAACTGGGTCGCTGTGACAAGTGGGGTACCGCAGGGGTCGGTATTGGGACCTGTTCTCTTCAACATATTCATTAATGATCTGGTAGAAGGTTTACACAGTAAAATATCGATATTTGCAGATGATACAAAACTATGTAAAGCAGTTAATACAAGAGAAGATAGTATTCTGCTACAGATGGATCTGGATAAGTTGGAAACTTGGGCTGAAAGGTGGCAGATGAGGTTTAACAATGATAAATGTAAGGTTATACACATGGGAAGAAGGAATCAATATCACCATTACACACTGAACGGGAAACCACTGGGTAAATCTGACATGGAGAAGGACTTGGGGATCCTAGTTAATGATAAACTTACCTGGAGCAGCCAGTGCCAGGCAGCAGTTGCCAAGGCAAACAGGATCATGGGGTGCATTAAAAGAGGTCTGGATACACATGATGAGAGCATTATACTGCCTCTGTACAAATCCCTAGTTAGACCGCACATGGAGTACTGTGTGCAGTTTTGGGCACCGGTGCTCAGGAAGGATATAATGGAACTAGAGAGAGTACAAAGGAGGGCAACAAAATTAATAAAGGGGATGGGAGAACTACAATACCCAGATAGATTAGCGAAATTAGGATTATTTAGTCTAGAAAAAAGACGACTGACGGGCGATCTAATAACCATGTATAAGTATATAAGGGGACAATACAAATATCTCGCTGAGGATCTGTTTATACCAAGGAAGGTGACGGGCACAAGGGGGCATTCTTTGCGTCTGGAGGAGTGAAGGTTTTTCCACCAACATAGAAGAGGATTCTTTACTGTTAGGGCAGTGAGAATCTGGAATTGCTTGCCTGAGGAGGTGGTGATGGCGAACTCAGTCGAGGTGTTCAAGAGAGGCCTGGATGTCTTCCTGGAGCAGAACAATATTGTATCATACAATTATTAGGTTCTGTAGAAGGACGTAGATCTGGGGATTTATTATGATGGAATATAGGCTGAACTGGATGGACAAATGTCTTTTTTCGGCCTTACTAACTATGTCCCCTGCGTGCGGTGATGAAGCCGGTATTCATCCCTTCTCCCCAGCAGTTCGCTGGAGAGAAGGAATGAAAAATCCATGTTTTTTTTATTTATTTTCCCTTAAAAATAAAGTGTGTGCGTCCCCTCCTGCCTCCCATCCCCTGTGCGCCGGCCCTCCCCAACCCCCCCCCCCCCCCGCTTGCCTGCCGGGAAATACTCACCCACCTCTCAGCTCCCGCGATGTCTCCTCTCAGCGTCCGCTGGCAGCAGGCCCTGTGTGAGCGGTCACATGGTCCCGCTCATTACAGTGAGGAATATGCGCACATGGGATGGGAGGCAGGAGTGGACGCACACACTTTATTTTTAAGGGAAAATAAATTAAAAAAACATGGATTTTTCATTCCTTCTCTCCAGCAAACTGCTGGGGAGAAGGGATGAATACCGGCTTCAGCACCACACGCAGCGGGGAGAGCGCTTACTGTAGTACAGTCTCTTCTGCTGGCGGTACATGCACACGGAGGAGAGTGCACACTGTTCTCCATGTGCACGTGTGCTGTCCGTATTGTGGTCCGTGCTGCCAGTAAAAAATGGACATGTCTACATGTTTTGCACACGGACACACGGTCAGTGTGAAAACACGAACATGTGCAGAAACACATAGATCCTAATGGGTCTACGTGTGTCAGTGTCTCCGTTACGTGAGAAAACTGACACTACACGTACCGGAGACACTGACGTGTGAAAGAGGCCTAACATAAAGTACAATTTGTCACGAAAAAGCAATCTCAGTTATTACTACATAAAGTGACACATTTCAATGTTGCTTTGTCATTAGGGTCAAAATTGACTGTGTCACTAGACTTGAAATTGAACGTTCAGGGAAATAAAAAACATGCAAAAGCCAAAGGGTGCAAAATTTCTAAAGTAACCTTATGGTTGCTCAGAAAATATTTAACTTATTTGGGCGCAGTGATGAAGTATTGAGCCACCTATCTTCATTTTCTCGTGACAGACACCTCATTACTCACCAGTAGACCGTGCACAGCATATTACATTAAGGGTAAGTTCACACAGGGTGTTTTTGCTGCGTTTTTTTTTTGCTGCTTTTTTATGCTAATTTTCAGCTGCTTTTTACAGTACCAGCAAAGCCTATGAGATTTCAGAAATCTCATGCACACACATTGATTTTTTGTGTGATTGGTATTTTGTGCTTTGCTGCTTTTTTTGGACATAGATCATGTCACTTCTTTCAGCGTTTTTGCTGTGTTCTTCAGCGTTTTTCAGCCATTGACTTGAATGGGTGTTCAAGAAACGCAGCAAAAACGCAGCAAAAACGCAGGTATCATTATTTTCTGCATTTTTGCTGCTGAAAATTCAAGGATATTAGCATGGACAAAGAAAAAAAAGCACCAAAAAAAACACCAAAAATGCACCAAATACACACCTAAACCTACGTTTTTGACGCAGCTTCTTTCCTGCCAAGAAGATAAGGTTTTGCTACAGAAAAAAAGCAGCAAAAATGCCCTGTGTGAACTTACCCTAAATCTGCAGTGAAACCAGTTGCAGAGGGCACAAACAACCCCAACAATGATTGAATGTGATGCAGCAATTCAGGTTAAGACTTAGGCCGGCGTCAGACTCGGCGTAAGACAATACGGTCCGTATATTACGGCCGTAATACGCATAAAAGTCCCCAAAATAGTGGTCCATAGCTCCTCCGTAGACAGGGTGTGTCAGCGTATTTTGCGCATGGCATCCTCTGTATGTAATCCGTATGGCATCCGTACTGCGTGTTTTTTTTGCAGGCTTGCAAAACCAACATACGGATTTACAATGGATCCATGTGTTAAAAAAAAACAAACATATATACTGTCTATATATATATATGTATGTCAGTAGAGACATATATGTATATATATTAATATTTCATCCAGCGCGAGATGGCTTTAAAGCCGGTAATTCAATTGCCTGCTTTTGCTATCACCTTCCTAAACCCGACATGATATGAGACATGGTTTACATACAGTAAACCATCTCATATCCCCTTTTTTTGCATATTCCACAATACTAATGCTAGTAGTGTGTATGTTCAAAATTTGGCCTTTCTAGCTATTAAATTACAGGGTTAAATGGCGGAAAAAATTGGCGTGGGCTCCCGCGCAATTTTCTCCGCCAGAGTAGTAAAGCCAGTGACTGAGGGCAGATATTAATAGCCTGGAGAGGGTCCATGGTTATTGCCCCCCCCCCCCCTGGCTAAAAACACCTGCCCCCAGCCAAGTGGCCAAGTGCCAGAATAGGCGCATCTTCCAGATGTGCCTTTTCTGGGGTGGCTGGGGGCAGGTGTTTTTAGCCAGGGGGGGGGGGGCAATAACCATGGACCCTCTCCAGGCTATTAATATCTGCCCTCAGTCACTGGCTTTACTACTCTGGCGGAGAAAATTGCGCGGGAGCCCACGCCAATTTTTTCCGCCATTTAACCCTTTAATTTAATAGCTAGAACGGCCAAATTTTGCACATACCCACTACTAACATTAGTAGTGTGGAATATGCAAAAAAAGGGGATATGAGATGGTTTACTGTATGTAAACCATGTCTCATATCATGTCGGGTTTAGGAAGGAGATAGCAAAAGCCGGCAATTGAATTACCGGCTTTAAAGCGATCTAGCACTGTATGAAATAATAATATATATACATATATGTGTCTCACTGACATATATATATATATATACCTATTCTATGTGTACACATTTATTCTACCTATTCTATTGTAAGCTGTCAGTGTGATTTTACTGTACACCGCACTGAATTGCCGGCTTTTCTCTCTAACACCGCTGCGTATTTCTCGCAAGTCACACTGCTGGTCCGTGTGTAATCCATATTTATCTGGCTTCCATAGACTTTCATTGGCGATTTTTTTGCGCAATACCGTGACAAACGCAGCATGCTGCGATTTTCTATGGCCATAGAAAGCCTTATAATACGGATCAGTAAAATACGGCAGATAGGAGCAGGGGCATAGAGAATAATTGGGCCGTGTGTAATGCGTGTTTTACGGACGTATTTTATGTGCTCATACGTCCGTAAAACTCGCTAGTGTGAGGCCGGCCTTAATAGCAACAGGTCTTCTCTCCCAGATTGTCAAACCAAGCAAAGAGCTGAACACAATAAGTTGCAGCACACCTCTCCTGGGGTATATGACCTTAGGAAGAGGATTAGGTAACCTGTATGAGTTGCACCTGCAAGCTGCAGCTGTAACAGTGCCTGGAACCTACAGACCTTTGGTGGGACAGTCTGATACTGATTTAAAATTAAAGTAGTTATCCAGTAGGACTATATTAATGGCCTATCATCAAGATAGTTCATCATTTTCAAATCGGTGGCAGTCCAACACCAGGCACCCTGCACCAAACTCTAGCAGTCGCCATGGCAGCTCTATTTAATGTGTGATGGCTGTTGCCGAGTACTGCAGAAATGCTCCTATTGCTTTGACATTGACATTGATAACTTATTGTAAGGATATGTCATTAGCATATTTTGACATGACAAACCCCTTAAAGATAGTCAAACAAAGTTTAGTTGTCTGATACCAAATATACATTATACAGTGCTGCTTGAAAGTTTGAACCATTCAGAATTTGCCATATTTCTGTATTAATTTGAACTAAAACTATATCAGTCCTAAAAGTAGATAAGATAAAGAAACTACATTATATAAATGTGTGAAAGTTATTAAGACTTTGATTGAAGAAAATTATTTAATATCAAATGATATCCCCTGAGGAAGCGAGGCTACTATTGGCACGCGAAACGCGCGTTGGGGTTACCGGGATTCACATACTTTCTGGACATGGGTAATTATTGATTGAAACTTGATATTGATGTACTGGCTACGAGTGTCCCATGTGGGCTTATGTATATGAGCAGTGGGTGTTTGGGAACTTGGGAATATTAGTCCCTGAGAAAACATTCACAATATACCCACACTCTATATCATTACCCAGATAGAATTTTTCTAAGTGTGAATCTCTGGTTTAGTAACTTTACCTGGGTATGGTTCACTGATCACTACTTGTTTGACCTATGATATCCATTTTTATTGTTGTATTGTTTTTTTTTTGGTTTCTAATAAAGTTTGTATTTTGTGCTAAAACTCAAAGTCCTCCTTTCTATATTATTGCATATTGAGTATTGCCTCAATGATGGATATTTGCATAGCACTGGTATCCTTTTAATTAAAGTTTAGTTGTCTGATACCAAATATACATTATACAGTGCTGCTTGAAAGTTTGAACCATTCAGAATTTGCCATATTTCTGTATTAATTTGAACTAAAACTATATCAGTCCTAAAAGTAGATAAGATAAAGAAACTACATTATATAAATGTGTAAAAGTTATTAGACTTTGATTGAAGAAAATTATTTAATATCAAATGTGTGTGAGGGGCAAAAGTATGCAAACCTTTAGAATTAGCAGATAATTTGAAGATTAAATTTGAGTCTTGAATTGTCAATCAATGTGATGACGTTGAATGAAAGTGAGAGTAAAAGAAAGGGAAATAATTTTCACAGCACATGTTTGTGGAAGTGTACTATGGCAACAACAAAGGATTCTAATGAAAACCAAGAAGAGTTGTGGATAATGATCAGGATGTAAATGTTACAAAACAATCTCTAATCAGTTTGGAATTCACAATCAGACAGATTGTGCATAAATGGAGGAAATTCAAGACAATAATTACATTCACCAAGATTGGTTAACCATAAAAGAGCACTCCGTAAGGCACACAGGAACCCATATTAATCAATAAGCAACTAAAGTCCTCTCTCACATTAGCTAATGTTAATGTTCATGAGTCCACCATTAGCAGTACACTGAACAACAATGATGTGCATGGTAGGACTGGAAGGAGAAAACCTCTGCTCTTCAAAAAGAACATTGCTGTCAGTCAGGAGTTTGCTTAAGATAATTAAGATCACTTAGACAAGCTAAAAGACTATTGCAACAATGTTTTGTAAACTTATGATACCAAAATAAAGCTTTTTGGTTTAAATGAGAAGCAAATAGAAAGCAAAAATATCATACCATCTGTGAAATACAATAGAGGTAATATAATGGTTTGAGCCTGTTTTTCTGCATCGAGGGAATGGCTTGCCATAATTGATGAACCAATAAATTATAAAATATGCCAGCATCTTTCCATGAGTTAAATCTCTAAAGCATGTGGATCATGCAGTAAGACAATGATGCAAAGCACAAATCATTTACAAAAGAATAATTAATGAAGAATAAAGTAAAATAAAATAAAATTTTGAAATGGCCAAGTCAAAGTACTGGCCTTAATACTATAGCAATGTTGTGGAATGACCTAAATGGGCAGTTCATGGGAGAAAACACATAAGAATTACAGAGATGAAGCTGTTTGTAGGGAGGAATAGGCTAAATTTTCTACAAGCCAAATTGCAGGACTAGTCAAAAAGTAACAGAAACATTTAGATGCAGCTATTGCTGCATAAGGGGATTACACTATTTACTGAAAGCAAAAGTTCACATACTTTTGCTAATCACAGACTTAATATTTAGCGATGTGTGAACCCCAACAGTAAAGATCAAGAACTTCTTCAGGAAGACCATGTTACTGTTTGGGTTCAGCAGCCCGAACATTGGGTGTTTAACAAGCTGTCATCTGCATGACAGCGTGAGAAACACTGACGGCTCTGATTTAATGTTCTTACCACGGGTAAGAGAGCTGCAGTTCCCACACGGTCTCTTTTATTTTTGATAACCAATGAAGGCAAAACTGACAGCTGTGGGCTGCAACTCTCAGCTGTCAGCTTTATCATGGCTGGTTATCAAGAAAAGATCGGTCCCCACGCTGTTTTTTTAAATTATTAAATAAATAATACATTTTAAAAAGTTGAAAAAACGCTTGAGGTCCACTGTAGATTTCATAATCAGTGAAAGTCAATGGCTGTAAATATCCTGGAAAGGAGGGCAAGTTTCCTAGGCTAGTAATATCAGCTCACAGCTGATTGGTTAGCCTTTACTGGTTATTTTATGGGTATCCCAGAAAAAAATGACATTGGGTCCCCCCTTAAATTCAAACCAGCAAATGCTAAACAGACAGCTGTGGATTGATAGTAATGGTAAGGGAAGGAGCCAGGGAAATTGGCCATCCTCCCAGGCTAAGAACATCAGCCCTTAGCCACCCCAGAAATCGCACATCAATAAGATGTGCCAAATTTGACGCTTAGCCTCTCTCATCTCACTTGTTCTGTAGCTGTGACAATTGGGGTAATATTTGCGGGGTTGATCACTTTTATATTGTCAGGTGACAAAGAGCCAGATGATCAGTGATGCTACCACTATCACCACCAGCTGGAAAACAATGACAAGAAAGCAATTGCTCTTGCTGGGTCTAGCACTGAGCTATCGTGAGAAAGCTAACCGGAGTGAACTCATGGCACCGCTGCGTGAGAACTTTCCAACCACAATCCAAATCATCCGGATCATCATGGGACAGTATGTATTATTTTCACGTTTGACAGGTGAGCGATATGGTTGTTTATTATTTTTGTTTTTTTACAGGGGACATTGGCATTGGTGGATTAGGCTTAAGGTGAGTATCTTGGTGGCTTATTATTTTCTTTTTTTACAGGTAACAAGTACTTCAATGAATTAGGTGTAAGGTGAGTATAACTGTGCTTTTTATTTTTACTTCCAATAAATGAGTCTGTGTCTTTGTTTCAAATAAACTATTTTTTTTTGGCTGTGTCTTTTTTTGCAGTATAACTGTGGGGTTAGTAATGGGGGTGTCTTATAGGTGCCTCTACATTAATAACCTGTGGGCTTGATGTCAGTGGCCATAAAAGAGCTGACATCAACCCCACAAATATTACTCCACTTGCCACCAGCAAAATGGCTTGAAGACTCCTGTATTTTTGATAACCAGCCATGATAAAGATGACAGCTGAGGGTTGCAGCCTTCAGCTGTCAATCCTATCTGTGCTGGTAATCAAAAATAGAAGAAAGATTTACAGCACACGTGCTGCCTGATGAATACTCCCATCAGTAGCACCTGTTATCGCTGTTTTCGGCATCAGGCATAGGCTGATGGGAATAGTACTCTCTCATCAGCCCATGCCTGTAACCAGAGGTAAACCGTTTACCACCGGTCATAGCTGCTTAGCTCAAGCTGTCATCTGACAGCATAGGAACCACAGCTCTCTGACTAGTGGTTAAGATCTTACCGCTGATCAGGGCCCATGTGTACCACACTGTCATGCAGATGACTGCATGGCAATCAATGTATGTTTGGGCCCCCAATTCATTTGAATGTGGTCTGGGTTTTGGGCACCATTTTGGTACCTGAACAAAACTTTTTATTAGATGTTTGGCAGAACCCACCAGACCAGAACTTCCATTGGTTCCCACATCATTAGTGATATTTTATCATTAACCTTCATTTAACAAAATCAAAAAGTTTAATATTTATGACTTATTGATTTGATTTTGTTATCTTTATCTACTTTTAGAACTTGTGTGAAAATCCTGACGTAGTTTTAAAACAACTATATGCAGAAATTGGAAAATTCTGAAGGAACTTGCAAGCATCACTAGGCATTTGTCATAATGAATGATGTTTCAAAAGATAAGAAAAAGTATCAATGCCAATAGCAAAAGATTGAAAATGCCATAGTGTTATACAGTGGGGCAAAAAAGTATTTAGTCAGTCAGCAATAGTGCAAGCTCCACCACTTAAAAAGATGAGAGGCGTCTGTAATTTACATCATAGGTAGACCTCAACTATGGGAGACAAACTGAGAAAAAAAAATCCAGAAAATCACATTGTCTGTTTTTTTAACATTTTATTTGCATATTATGGTGGAAAATAAGTATTTGGTCAGAAACAAAATTTCATCTCAATACTTTGTAATATATCCTTTGTTGGCAATGACAGAGGTCAAACGTTTTCTGTAAGTCTTCACAAGGTTGCCACACACTGTTGTTGGTATGTTGGCCCATTCCTCCATGCAGATCTCCTCTAGAGCAGTGATGTTTTTGGATTTTCGCTTGGCAACACGGACTTTCAACTCCCTCCAAAGGTTTTCTATAGGTTTGAGATCTGGAGACTGGCTAGGCCACTCCAGGACCTTGAAATGCTTCTTACGAAGCCATTCCTTCGTTGCCCTGGCGGTGTGCTTTGGATCATTGTCATGTTGAAAGACCCAGCCACGTTTCATCTTCAATGCCCTTGCTGATGGAAGGAGGTTTGCACTCAAAATCTCACAATACATGGCCCCATTCATTCTTTCATGTACCCGGATCAGTCGTCCTGGCCCCTTTGCAGAGAAACAGCCCCAAAGCATGATGTTTCCACCACCATGCTTTACAGTAGGTATGGTGTTTGATGGATGCAACTCAGTATTCTTTTTCCTCCAAACACGACAAGTTGTGTTTCTACCAAACAGTTCCAGTTTGGTTTCATCAGACCATAGGACATTCTCCCAAAACTCCTCTGGATCATCCAAATGCTCTCTAGCAAACTTCAGACGGGCCCGGATATGTACTGGCTTAAGCAATGGGACACGTCTGGCACTGCAGGATCTGAGTCCATGGTGGCATAGTGTGTTACTTATGGTAGGCCTTGTTACATTGGTCCCAGCTCTCTGCAGTTCATTCACTAGGTCCCCCCGCGTGGTTCTGGGATTTTTGCTCACCGTTCTTGTGATCATTCTGACCCCACGGGGTGGGATTTTGCGTGGAGCCCCAGATCGAGGGAGATTATCAGTGGTCTTGTATGTCTTCCATTTTCTAATTATTGCTCCCACTGTTGATTTCTTCACTCCAAGCTGGTTGGCTATTGCAGATTCAGTCTTCCCAGCCTGGTGCAGGGCTACAATTTTGTTTCTGGTGTCCTATGACAGCTCTTTGGTCTTCACCATAGTGGAGTTTGGAGTCAGACTGTTTGAGGGTGTGCACAGGTGTCTTTTTATACTGATAACAAGTTTAAACAGGTGCCATTACTACAGGTAATGAGTGGAGGAAAGAGGAGACTCTTAAAGAAGAAGTTACAGGTCTGTGAGAGCCAGAACTCTTGATTGTTTGTTTCTGACCAAATACTTATTTTCCACCATAATATGCAAAAAAAATGTTAAAAAAACAGACAATGTGATTTTCTGGATTTTTTTTTCTCAGTTTGTCTCCCATAGTTGAGGTCTACCTATGATGTAAATTACAGACGCCTCTCATCTTTTTAAGTGGTGGAACTTGCACTATAGCTGACTGACTAAATACTTTTTTGCCCCACTGTATTTACAGTAATGCAGAACAGTGAAATTTGCTAAGAGAGAGCACACAATCAGCAAACTGCTTGTCAGTCACTGTGTCTTCCAAATATTGGATCATATGACATTCTCATACTTCCAAGTATTTTCCTCTTCAATCAAAATAAGTCTGTTCTTTTTTTTCTGTTGTTTATCACAAAACTGATCTAACCTTTATATTGTTGGCAGCTTTTCAATAATTTTGCACTCCTAGTAAATATTTGTATGAGTATTTATTTGATGCTATGGGGATGAATGATAAATGTGCCTATAGTAGCAAGAATTACCATAAGGAACAATAATATGTAAAAAGGGTAACATGATCAACATGCTTTTTTCTTAATAGGTTAATGTCAGTGGAATAAAAAAACATGTTTTAAGGGACTTTCATGAAAATAAAGATCAATGTGTTTTCAGTAGTGGGCCAACATCATGGAGCAAAAGGGCACTCCCGATTCTTTGTATTCCTGACACAGTGACTTGACTTTATGTCCACTTGACTGTATATGGTAAAGCAGAGATGAACTAGGACTGACCTACAGTACAAGACATTTCCATATGGATGTAAGCAGAGTCAACTATTGCAGAGGTGCAATTATTATATTATTATTATACAAATATAAACCGTACAATTATTCTAAACTATTTTTGATGCCCTAATCAATTTTTCTGTCAAGCCCAGGTTGCCATTGGCTTTGGTATTATTATCAAGGTATATAATGTCCCGACTGTAATGGAGTTACATTGGCTGATTACTTTGTATGTTCTGCAATGGTCCACAAAATTATAATTCCAGATGTTAATTATTGCTTCTCTCCTTATCAGAGATTTGTCATTTGTAAATCTATAAACCAACTAACAAAAGCAATTGTGATATGCAATAAGAAGTCATCATGATTTAAGAGGTCTAGTAAGTCTAATTTATATATACCTAATGATGAGCGGACATGTGGATGTTCAGGTCCATCGGGATAAGCCGAACATTAAAAAAAAGTTTGTTTCACGTACCGGAACAGTACCCAAATTCGATTCCGATCCCAGACCACATTCAAATGAATGGGGGCCTGAACATCTGGCATTTCCAACTCTGTCATCTGTTTGACAGTGCGGGAACCACTAGCTCTGATCAGCAGTAAGTTCCTCAGTGTCAGTGAGAGCACTGTAGTTCCCAAGCTACTACAGCATATAAGCAAGCAGCTGTGACCGGCCGTAAAAAGGTTACCACCAGCCGCAATGTCAGCTGCTAAGAGTCCTACTTTAATCATCATACACATGGTCTTCCTGATAGCACTGAGAACAGGCATGCGATGATGAGAATATTTAGTACTCAGCGCCTTTGCAATAAAAAATAAAATAAAAAAATGGCATGGGGTACCCTTTATTCTTGCTGACCAGCGCAGGTAAAGCTGACAGGTGCAGGCTGCAGCCCTCAGCTGTCAGTTTTATTTTGTCTGGTTATCAAAAATAGAGGGGTTCCCACACCGTAGTTTTAAAAAATATTTTTTGACAACCAGCCAAGCTAAAGCAGACAGCTGGGATTGGTATTCTCAGACTGGGAAGGGGCCATAGATAGTCACCCTCTCCAACTTAAAAATAGCAGCCCGCATCCACCCCAGAAAATGTGCATCTCTTAGATGCACCAATTCTGGTGATTTTCCTGGCTCATCCCACTTTCCCTGGTGCAATGGTAAGTAGGGTAATACTATTTAGGTTGATGTCAGCTTTATAATATCACTGACATCAAGCCCACAGGTCTGCAATGGAGAGGTGTCTATCAGATGCCCACGATACCATCCCGGTAGTGAACATTAAAAATAGGCACACACTGAGAGAAGTCATTTAATTGAAATAAACACACAGAAAAAGCTTCTCTATTTGAAATAACACTCCCCACCCTCTTTTACCCATTTACTACTGTAAAAATAAAAATTAAAAACATAGTATTCCTCACGTTTGCCAATAATCCATATGTCCCACGATGTGCTTCAACTCATCTACATCTGGATGCATTGTAGATTCAGTGCTGAGCGCTGATGTCCGTAAGGTCACTGGAAGTCATCAGCTATTAACCATGGTCACCTTATTGATGTAACCACTAAGCTCTAACGCTACATTCTCATGCTCAGCGCAGTGTTTCCTGGATGCAGGACTAGGTGGTAGCATCATGCCACCATTCAGCAATGCATCCAAATGTAGCAGAGTTAGAGTACCTTGTGGGACATATGAATTATCGGTGGATTGGTGAGGATAAAAACTGTGCTTTTCATTTTTATTGTTACATTACTGAAAGGGTAAAAGATGGAGGTGAGTGATTATTTCAATTAAAGGACTTTGTTCAGTGTGTCTTTGTTTAATTTTCACTTTGAGGTTAGTGATGGGGGGCATCTGATAGATGCCTCTCCATTACTAACCCCTGGGCTTGATGACAGCTGACATTACAAAGCTAACATCAACCAACCACAATACTACTACCCAACTTGCCACTGTATCAGGGCAAGTGGGAAGAGTCAGGAATAGTGCCAGAACTGGTGCCTTTTCTAGGGTGGCTGCAGGCTGCTATTTTTAGGCTGGAGAGGACCAAAATCCCTGTCACCTTCTCAGTCTGAGAATGCCAACTCTCAGCTGTCCACTTTAGCTTGGCTAGTTATCAAAATTTGGGTGACCACACAACTTTTTTAATTATTTATTTAAATAATGTTAAAAAAAATGCCATGGGGTACCCTCTATTTTTGATGACCTGCAAAATAAAGCTGACAGCTGGGGGCTGCAGCCTGCACCTGTCGGTTTTGCATGCGCTGGCAATGATCCATTGACGAGACCCCACATCTTTTTTTCTTCACACAGTGTGCACCGGCCAATCACAGCCATGCCAATACTTGACATCTGTGATTGAGCAGGAAGTACCCACACAGTAAAGCTAGGTGTTCAAGATAGACCCCTAACTTTACCATTCGGTATTGACCATCCCTATATATACAAAATGTGCCAAATATAAATAGCGACTATAGATGTATTTCCATCTCTACCATCTACTTTACCACCTTTTTTTACTTTCTTTTTCGTAAAGGAATTGTCCACTACTAGGACAACCCCTTCTAAATCTGAATGTTTGCCCCCATTAAAATAAAAACACCTTTACTCACCTTCCATGCTGGTGCCAGTCCAGCGGTGTCAGCATTCGCATTTCAAGGGCTCACATGATTTTGTTATGTCACATGAGCCCTGTGCCCAATCAGGGCTGGCTTCACTGTCTCCTACTTTGGACATATACTGTAAGTAATCAAGATGAAGTGAGTGGCAAGCCACAGCTCTCACTTCTTCATTTCTTACTTGTCTGAAGGAAGGGACAGTGATAGAGAACACAGATTGTGTGACATAATAGCCTTACGTGAGTCCCAGAAGAGCGAGTGCCAACACCTCTGGAACAGCACCAGCATGGGAGTACATTCAGATTGAAAAGTGGTTGTCCTAGTAGTGGACAATCCTTTTAATAAAGAGTCATACAGAAAAAAAAACAATACAGGTATGAGAAGACATGCACAAAATGACTTAAATCATTAAGGGAATGCAGCCCTGAAGTTATTATGATGCAGGCTCAATTAAAAGCCAAACATAGAAGATTTACAACTTTAAAAAAAACATAATTTACAATGGTAATCCATTAAAAGTATTAAGAGGAGTCTAAGGGATGCACATGCTGCAAGGATGATGAGTAAAGATAAGCAAATAAGCTTGATGAAAATTAAATTCATTTCAAATTTTTAGGAAATCGGTTAAGTGAATTTGAATAATTTGTGATTCTATGTGCCCGAATTGCCTAAAATGGCCAATGCTAATTTACACATTTCAGAAGAGACAATCAGAGAAGGCTCACATGACCTTGGGGTTGGGTGGACATGGCACCATGGCCGAGCGGACTTTACCATAATGCCTTGCAACTATCACTTTACATAGTATAGCACAGGAGCAATTAGGAGGGACTATCATAGCCTGTATAAAATCAGAATCAGAGAATGCAGCAGTTATCATAGGTTGAATCTGTAAAGTGAGACAATGTCACAGCTTGCACCTTATCAACAGAGATAGGGAAGGAAAGCGATTAAACTGAATAAAAATTGCAGATTATGTACAAAAGCAATGAAGAACAGCTACAATCAGTTGATCCATAGCTATATATGTTGAGGTCACTTTGATCAGGCTAAGGGTGTGTTAGCGTTAAAAAGCTGGAAATTACTTGGCTACAGTCCTAAGATACCTCCAAGTAAAGTACTTGTGATTATCCAGGAATCAAAATTTTGAAAAATATTAAACAGAGAGGGTGAATTTGAATTTGACAAGACTTATTCATATCTAATACCAACGCTAATTCCAACTCCTGGCAGGAAAGGAGGATTGATTTTGGGGGAGGATTTATCTAACACTATGCAAAGTACCGTATATTTCACTTTGTAAGACTCACTTTATTTCCCCCAAATTTTAGAGGGAAATGGGGGTGCGTAAAAAAAAGCGGATATACCGCTTATCGTTACAGACTGGGATGAGGGGGTGTCCGCCGCCGCTGCTGCCCAGGGTGATGCTGGAGTCTCCGGTGCTGTGGGGGGCTCTACCGACATTTTGTGAAATGCCAGAGCCCCCCAGCAGTTCGTCCATGCTTTCCTGTGCGACAGACTCCGTGAAAATGTCTGCCAGAATCTCGGGAGATGAGATTTCAGCACTGAGATCTCATCTCCCGAGATCTTGGTCCCAAGATCTCTATCTGCGCATGTGCCGCCTCCAGGCGGCCATTTTCCTGAAGTCCACCGCACAGTAAAGCATGGACGAACTGCCGGGGGTCTCTGGCTTTTCACAAAATGTCGGCAGAGCCCCCCGCAGCACCGGAAACACCCCCGCAGCACCGGAGACACCCTAGCAGCATCGGAGACACCCTTGCAGCGCAGGAGCTCCCTGCAGCACAGGACACCTGCACACCCTCTCATCCGAGCATGCAGCAATGCTCCATTCCTGGCAACTCCAGCAGCGAACCTGGGACTCTGCTTCAACGCAGCCACCACCCCCGGTAAGCAATAAGGCATGTGGATTATAAGAAGCACCACTCATTTGTTAAAAAAAGTTTTTTTCCTATTTCCTATTTTTCTCCTCAAAATTTGGGGTGCTTCTTACAATTGGGAGTATTTTACAAAGCGAAAAATACGGTAATTGGTAGTAATTTGACTACAAATTTTTATGACAGAACTCGGGTTTCTCTGTATGCAATTTGTATAGCATGAAGATCATGTACAAATTAGTGTATTCTAGCAGCCAGGTATTCTGGATTTTAAAAAGATTAAGTTTCTCTCTTCCATATGGAAGGAAGCTATGAAAAATGTAATGCAACATATATATCAACGAGAATATAATTTAGGCAAAAGACAGTCTGATAATTTTCCAATCTGAAATGTGAATGAAGCAGCTTGCAAACTAATTTGTGGTCAATAGACACAAGCTTAATTTATAGTACTGTTCATCTTTATGAATATTCTTGTATAACACTTTTATAGGATTAATAAACCAAAAAGTTTAACTACCTGTCAGGAATACCAACAACTTATTGGCCCCATCTGTGGGAATACATTTGTTTTATTACTTAGAAGTTGAGCTTTTAAAATATGGACTTCAGTGATGTGGAATAGTTATCGTGTAGTGCTATTGAATTTTAAAATATGAAAAAAGGATGGTGCCTTTCATAAAAAAATGAAAATTTAATCAGATCATGATGCCCTATTAAGAATATACTTTACCGCTTTTTGCTTATATTTGATGGACGCATCCACGACACCAGTAAAACTGTCATCAGCCGGTCGAAAGATGTGCTTATCTTTTAATTTACCCTTATATTTCTAATAACAAGGAACGATATCTAATATGAGGCATACCAGCGAGTGTCAACGATGGATAAGTTGGATGTTGCAGTCAATCAAGATTTGTGTTGTCTGGAATATTATTATCATTGTGCATGCCAGTTCACAGCAAACATCTCATATAAAAGATTGGTTCTTTAATTCCAAAAGTCTTAAGTATTAGCATATTCAAAACACAAATATTCAAAGCAGAAAAAATATTTTAAAAAATGTTTGTATTTATATTTGTTTCCTACAATATTTATCTTGATATACAGTACAGATTAAAAGTTTGGACACATCTTCTCATTTAAAGATTTTTCTGTATTTTCATGACTATGAAAATTGTAAATTCGCACTGAAAAGGCATCAAAACTATGAAATAACACATGTGGAATTATATACTTAACAAAAAAGTGTGAACCAACAGAAAATATGTCTTATGTTCTAGGTTTTTCAAAGTAGCCACCTTTTGCACACAATTGGCATTCTCTTGATGACCTTCAAGAGGTAGTCACTGGAAATGGTTTTCACTTCACAGGTGTGCCCTGTCAGGTTTAATAAGTGGGATTTGTTGCCTTATAAATGAGGTTGGGACCATCAGTTGTGTTGTGCAGAAGTCTTGTGGATACACAACTGATAACCCTGCTGAATAGACTGTTTGAATTTGTATTATGGCAAGAAAAAGCAGAAAAGTAAAGAAAAACGAGTGGTCATCATTACTTTACTTTAAGAAGTGAAGGTTAGTCAGTCCAAAAAATTGGGAAAACTTTGAAAGTGTCCACAAGTGCAGTTGCAAAAACCATCAACCAGTAAAAAGAAACTGGCTTACATCAGGACCGCCCCAGGAAAGGAAGACCAAGAGTCACCTCTGCTTCTGAGGATAAGTTTATCCGAGTCACCAGCCTCAGAAATCGTAGGTTAACAGCAGCTCAGATTAGAGACCAGGTCAATGCCACACAGAGTTCTAGCAGCAGACACATCTCTACAACAACTGTTAAGAGGAGACTTTGTGCAGCAGGAATTCATGGTAAAATAGCTGCTAGGAAACCACTGCTAAGGACAGGCCACAAGCAGAAGAGACTGGTTTGGGCTAAAGAACACAAGGAATGGACATTAGACCAGTGGAAATCTGTGCTTTGGTCTGATGAGTCCAAATTGAGATCCTTGGTTCCAACCACCGTGTCTTTGTGCGATGCAGAAAAGGTGAACAGATGGATTCTACATGCCTGGTTCCCACCGTGAAGCATGGAGGAGGAGGTGTGATGGTGTGGGGGTGCTTTGCTGGTGACACTGTTGGGGATTTAGTCAAGATTGAAGGCATACTGAACCAGCATGGCTACCACAGCATCTTGCAGCAGCATGCTATTCAATCCGGTTTGCGTTTAGTTCGACCATCATTTATTTTTCAACAGGAGAATGACCCCAAACACATCTCCAGGCTGTGTAAGGGCTATTTATCCAAGAAGGAGAGTGATGGGGTGCTATGCCAGATGACCTGGCCTCCACAGTCACCAGACCTGAACCCAATAGAGATGGTTTGGGGTAAGCTGGACCACAGAGTGAAGGCAACAAGGGCTAACAAGTGCTAAGCATCTCTGGGAACTCCTTCAATATTGACTACCTCTTGAAGCTCATCAACAGAATGCCAAGAGTGTGCAAAGAAGTCATCAAAGCAGAAGGTGGCTACTTTGAAGAACCTAGAAAATAAGACATATTTTCAGTTGTTTCACACTTTTTCTTTTTTGTTAAGTATATAATTCCACATGGGTTAATTCATCGTTTTGATGCCTTCAGTGTGAATTTACAATTTTCACAGTCATGAAAATACAGAAAAATCTTTAAATGAGAAGGTGTGTCCAAACTTTTGGTCTGTACTGTATATACATATATATATATATGATAAACAGCTCCAAAATGTAGAATGTGTATTATTATTATTATTACTATTTATTATTAAAGCGGCATTTATTCCATGGCGCTTTACATGTGAGGAGTAGGGTTGAGCGAAACGGATCGGACAAATTCAAAAATCGCAGACTTTCGGCAAAGTCGGGTTTCATGAAACCCGACCCAATCCTAGTGTGCAATCGGCCTTAAGGTCGGCGATCTTTGCGCCAAAGTTGTGTTTCGTATGATGTTTTCAGCGTCATTTTTCAGCCAATGAAGGAGGACGCAGAGTGTGGGCAGCGTGATGGCATAGATCTCGGTCCCCACCAACTTAGAGAAGGTCATGACAGTTATTAGCTTGCTTTCTGCGGCTTTACAGGGGCTATAAAGGGGCGTGCACGCTGACTGCCATCTTACTTCTGCCGATCGTAGCATAGGGAAAGGTTGCCGCAGCTTCATCAGAAGAAGGGATATAGTTAGGGAGGGAAGATTAAGCCCCAAAACTGCTTGTGCTGTAGCGATTTCCACTGTCCAACACCACCATTTGTTTGCAGGGACAGTGGAGGCTATATTTTTGTGCATCAACTCTGTAGCTTATTAGGCTGCCTTAGAAGGCTCCCTGATAGCTGCATTGCTGTTTGCACACCGCTGTGCAAACCAACTGCTTTTTTTAAAGCAAAAATCCTGTTGCTCCTTTCTGCACTGTTATCTTGTTTATTTGTCCACACTTTTGTGTGCAGCAGTCCCTTTTATTGCTGCCATACTTTTCCTGAGATCATTGTAGGGAGATTGAAATTTTACTACAGTTCTTGTATTTTTTCATATATCTTCGAGCCACTTTCTGCCACTTACTTTGTGTTGTTTTATGCACAGGGCCTGAGGTTTGGTTTAGTCTCCCCCCCAAAAAAGTGAGATTCAAATTATCACAAAGTGGATATACTGCAGTCCTGTTAGTTTGTGGTATATTAGCCAGCCACTTTCTGCCACTTACATTGTGTTGTTTTATGCACAGGGCCTGAGGTTTGGTTTAGACTCCCCCCCAAAAAAGGGAGATTCAAATTATCACAAAGTGGATATACTGAAGTCCTGTTAGTTTGTGGTATGTCAGCCAGCCACTTTCTGGCACTTAGATTGCGTTGTTATATACATTGGGCCTAAGTTGTGGTTCAGTCTCCCCAAAAAAAAGAGGGAGATTCAAATTCTCACAAAGTGGATACACCTCTGTCCTGTTAGCTTGCCGTATATCAGCCAGCCACTTTCTGCCTCTTAGATTGCGTTGTTATATATACTGAGCCTAAGTTGTGGTTCAGTCTCCCAAAAAAAAGGGAGATTCAAATTCTCACAAAGTGGATATACTTCTGTCCTGTTAGTTTGTCGTATATCAGCCAGCCACTTTCTGCCTCTTAGATTGCGTTGTTATATATACTGAGCCTAAGTTGTGGTTCAGTCTCCCAAAAAAAAGGGGAGATTCAAATTCTCACAAAGTGGATATACTTCTGTCCTAATAGTTTGTCGTATATCAGCCAGCCACATTCAGCCACTTACATTGTGTTGTTTTTTTGCACAGGGCCTGATTTATTGTTCAGTCTCCCAAAAAAAGGGAGATTTAAAATCTCAAAAAATTTATATACACCTTCTACCTTGTTTTACAGTACCATATAACGGTTGTTATTTTGGTTAGATTTTCCAAAAAATGAGGAAGTCAGATGGAAGAGGCCGTGGGCGGTGGTTGCGAGCTGATACTGATGGTGGTGCATCTGGTGGTAGTGGCAAAAGCACAATAGCACCTAAGGCTAGAGGTGTTGAGCCAGCGTCATCGTCTGGCTACACAAGGCCTTGAAGGCTCCCTTATCTGGGAGTAGGAAAATGGCTTTTAAAGCCGGAGCAGCAGGAAAAAGTTTTGGCTTTCCTTGCTGACTCAGCCTTTTAGCTCTTTCGCCTCCTCTTCAGAAAGTTCCAAATGTAAAAGCAGGGAGTCATCAGTGGATGCTCCCGGTCAGGAACGTTTCCTTGTGTCCTTCACCCAAACCAAAAGTGAAGGATGCGTCAGGCGACACTACAGGTTACTCCACGGAGCTCTTTACACATACTGTGCCTGGGTTAAAACGGGAAATTGTTAACTGCCCACTACAAGATGAATCGGACATGGAGTGCACTGATGCACAGCCACAGCTAGATTATAATGCTGTTCCATTGACTCAGATCACTACATTGCCCTCGCAGTGTACTGAGCCAGAATCTGACCCTGATGAGACAATGGTGCCCCGTCCCGAACGCTATAGCACCTTACACGGTGACACAGAGGAAGGTGCACATGACACTGAAGAGGAGGTGATAGATGACCCAGTTGTTGACCCAGATTGGCAGCCATTGGGGGAAGAGGGTGTCGCTGCCAGTAGCTCAGAAGCAGAGGAGGATGATCCACAGCAGCCATCTACATCGCAACAGCTGTCATCTGGCAGGCCCGTATCAGGCCAAAAATCTTTGTCAAAAATAAAAACAGTTTTAGGACAGCGTGGTCATCCGGTGAAAGAAGCAGAGCGTGCAATGCCTGAAAACGTATTCCATAGTAGGAAAAGTGCAGTGTGGCAATTTTTTTACCAAGATCTGAATGATCAGTCAAAAGTTATCTGTAAGAAATGCACAAAGACCTTTAGCAGAGGGAAGAATCTTCAAAATTTAAATACAACGTGCATACATAGACATTTAACCAGCATACACTTGCAAGCCTGGACTAACTACCAAACGTCCCGTACCATTGGTGCACCTGCTCAGAATGAAGGTAGTCAGCAATGCTACATTGCTTCCCTCACTGTAAGCCCACCAGTTAGGACAGCACCAGCAGCAAATGTGGAGGTATCATAGCAAGGCCAAAGCAGTCAGGGAATCACAAGGTTATTGGTAGGAAACACTGCATGTAAGCCAACATCGAGAATACCATCACCAACCCTCCCTCAATCCGCCATGTCCACCACCACCACCACTAGTTCCACCATATCCACCTCTCCAGTCCAGCTCACCCTACATGAGACTCTCGTTAGGAAAAGAAAGTACTCATCCTCTCATTCGCGTACACAGGGTTTGAACGCCCACATTGCTAGACTGATCTCGTTGGAGATGATGCCCTACAGGTTGGTTGAAAGAGAAGCTTTCAAATCCCTGTTGGCCTACGCAGTACCACGCTATGACCTACCCAGTCGACACTTCTTTGTGAGAAAAGCCATCCCAGCCCTCCACCAGCATGTCAAAGACCGCATTGTCCATGCACTCCGGCAATCAGTCAGTAGAAAGGTGCACCTCACAACAGATGTATGGACCAGTAGGCATGGCCAGAGACGTTACATGTCCATCATGGCACACTGGGTTAATGTGGTAGATGCAGTGTCCACAGGGGACAGCCATAGTGGGACAGTTCTGCCTAGACCACGGTCTAGGAAATAGTTTGCTGTAGGCGTTCGCCACCCCTCCTCCTCCTCCAGAAGTGAAAGCTCATCCACAGAGTGCAGTCGCACGACCACTCCATCCTCAGCTGCCGGTGTTGCACACGAGGTGTTCCATTATCGAACAGCTAGTGGTAAGCGTCAGCAGGCTGTGTTAGAAATGAAGTGTTTGGGCGACAACAGACACACCGCGGAAGTACTGACCAAGAACCTGCAGCAACATGGCTGATCAGTGTACATCTTGAGGCAGGCAAGGTAGTCAGTGATAACGGATGGAATTTTATGGCTGCCATAGCCCTTTCAGAACTTAAAGACATACCTTGCCTGGCTCACACCTTGAAACTGGTGGTGCAGTGCTTCCTCAAAAATTATCCGGAGTTACCAGCCCTGCTCCTGAAGGTGCGAAGACTTTGCTCGCACATCCGCCTGTCGCCCGTACACTGCAGCCGTTTGCTGAACCATCAGCGATTGCTGAATCTTCCCCAGCACTGCCAAATAATCGACGTTGCAACAAGGTGGAACTCCACACTGCACATGGTTCAGAGGCTGTGCGAACAGAGGCGTGCTGTAATTAATTTGTCGGAGGATACACATACACGAGCAGGCAGTTGGATGGCAGACATGGAGTTGTCTGGTGTGCAGTGGTCAAAGCTCGCTGACCTCTGTCAAGTCCTTCAGTGTTTTGAGGAATGCACACGGCTGGTAAGTGCAGACGACGCCGTCATAAGCATGAGCATCCCACTAATGCGTCTGTTGATGCAAAGTTTGACGGATATTAAGGAGCTGTCGTCTGCAGCCGAGGAGGAGGAAAGCCTTGATGACAGTCAGCCATTGTCTGCTCAGGGAACTCTCCTGGAAGAGGTGGCGGATGAAGAGGAGGAGGAGGAGGATGATGGGGATGAATATTTATGGGAGGAGGATGCTTCACAGGGGGCAATAGAAACTGATGGCGTTGCAAGGTCAGGTACAGTTTTTTTGCGGGACACAAGTGATGTTGATGTGCAAGAAAGTGCTCCTCAACCCAGCACAAGCAGTGAATTGAATTGGAACATTGGCCCACATGGCTTAGTGTGCCTTGCGTATCCTAAAAAGGGACCCCCGCATTATCAAAATGATGACCGATGACGATTACTGGTTGGCCTGCCTCCTGGATCCATGATATAAAGGAAAATTACAAAATATCATGCCACATGAGAACCTTGAGCAAATATTGGCTTTCCCAGCACACAGCGGCGGTGATGGTTCTCACACGAACCGTAAGGGGCAACATGGCAGAGGTGTTAGAGTTGCACAAATCCAAAGTGGCGTTGGACAGAGGGCTTTTATGACTAGGTTGTGGAGTGATTTCGCAATGACCGCTGACACGACAGGTACTGCTGCATCGATTCAAAGTGACAGGAGACAGCATTTGTCCAGAAAGGTTACCAACTACTTTTCCTCCCTTATCGATGTTCTTCCTCACAGGTCATTCCCCTTTAATTACTGGGCATCTAAAATAGACACCTGGCCTGAATTGGCAGAATATGCATTACAGGAGCTTGCTTGCCCTGCTTCTAGTGTGCTATCAGAAAGAGTCTTCAGTGCTGCTGGTTCAACACTGATCGAAAAAAGGACACATCTGGCTACCCAGAATGTTGATGATCTAACCTTCATTAAAATGAACCAATCATGGATTTCAAATTATTTTGCCCCACCCTCTCTTGCTGACACATAGATTGTCTTGCTTTTGGCCTTCTCTTATTGACTTCTCCAATTCCGCCATTTGCAGCTGCTGAATGTCCACCATAGGCCATTTTTATACCTCCCTAAATGGGCTGACTTCCCCCACGGGCAGTGGTCACCACCTGGTGCAAGCACCCGTGCGAGTGCCGTTTGCCTGGACAGGTGGGTGCGCCCACTCTTGGGCAATGGCACTGGCACAGGGTCCCTCATAGTGCAATGAAAGTGTCTCTGACGGTGGTGGTGCACAACCAACGTCAGACACACCATCGTAATATGAGGGGCCCTGTGCCACTACCGCCGCCCACGAGTGTTCCCCCCAGCTCGAACAGTGCTCTACCACTTGCAATACTTACCTCTCCCTGCTCCACCACTGTGTAGTTAAAATATACAGGGGCCCTCGCCCCCATTTAGACCAGTTAATACTTTACGCCTACTACCACTGTCTGCAATCCAGCAGAGGAGCCCACCCCAGTACCTAGCTATGCCGCCTCTTTAGTCCTGTTACCAATTTTGAACTGCATTTAGCCAACTTTTTATTTTGGGCCTACTAACTGTGTCTGCGCCACTCATTACAGTTGTCCTCCACTGAACAAAACTATGCCACCTGTTTAGTCCTGTTACCAATTTTGAACTGCATTTAGCCTACTTTTTTATTGTGGGCCTACAAACTGTGTCTGTGCCACTCATTACAGTTGTCCTCCATTGAACAAAGCAATGCCACCTGTTTAGTCCTATTACCAATTTTGAACTGCATTTAGCCTATTTTTTTATTGTGGGCCTACAAACTGTGTCTGCACCACTCATTACAGTTATCCTCCACTGAACAAAGCAATGCCTCCTGGTTAGTCCTGTTACCAATTTTGAACTGCATTTAGCCTACTTTTTTTATTTTGGGCCTACTAACTGTGTCTGCGCCACTCATTACAGTTGTCCTCCACTGAACAAAGCTATGCCACCTGTTTAGACCTGTTACCAATTTTGAACTGCATTTAGCCTACTTTTTTATTGTGGGCCTTCAAACTATGTCTGCGCAACTCATTACAGTTGTCCTCCACTGAACAAAGCTATGCCGCCTGTTTAGTCCTGTTATCAATTCTGAGCTGCATTTAGCCTACTTTATTATTTGGGCCTATATCTGTGTTTCCTCCTCATCCTTCCCACTGCCCAGCCACTGCTAGATGAGTCTGCTGGTACATTGACCCAGACCACTACATTCCTCTTGCACTCTACACAGCCAGAATCTGACCCTGCTGAAAGTCAGGTTCCCCTTCCCGCATACTATACCACCTTACACGGGGACAAAGAGGAAGGTGCAGATGAAAGTGCAGGTTCCTTCATCAGGTGGGGGGGGCATACTCGTTGATGACATCACTGGCACAGGGCCCCTCATAGTACGCAAAAGTGTCTCTGGCAGTGGAAGGCGGCACCTGCCATCAAACACACCACCGTACTATGAGGGGCCCTGTGCCAGTGCCAAGTGCCAACAAGTGGGCCCCCCCTGCTTGCTCAGGATCACAGCACTTGCAAAGTTGAAATACTTACCTCTCCCTGCTCCACCGCCGTGACGTATGCCGCAATTCCTGGGCCCACGAAAATCTTGAGCCAGCCCTACCCCCCCCCTCAACTTTAGCCAAATGACCCCCTGTTTTCAATGCCTAACTATTATTATAAAGTAAATTAAGATTGACAAGATTCAGAAATAAGAATTGATGTTTTTGGCATTAAAATGGACACTGTAGGTGTTTTCCTGTCTTCCACTTACTGCCGACTTTGATTCCCCATTGACTTGCATCCGGTTTCGTGTTTTGGTCAGCCCCTGACTTTTCGAAATAATCGGCCGATTTCACCCGACCAGACTTTTGACAAAGTCGGGTTTCGCGAAACCCAACTCGATCTTAAAAAAGTAAAAGTCGCTCAACTCTAGTGAGGAGGGGTATACAAAATAAAAACAGGTACAATAATCTTGAACAATACAAGTCACAACTGGTACAGGAGGAAAGAGGACCCTGCTCGCAAGGGCTCACAATCTACAAGGGATGGGTGAGGATACAGTAGGTGAGGATAGAGCTGGTCATGCAGTGGTTTGGTCGATCGGTGGTTACTGCAGGTTGTAGGCTTGCCGGAAGAGGTAGGTCTTCAGGTTCTTTTTGAAGGTGTCGATGGTAGGTGAGTCTGATATGTTGTGGTAGAGAGTTCCAGAGTAGGGGTGATGCGTGAGAGAATATATCATAGCTTTACAGCATTGCACTATGATGTATAAAACAATTGTGCAATTTTTTTTTATAAATGGACACAAACACCATCTATCTACAAAAATTAGCAAATTTACATTATATTTGAACAGATTTCTGATGTCACGCCCCAGTCCAATATAACTTAAAGGGTTTAGCCAAATTCTAGTAAAAATTGCAAACACCCAAACTATTATGTTCAGACTCTGCTGCCTGTGTCATTGCATGTCCTAAACATGACTTTATTTTTATGCTTCCGTAAAATTGCTTGTTCTTTCTGTGTAAAACATATGGAGAGTAATTGAAGTCCATAAATAACAGTCAATTGTAGGTCCATAGCCCAATGAAAGCTTGGTATTTAGAATTTAATTTAGCCAATAACTGATTATATGTACCCTTTGTAGAAATCATTGACACTAAATGACACTACTGATGATGTTCTCTTGCAGTAATATCAAACTCCAGATCCAAATAACAAAATAACTCATGATGTATAACTTTTTTACAGTTTTTGAATGGGAATGTAATGTGCTGCTGCATTGCAGTATAGTGCAACCTCCACCAAGGGGTGCTTGTGAGGGAAAAGAGGTTGTACGCACAGCGTACATAGTAACATAGTAACATAGTAACATAGTAACATAGTTAGTAAGGCCGAAAAAAGACATTTGTCCATCCAGTTCAGCCTATATTCCATCATAATAAATACCCAGATCTACGTCCTTCTACAGAACCTAATAATTGTATGATACAATATTGTTCTGCTCCAGGAAGACATCCAGGCCTCTCTTGAACCCCTCGACTGAGTTCGCCATCACCACCTCCTCAGGCAAGCAATTCCAGATTCTCACTGCCCTAACAGTAAAGAATCCTCTTCTATGTTGGTGGAAAAACCTTCTCTCCTCCAGACGCAAAGAATGCCCCCTTGTGCCCGTCACCTTCCTTGGTATAAACAGATCCTCAGCGAGATATTTGTAATGTCCCCTTATATACTTATACATGGTTATTAGATCGCCCCTCAGTCGTCTTTTTTCTAGACTAAATAATCCTAATTTCGCTAATCTATCTGGGTATTGTAGTTCTCCCATCCCCTTTATTAATTTTGTTGCCCTCCTTTGTACTCTCTCTAGTTCCATTATATCCTTCCTGAGCACCGGTGCCCAAAACTGGACACAGTACTCCATGTGCGGTCTAACTAGGGATTTGTACAGAGGCAGTATAATGCTCTCATCATGTGTATCCAGACCTCTTTTAATGCACCCCATGATCCTGTTTGCCTTGGCAGCTGCTGCCTGGCACTGGCTGCTCCAGGTAAGTTTATCATTAACTAGGATCCCCAAGTCCTTCTCCCTGTCAAATTTACCCAGTGGTTTCCCGTTCAGTGTGTAATGGTGATATTGATTCCCTCTTCCCATGTGTATAACCTTACATTTATCATTGTTAAACCTCATCTGCCACCTTTCAGCCCAAGTTTCCAACTTATCCAGATCCATCTGTAGCAGAATACTATCTTCTCTTGTATTAACTGCTTTACATAGTTTTGTATCATCTGCAAATATCGATATTTTACTGTGTAAACCTTCTACCAGATCATTAATGAATATGTTGAAGAGAACAGGTCCCAATACTGACCCCTGCGGTACCCCACTGGTCACAGCGACCCAGTTAGAGACTATACCATTTATAACCACCCTCTGCTTTCTATCACTAAGCCAGTTACTAACCCATTTACACACATTTTCCCCCAGACCAAGCATTCTCATTTTGTGCACCAACCTCTTGTGCGGCACGGTATCAAACGCTTTGGAAAAATCGAGATATACCACGTCCAATGACTCACCGTGGTCCAGTCTATAGCTTACCTCTTCATCAAAACTGATTAGATTGGTTTGACAGGAGCGATTTCTCATAAACCCATGCTGATATGGAGTTAAACAGTTATTCTCATTGAGATAATCCAGAATAACATCCCTCAGAAACCCTTCAAATATTTTACCAACAATAGAGGTTAGACTTACTGGCCTATAATTTCCAGGTTCACTTTTAGAGCCCTTTTTGAATATTGGCACCACATTTGCTATGCGCCAATCCTGCCGAACAGACCCTGTCGCTATAGAGTCCCTAAAAATAAGAAATAATGGTTTATCTATTACATTACTTAGTTCTCTTAGTACTCGTGGGTGTATGCCATCCGGACCCGGAGATTTATCTATTTTAATCTTATTTAGCCGGTTTCGCACCTCTTCTTGGGTTAGATTGGTGACCCTTAATATAGGGTTTTCATTGTTTCTTGGGATTTCACCTAGCATTTCATTTTCCACCGTGAATACCGTGGAGAAGAAGGTGTTTAATATGTTAGCTTTTTCCTCGTCATCTACAACCATTCTTTCCTCACTATTTTTTAAGGGGCCTACATTTTCAGTTTTTATTCTTTTACTATTGATATAGTTGAAGAACAGTTTGGGATTAGTTTTACTCTCCTTAGCAATGTGCTTCTCTGTTTCCTTTTTGGCAGCTTTAATTAGTTTTTTAGATAAAGTATTTTTCTCCCTATAGTTTTTTAGAGCTTCAATGGTGCCATCCTGCTTTAGTAGTGCAAATGCTTTCTTTTTACTGTTAATTGCCTGTCTTACTTCTTTGTTTAGCCACATTGGGTTTTTCCTATTTCTAGTCCTTTTATTCCCACAAGGTATAAACCGCTTACACTGCCTATTTAGGATGTTCTTAAACATTTCCCATTTATTATCTGTATTCTCATTTCTGAGGATATTGTCCCAGTCTACCAGATTAAGGGCATCTCTAAGCTGTTCAAACTTTGCCTTCCTAAAGTTCAATGTTTTTGTGACTCCCTGACAAGTCCCCCTAGTGAAAGACAGGTGAAACTGCACAATATTGTGGTCGCTATTTCCTAAATGCAACACTGAACAACAACACAGGTGCCACAGGTAATGAATGAGAAGTCAGACAAGCCAAGGTCATACACAGAGAGGTCAGCGCAATACACAGGGGGAGTCATAGGAGTAGTCGGGGACAAACAAGAAGTCAGAGCCTACCGGGAACATGGTAGCCAAAACATGAGACTAAGAAGAAGTCGGGATACAAGCCAGAGTCAAAACCAGTCGGGAAGTGAGGTATCAAAGAAGGAAAACGAGGGGCGAAGTCCAGAAATCAGATCGAGTCATACATGGGTGCAAGCAGTCAGAGGAACAATGATCACTAACAGGAATACAGGTCAGGGGCTCCTGCCAGGACGCTTGAACTATAGCTGACACTGGCCCACAGGCTGCAGAGGACTGGAATAGCCTAGCCAGCTTCATAGCGAGGCAGAGGTGATTAACTCCCGCATGACCAAACCAGAGACAAGACAGCTGAAAACCAACTCAGGACTGGACCATGACAGGGAAGAGGGGCTCCACACATTATGTTTAAAAGGAACCTGTCACCAGTTTTGACCTGTGTCAACTAAAACTATGACCTTAATCTGTGCCTGCCCTGCAGTTGATCAATAGTTATATAACCCCCAACTCCCCCTGTATACCCCCCGATAAAACATAGTTTTAGTTGACACAGGACAAAAATGTTGACAGGTTTCCTTTAATCAGGGTTTAAAATAATGTAATGGACATTGATTAGAGTTGAGTATAGTATGCTTCAGTGTGGAAATTTGGCTCAGTTATCATCACTATTTCCTCACAGCACTGGGAATATACTGTAGGCATCAAACTTTCCTTGTTGACATGTTCATGAAATGTGTATGTTCCTTTTTTTTCTGTTATCTAACAAAGCACTCTGGCTACGAAACTGTATAAAATTAATTTTTGCAATACAAAAATCCAAGAAAGTATTTTAGTTTTTCTTTTTTACTAAATTTGAAAAAATTTCTACATTTCTGTTTTTTTCAGTCAAGATGGTGTGCAGAGTGTACAGTAATGTGAAAAAAGAACTTTTAGGAATTTACAAAATGGCTCCAATGAATCAAAGAGTGAAAAATTTAAAGGGGTCTGAATACTTTCCGTACCCACTGTAATACTGTATGAGTCACAAGTTGTGAGACATTACAACTATGCTATGGGATAAATGGGCTGACTGACTATGGGAGAAGAGGACAGGCTGACTTTCTCATTCATAAGGTAAGCCAGCCAGATTTTCCCCCATGGTCGATGCATAGACACAAGAAGGGGCTGGCTTAGCTGTTGAAATGAGTAAAAGTGGAGTCTGGACTTGAGATCTACCCTGTCAGTGGAGCTTTTGTGATGTGTGCACATTGATATGCGTATTTTTTAGAATTTGTTTTCTAGCTGGCTAATCCCTTAAATGTGGAAAGTAATAGGGATTCACTGATAACTCTGAACTTGCAAGACTGCAGAGCAGTTGTAACAACCCTGCCGGCATCAATGCATGACCTTCTATCCCCCACCTGCCTTACACACCAACTTACTCACTACTCCGGGCCATGCTGTGAGTTCTGTCTTCTGCCGGTTCCATGCTGTGTGCCTCATGTCTCCTGCTTGCTCTGTGCATGCTTCCTGGCTGTGTGCATAGGGGGGCAGCGCTGGCAACATCTGATTCTTATTGAAACTGTGTGCACCTTCCTAAAGTGTCCTATGCCAGTTGCCAAGAGTCCTCTGATACTTAAGGCATCCGCACGCATTTAAGGAGGCCTAAGCAACTTACTTCCTCAGTTAGTTTCTCGCTGCTCAGGTGCCAGGTCCTGTCTTTATCTTTTGTGTTAGCTACCCAGTGGGGCATCATACCCTGGCCTGTACCTGTGTTCTGTTACTCCCGTGTCTACCACCCAGTGCAACTTTGTACCAAGGCCTGTACCTGTGTTCTTTATCTTCTGTGTCTGCCACCCAATGGAGCTTTGTACCCTGGTCAGTGCCTGTATCTTCTGTCTCTTGTTTCCGCCGTCTGTATCCTCATTTCTGTGCCTTGTCTCGTACCTGTCTTTGTCTGAACTAAGTCCTATACTTGTCCGTTTATATCCCTGTCTTGAGCCTTCCCTATCTCTCTGTGTATTTCCTTGTGCTCCGCTCCCAACGGCTGTGCTCTTTGCTCAACTCTTTGGCTTTGCTCTGTTCTAGGCTCTGCACTCTGCAACCTTGCTCTGCTCTTTTCTCCACACCCTGTGGCTCTGCTCAGCTCTTTGCTCTGCACCCTGTGGCTCTGCTCTTTGCTCCACACCCTGCGGCTCTGTTCTTTGCTCCACACCCTGCAGCTCTGCTCAGCTCTTTGCTCTGCACCCTGCTGCTCTGCTGTTTGCTCCGCACCCTGTGGCTCTGCTCAGCTCTTTGTTCTGCACCCTGCAGCTCTGCTCTGCTCTGCTCTCACTCTTCAGTCCCACTCTGCTCCCACTCTGTGGTTTTGCCCTGCTCCACTCCTTGCGGTTCCGCCTGCTCCGCTCCTTGGGTTTCTGCCCAGCTCCGCTACTTGTGGTTCTGCTCTGCTCTCATTCTTCACCTCACGAGTCTTTGTTCTTCCAGTATGAACATGTTCTTACTTGTTCCCCTATACCACAAATACCTGTCCGTGTTCCAGTCCTCCCTGTATCAGTCCCTGCTCCCACAGTCTGAACGGTTCCCTACCTGTTCCCATAAATCACTCACACCTGTCCATGTTCCTGTCTTTCCCAAAACAGTCACTGCTCCTCCAGTGTATACCGGTCTCTACCTGTTCCCATATACCACTCACACCTCCCTGTGTTCCTCTGTTTTCCAAGTCAGTTCCTGTCCCTTCTGTCCCAGCCATAACTGCCTGCCAGTGTCTCAGCCGTGCCCGCCTGCCTGCCAGTGTCTCAGCCATGGCCTCCTGCCTGCTAGTGTCTCAGCCATGCCTGTCTGCCTGCCAGTGTTCTGTCCCCCAGTGGGATCAGCAGCCACAGCCAGACACAACCCTGGAGTGGTTCCTGGCAACTACCTGTTGCACAATCCTGTCCTCACCATCAGAGCCTCCAGTAAATACCAAGGTAGCTGTTTAGTCCCGCCCCTTCCAGGGTCGTCTGGTTTGTGGCACAGTGGGGCCACCCCCCCATGCTCACGCCATCCAGTCAGGGCGCAAGCGCAACAGCAGTAATCATTTTCACGAGATTAGGAAAATGTGAGCTACAGTAAGTTGAAGCAGTAACACAACAAAGAAATTGCCTAAAATAACTTAAGCACTTTTTTTATCAAAAGTTCTGGCTTTGTGAATATATTAATGGTATTTCTCCCAAATGATAAATGATAGCCAATGTTATTCTATTAAGAGTTATAAAATGTACTTTATTCTTGATAATTGCGTTAATAAAGATGCATAAAAGTGTTTGATTTCAAATAATTACATTTATTACACATTTACACCATGACACAAGAAGTGCTATTACTAATAGACTCCAGAGCTTTAAATAAATAAATCTTTGGAATCCTGTTGCATCTCTTGGGGTGTGACATTTGACAGTCTTTTATAGTGCAGAACGAAACAAGTTTGTGAGCTGGAATTCAATTGTGGTTTATTGATTCCTTGCACCAGTCATTATTCCCTGCTGATTGACAGCTGAAAATTGGTTACGTTAAGTATTTCATATGTTATATTGGCTGACATTTGCTTGCTTGCTCCTGTGTCAATATTGTTGTAGAGATCTCCAGCTTTATGAGATAGCAATATACACTGACTGTGGCTTTTGTGTGATGTTCCAATGTTTTTTCTGACATAATTTAAGATATATTAAAAAGCAGAAGCATCTTCCCCCTCGAGGAGCTTAATACCAATATTATTGTCTTTCAGTGGGAGATCATGTATGCTCATAATCGGGTGCTAATTTTGGTCCACGCGCTCATGTTTAGGCATTAGGTGCTATAACAGTATAATTGAGCCTGCTTGATTGATTCATGTCAAGCCTCATCTCAGCTCCTGCAGGGGAAGTCATCCTGCTGACCCTTTTTTACACTAAGAGATTTGTGATCTTTTCCTTCACCTGGAACCATCAAATTGACTGAATAATCTGTAATACATTACAGCTGACATTTGTTAGGCAAGAATTAAACAAGACACATTATTTATTCCCCTGAATTCAATTGCTGCTTGATTTCTAGCTATGCTAGAATAAAGGTATAGCATTTTGTAGAGGCTCGGGAAGCATGAATATTCTGTTTATCATTTTTTTCTTGAATGAATGGGCCCTTAGACTCAAAGTAACAGCAACCTTTGATTCTTGTCTTCAGATAATTGAGTTGACAGTGTGCTTAAAAAGTGGTAAGAAAACAACTAATAAAAAAGACTGAAAAGACTTGATTTACTTAGAAACCCATTTTTCTACACACTTTAAGGAATTCTCAGATAACAATAATAAAAAAAATAATTTTTACTTCTACAGCGCCAGCATGTTCCACAGCACTTTATATTTTGAAGAGGACTTGTACAGACAGTAAAGAGATTACGGAATACATTACAGATAGCACTGTTCTATAGTCAGACACGAAAACAGTTGAACTCAATTTATTTTGTGGTGCTGAAAACGAATATGGTGCTTAAATTTGCTTGTTGGCTCTAATTTTCGAGATCCAGAAGAGGTTATAATTACTTATTTACATCATTATTATTATTTGATCATCATTATTGTATTGTTAGTAGCTAGTCTATTAGATCATCTATTTAGTCTATTGAGCCTTCAGCATTCTATCATCTTAGGGTGACCAATCAAATACGCCAACTCGACTCCAACTACGTAATCCCAATTACAGTTGCATCAATTACTTTTTTTAAATGCTCTCTGTGTAAAGTACACAGTTTTGAGATTTCTTAGCTTACTGTCTTAACATATTGGCATTTTTCAATATATTATTTCAGATATACCTTTTTCTTGCATCAACAAAGCAGATAGTTTTTGCTACATAAGCGGAGAAGTAACTTTTGCGTCGCAAAGGTAAAATTTGACTACCATGAAAAGGAAAGCCTGCAATCTGTACTTTGGCTGCAAATAAGGACATTAGGACAAGAGTTGGGATCCACACATATGCTGCAATAGAAGTGCATCACATCTTATCCAGTGGTTGCATGGGAAGATTGCAGTCCCAATGATCTGGAGAGATCTGCGGAACAGAGAGTGATGAGCATGTTGAGAGATTCCGGCTCTGGAGAAAAGATATCAAGGAAAATGGAATCAATCAATGATTAATATCATGGAAAACACAAGAGTGATCATGCAGATCCCACAGCTTGCCACCAATTTTTCAGAGGACACAACTTCACTACCTCCAATCATCAGGACAATTATGCAGTTTTCTGACAAGTAATGGAAGAGGCTGTGGCTGTTTCCACTACTAGGCCAGAGTATGGTATATACTCCTCCTATTCTAAAGCATTGAATATACACACGTGGACAAAATTGTTGGTACCCCTCGTTTAATGATGGAAAAACCCACAATGGTCACATAATTAACTTGAATCTGACATAAGTAATAATAAATAAAAGATCTATGAAAATGAACAAATGAATGTCAGATATTGCTTTTCAACCTTGCTTCCACAGAATTAAAAAAAAAATAAAACTCATGAAATAAGCCAGGACAGAAATGATGGTACCCCTGAAAATAATGTGACAAAAGGGACATGTTAAATCAAGGAGTGTCCACTAACTAGCATCACAGATGTCTACAATCTTGCAATCAGTGAGTGGGCCTGTATATAGGGCTACAGATTGGACCAGAGGAAGCAAAGGAAAGAGTTGTAGAGTTGTCTCAGGAGTTTAGAAAGAAAATTATAGACAAATATGTTAAAGATAAAAGTTATAAGTCCATCTCCAAGCAGCTTGATGTTCCTGTGACTACAGTTGCACATATTATTCAGAAATTTAAGATCCATAGGGCTGTAGCCAACCTCCCTGGACGTGGCCACAGGAGGAAAATTGATGACAAATCAAAGAGAGAGATAATACGAATCTTAACAAAAGAGGCCAGACTACTAAACAGATTAAAGGTGAACTTCAAGCTCAAGGAACATCAGTGTCAGATCGCACCATCCGTCGTTGTATGAGTCAAAGTTTACTTCATGGGAGTTGACCAAGGAGGACACCATTATTGAAAAAAAATCATAAAAAAGCCAGGCTGGAATTTGCCAAACTACATGTTGACAAGTCACAAGGCTTCTGGGAGAATTGTTATGACCTGGTGGTCAGGACAATAATGGACCTGGTGGTTAAGAGCACACGGAATGACCTGATAGTTACTGATAATAAAGGACGAGCTCTGGGACGTGGGAACTCTGCTGACCGCAATCCCTAATCCTATCACACACACTAGAAATAGCCGTGGATTGCTCCTAACGCTCCCTATGCAACTCGGCACAGCCTAAGGAACTAGCTAGCCCTGAAGATAGAAAAATAAAGCCTACCTTGCCTCAGAGAAATTCCCCAAAGGAAAAGGCAGCCCCCCCACATATAATGACTGTGAGTAAAGATGAAAATACAAACACAGAGATGAAATAGATTTAGCAAAGTGAGGCCCGACTTACTGAACAGACTGAGGCTAGGAAAGGTTGCTTTGCGGTCGGCACAAAAATCTACAAAAAAAAACACGCAGAGGGCGCAAAAAGACCCTCCGCACCGACTCAGGGTGCGGAGGCGCTCCCTGTGCGTCCCAGAGCTTCCAGCAAGCAAGACAACAATAAAAATAGCAAGCTGGACAGGAAAATAGCAAACCAAAGAAATACAAGCTGGAACTTAGCTTCTACTGGGAAGACAGGTCACAAGAACGATCCAGGAGTGAACTAGACCAATACTGGAACATTGACAGGTGGCATGGAGCAAAGATCTAAGTGGAGTTAAATAGAGCTGCCAGCTAACGAATTAACCTCGTCACCTGTGGAAGGAAACTCAGAAACACCCACCAGAGGAAGTCCATGGACAGAACCAGCAGAAGTACCATTCATGACCACAAGAGGGAGCCCAACAACAGAATTCACAACAGTACCCCCCCTTGAGGAGGGGTCACCGAACCCTCACCAGAGCCCCCAGGCCGACCAGGATGAGCCAAATGAAAGGCACGAACCAGATCGGCAGCATGAACATCAGAGGCAAAAACCCAGGAATTATCTTCCTGACCATAACCCTTCCACTTGACCAGGTACTGGAGTTTCCGTCTCGAAATACGAGAATCCAAAATCTTCTCCACCACATACTCCAACTCCCCCTCAACCAACACCGGGGCAGGAGGATCAACGGATGGAACCACAGGCGCCACGTATCTCCACAATAACGACCTATGGAACACATTATAGATGGCAAAAGAAGCAGGAAGGGCCAAACGAAATGACACAGGATTGATAACCTCAGAACTCTTATACGGACCAATGAAACAAGGCTTAAACTTAGGAGAGGAAACCTTCATAGGAACATAACGAGACGACAACCAAACCAAATCCCCAACACGAAGTCGGGGACCCACACAGCGTCGGCGGTTAGCGAAACGTTGAGCCTTCTCCTGGGACAAGGTCAAATTGTCCACCACATGAGTCCAAATCTGCTGCAACCTATCCACCACAGTATCTACACCAGGACAGTCCGAAGACTCAACCTGCCCTGAAGAGAAACAAGGATGGAAACCAGAATTGCAGAAAAACGGCGAAACCAAAGTAGCCGAGCTGGCCCGATTATTAAGGGCGAACTCAGCCAACGGCAAAAAGGACACCCAATCATCCTGATCAGCAGAAACAAAGCATCTCAGATATGTTTCCAAAGTTTGATTAGTTCGTTCGGTTTGGCCATTTGTCTGAGGATGGAAAGCCGAGGAAAAAGACAAATCAATGCCCATCCTAGCACAAAAGGATCGCCAAAACCTCGAAACAAACTGGGAACCTCTGTCAGATACTATGTTCTCCGGGATACCATGTAAACGAACCACATGCTGGAAAAATAATGGCACCAAATCAGAGGAGGAAGGCAATTTAGACAAAGGTACCAAATGGACCATCTTAGAAAAGCGATCATAAACCACCCAAATGACCGACATCTTTTGAGAGATGGGGAGATCCGAAATAAAATCCATAGAAATATGCGTCCAGGGCCTCTTCGGGACCGGCAAGGGCAAAAGCAACCCACTGGCACGAGAACAGCAGGGCTTAGCCCGAGCACAAGTCCCACAGGACTGCACAAAATAACGCACATCCCATGACAAAGACGGCCACCAAAAGGATCTAGCCACCAAATCTCTGGTACCAAAGATTCCAGGATGCCCAGCCAACACTGAACAATGAATCTCAGAGATAACTCTACTAGTCCATCTATCAGGGACACACAGTTTCTCCGCTGGGCAACGGTCAGGTCTATCAGCCTGAAATTTTTGCAGCACCCGCCGCAAATCAGGGGAGATGGCAGACAAAATTACCCCCTCTTTGAGAATACCCGCCGGCTCAGGAACACCCGGAGAGTCAGGCACAAAACTCCTTGACAGGGCATCAGCCTTCACATTCTTAGAGCCCGGAAGGTACGAAACCACAAAATAAAAAAGGGAGAAAAATAACGACCATCGAGGCTGTCTCGGATTCAACCATTTGGCAGACTCAAGATAAGTCAAATTCTTGTGATCTGTCAAGACCACCACGCGATGCTTGGCTCCTTCAAGCCAATGACGCCACTCCTCGAATGCCCACTTCATGGCCAACAACTCTCGATTACCAACATCATAATTACGCTCAGCAGGCAAAAACTTTCTAGAAAAGAAAGCACATGGCTTCATCACCAAGCCATCAGACCTTCTTTGCGACAAAACAGCCCCTGCTCCAATCTCAGAAGCATCAACCTCAACCTGAAACGGGAGCGAAACATCTGGCTGGCACAACACAGGGGCAGAAGAAAAATGACGCTTCAACTCCTGAAAAGCCTCTACAGCTGCAGAAGACCAATTGACCACATCAGCACCCTTCTTGGTCAAATCAGTCAACGGTTTAGCAACACTAGAAAAATTAGCGATGAAGCGCCGATAAAAATTAGCAAAGCCCAGGAACTTTTGCAGGCTCTTCACAGATGTCGGCTGAGTCCAATCGTAAATGTCCTGGACTTTAACAGGGTCCATCTTGATAGTAGAAGGGGAAAAAATGAACCCCAAAAATGAAACCTTCTGAACTCCAAAGAGACACTTTGACCCCTTCACAAACAAGGAATTCGCACGAAGGACCTGGAACACCATTCTGACCTGCTTCACATGAGACTCCCAATCATCCGAAAAGACCAAAATATCATCCAAATACACAATCAGGTATTTATCCAGGTACTCTCGGAAGATGTCATGCATAAAGGACTGAAATACTGATGGAGCATTGGAAAGCCCGAATGGCATAACCAGGTACTCAAAATGACCCTCGGGCGTATTAAATGCTGTTTTCCATTCATCGCCTTGTTTAATACGCACAAGATTATACGCCCCTCGAAGATCTATCTTGGTGAACCAACTAGCCCCTTTAGTACGAGCAAACAAATCAGACAGCAACGGCAAAGGATACTGAAATTTGACTGTAATTTTATTAAGAAGGCGGTAATCAATACAAGGTCTCAAAGAACCATCCTTCTTGGCCACAAAAAAGAACCCTGCTCCTAACGGTGATGACGATGGGCGAATATGGCCTTTCTCCAAGGATTCCTTTATATAACTCCGCATAGCGGCGTGTTCTGGCACAGATAAATTGAACAATCGGCCCTTAGGAAACTTACTACAAGGAATCAAATAAATTGCACAATCGCAATCCCTATGAGGAGGTAGGGCACTGGCTTTGGGCTCATCAAATACATCCCGATAATCCGACAAAAACTCTGGAACTTCAGAAGGAGTGAAAGACAAAATAGACAAAAATGGAACATCACCATGTACCCCCTGGCAACCTCAGCTGGACACAGACATAGATTTCCAGTCCAATACTGGATTATGAACCTGTAGCCATGGCAACCCCAAAACGACCACATCATGCAGATTATGCAACACCAGAAAGCGGATATCCTCCTGATGTGCAGGAGCCATGCACATGGTCAATTGGGTCCAGTACTGAGTAGGGTTGAGCGACCTTGACCTTTTTAGAGTCGAGCCGTGTTTCGCGAAACCCGACTATCTTAGAAGTCGAGTCGAGTGGAATCGGCCGATTATCGCGAAAAGTCGGGGATCGACCGAAACACGAAACCCAATGCAAGTCAATGGGGGAGCATAGTCGGCAGTGAGTGGAGGCCAGGAAAACACCTACACTGCCCATTTTAATGGCAAAAACATCCATTCTTGTTACAGAAGCTTGTCAATCGTAATATACCTTATAATAATTGGAAGGCATTGGAAATTGGGGGTCATTTGGCTAAAGTTGTGGGGGGTAGGGATGGTTCAAGTAATTAGTGGGCCCAGGAAATCTGGAACACGTCACGGCAGTGGAGCAGGGAGAGGTAAGTATTTCAACTTTGCAAGTGCTGTGATCCTGAGCAAGCAGGGGGGGCCCACTAGTTGGCATTGGCACTGGCACTGGGCCCCTCAAAGTACAGCGGTGTGTTTGCACGGCGGGGGCGCCTCCTACCGGCAGCAACACTTTTGCGTACTATGAGAGGCCCTGTGCCAGTGACGTCGCCAACTAGTATTCCTCCCCCCACCTGATGAAGGAACCTGCACTTTCATCTGCACCTTCCTCTTTGTCCCCGTGTAAGGTGGTATGGTATGCGGGAAGGGGGACCTGACTTTCAGCAGGGTCACAATCTTGCTGTGTAGCGTGCACGGGGAATTTTGCGTTATGGGTCAATGTACCAGCAGACTCATCTATCACTGGCTGGGCAATGGGCAGGATGAGGAGGAAAAACAGATATAGGCACAAAGAATAAAGTTGGCTAAATGCAGTTCAAAATTGGTAACACAGGACTAACCAGGGGGCATTGCAGTGGAGGACAACTGGAATGAGAGGCTGACACAGAGAGTAGGCCCAAATCAGTAAGTAGTCGAAATGCAGTTCAAAATTGGCAACCATAGTAAACAGGCGGCACAGCTTTGTTCAGTGGAGGAGAACAGCAAGGAGTGGCAGACACCGATAGTAGGTCACAACCCAACTAGTAGGCCAAATGCAGTCTAACATTAACAACTACTTAACGAGAGCCTGAAAATGGAATTTCAGGACAGGAAACCAGGAGAACAGCAAGGAGCGGCAGACACTGTTAGTAGGCCCCAAACCAACTAGTACGCCAAATGCAGTTGTTCCATTTAACCACTATTTAACAAGAGCCTGAAGATAGAAGCTCAGGAAAGGCAACCTGGAGAACACCTTGGAGTGGAACACACCGTCTCTACACCCCATACCCAATTTGTAGGCCTAATGCAGTGTAGTTTCCAACAACTACTAAACGAGAGCATTAAGATCGAAGCAATGGCAAGGCAACCTGGAGAACACCTTGGAGTGGAATACACCGTCTCTACACCCCATACCCAATTTTTAGGCCTAATGCAGTGTAGTTTCCAACAACTACTAAACAAGAGCATTAAGATCGAAGCAATGTGGACGAAACCTGGGGAACACCTTGGAGTGGAACACACCATCTCTCTACACCCCATACCCATTTTGTAGGCCTAATGCAGTGTAGTTTCCAACAACTACTAAACGAGAGCCTGAAGATAGAAGCTCAGGAAAGGCAACCTGGAGAACACCTTGGAGTGGAACATACCGTCTCTACACCCCATAGCCAATTTGTAGGCCTAATGCAGTGTAGTTTCCAACAACTACTAAACGAGAGCATTAAGATCGAAGTAATGGCGAGGAAACCTGGGGAACACCTTGGAGTGGAACACACCATCTCTCTATACCCCATACCCAATTTGTAGGCCTAATGCAGTGCAGTTTCCAACAACTACTAAACGAGAGCCAGAAGATCGAAGCAATGGAGAGGAAACCTGGGGAACACCTTGGAGTGTAACACACCATTTCTCTACACCCCATACCCAATTTGTAGGCCTAATACAGTGTAGTTTTCTACAACTACTAAACGAGAGTCGGAAGACCGAAGCAATGTGGACGAAACCTGGGGAACACCTTGGAGTGGAACACACCATCTCTTTACACCCCATACTTAATTTGTAGGCCTAATGCAGTGTAGTTTTCTACAACTACTAAACGAGAGTCGGAAGACCGAAGCAATGTGGACGAAACCTGGGGCACACCTTGGGGCGGCAGACACCGTTAGTAGGCCCTACCAAAGTTGTACCCCCAATGCAGTTTTAAAATTCCTAGAGGCTGAAAACAAGACTATTGACGCTCAGCTTTTTTCAAAGGAACACAGCTGAATTGAGTGGCGCAGACAGACACAGGTAGTAGGCCTTAAACCAAAAATGTGGCTCACTGCAGCTTAAAAAAGGTTACAGGGGTACACAGGCAGCATTGCTCTGGGCAGTGGAGGACAATTTCAATAGTGGACCGCAGACAGACTTTGTACGCCTACTATTAAAAAAAGGATGCTCTATGCAATAAAAAATAGGTTCCAGGGGTACACGGGCAGCAGTGGTCTGGTCAGTGTAGGAGTAGTAGAAAGAAGGGACCGCAGACAGGCTTCGAAGGCCTAACATAACAAAATAGGGCTGTTGGCAATTTAAAATTGGTTCCAGGGGTACACGGGCAGCAGTAGAATGGTCAGTGGAGGCCTTGTGGAAGGATGGACCGCAGACAGGCTTCGAATGCCTAACATAAAAAAATTGGGCTGTAGGCAATTTAAAATTAGTTCAAGGGGTACACGGGCAGCAATGGTCTGGTCAGTGTAGTAGTAGTAGAAAGAAGGGACCGCAGACAGGCTTCAAAGGCCTAACATAACAAAATAGGGCTGTTGGCAATTTAAAATTGGTTCCAGGGGTACACGGGCAGCAGTAGAATGGTCAGTGGAGGCCTAGTGGAAGGAGGGACCGCAGACAGGCTTCAAAGGCCTAACATAAAAAAATTGGGCTGTATGCAATTTAAAATTGGTTCCAGGGGTACACGGGCAGCAGTAGAATGGTCAGTGGAGGCCTTGTGGAAGGAGGGACCGCAGACAGGCTTCGAATGCCTAACATAAAAAAATTGGGCTGTAGGCAATTTAAAATTGGTTCCAGGGGTACACAGGCAGCAATGGTCTGGTCAGTGTAGTAGTAGTAGAAAGAAGGGACCGCAGACAGACTTCGAAGGCATAACATAACAAAATAGGGCTGTTGGCAATTTAAAATTGGTTCCAGGGGTACACAGGCAGCAATGGTCTGGTCAGTGTAGTAGTAGTAGAAAGAAGGGACCGCAGACAGGCTTCGAAGGCCTAACATAAAAAAATTGGGCTGTAGGCAATTTAAAATTGGTTCCAGGGGTACACGGGCAGCAGTAGAATGGTCAGTGGAGGCCTTGTGGAAGGAGGGACCGCAGACAGGCTACGAAGGCCTAACATAAAAAAATTGGGCTGTAGGCAATTTAAAATTGGTTCCAGGGGTACACAGGCAGCAATGGTCTGGTCAGTGTAGTAGTAGTAGAAAGAAGGGACCGCAGACAGGCTTCGAAGGCATAACATAAAAAAATTGGGCTGCAGGCAATTTAAAATTGGTTCCAGGGGTACACGGGCAGCAGTAGAATGGTCAGTGGAGGCCCTGTGGAAGGAGGGACCGCAGACAGGCTTCGAAGGCCTAACATAAAAAAATTGGGCTGTAGGCAATTTAAAATTGGTTCCAGGGGTACACGGGCAGCAGTGGTCTGGTCAGTGGAGGTCTAGTGGAAGGAGGGACCGCAGACAGGCTTCGAAGGCCTAACATAAAAAAATTGGACAGGCTGTAGGCACTTTATAATTGGTTCCAGGAGTACACGGGCAGCAGTAGACAGGTCAGTGTAGTAGTAGTTGAAAGAACGGGCCGCAGACAGGCTTCGAAGGCCTAACATAATAAAATGGACTGGCTGTAGGCAATTTAAAATTTGTTCCAGGGGTAGACGGGCAGCAGTGGTCTGGTCAGCGGAGGCCGATTGTAATGAGTGTCTGCCAGGTATTAGTCCAAAACAATAAATAAATGTGAATGTCTCACATTAAAACAAAACGAAAACACTAAAGGGTGCAATCATTAGGTTCAGGGGTGGGATCCTCTGCGTAGTTTCAGACCTACTAATTTAGCGCAAAGTATTTACTGTGGTAAATAGAGGACACAACACAATGGTATTGTCAGTGGAAGGAATGGAAGGATGTCAGCGCATAGACTAAACATTGGTGGAAGTGTGAGAGATAACTGTGGAAGTGGTAGAGCAATGTTTGACCTGGGGTTGGGTGAACTCTCTTGTGGCCGGCGGTACAGGCCCAGGGCCCCTCATGTTACAACAGTGTGTCTGACGTTGGGTGCGTACCACCACCGCCAGAGACACTTTATTGTACTACGAGGGACCCAGTGGCAGTGCCGTCGACCAAAAGCGGGCACACCCACCTCTTCAGACAAACAGCACTCTCACGGTTGCTTGCGCCAAGTCGCGATACCACGACCCCGTGTGGGGAGTTTGGCCATTTAGGGAGGTGTAAACATGTCGTATGCTGGACAATCAGCTGCAGCATATTAGACATTCGAAAAGTAATTCACAGTAGTCCACAGGCAAGAGCTTTTCATAGGAAAGCTAGGTGTCTGCCGGGCAAGGACGAGTCCTTTTTTTGGTTAATATTGAACCTGCAGCACTGAATACGCTTTCTGATAGGACACTAGCTGCCGGGCAAGCAAGCTCCTGCAATGCATATTCTGCCAATTCTGGCCAGGTGTCTAATTTTGATGCCCAGTAATCAAATGGGAATGACGGTTGAGGGAGAACATCGATAAGGGATGAAAAATAGTTAGTAACCATACTGGACAAATGTTGTCTCCTGTCACTTTCAATTGATGCAGCAGTACCTGTCCTGTCTGCGGTCATAGCAAAATCACTCCACAACCTGCTCAGAAAACCCCTCTGTCCAACGCCACTTCTGATGTGTGCACCCCTAACACTCCTGGTCTGCTGCCCCCTGGAGAACGATCACGGGCGCTGTGTGCTGGGAATGCCTGAAGCAAACAGTCAACAAGAGTTGATTGTTTGGTTGCTAATATTAGTTCCAAGTTCTCATGTGGCATAATATTTTGCAATTTGCCTTTATAGCGTGGATCAAGGAGGCAGGCCAACCAGTAATCGTCATCGTTCATCATTTTAGTAATGCGTGTGTCCCTTTTGAGGATACGTAAGGCATAATCCGCCATGTGGGCCAAAGTTCCAGTTGTCAAATCTGCGGTTGTGATTGGTTGAGGGGCAGTTTCAGGCAAATCTACGTCACTTGTGTCCCTCAAAAAACCAGAACCCGGCCTTGCCACGCAACCAATTTCCAGTGCCCCTGGGACAGCTTCCTCATTAAAAATATACTCATCCCCATCATCCTCCTCGTCCTCCACCTCCTCTTCGCCCGCAACCTCGTCCTGTACACTGCCCTGACCAGACAATGGCTGACTGTCATCAAGGCTTTCCTCTTCCTCTGGTGCAGACGCCTGATCCTTTATGTGCGTCAAACTTTGCATCAGCAGACACATTAGGGGGATGCTCATGCTTATTATGGCGTTGTCTGCACTAACCAGCCATGTGCATTCCTCAAAACACTGAAGGACTTGACACATGTCTTGTATCTTCGACCACTGCACACCTGACAACTCCATGTCTGCCATCCTACTGCCTGCCCGTGTATGTGTATCCTCCCACAAAAACATAACAGCCCGCCTCTGTTGGCACAGTCTCTGAAGCATGTGCAGTGTTGAGTTCCACCTTGTTGCAACGTCTATGATTAAGCGATGCTGGGGAAGGTTCAAAGACCGCTGATAGGTCTGCATACGGCTGGAGTGTACAGGCGAACGTCGGATATGTGAGCAAAGTCCACGCACTTTGAGGAGCAGGTCGGAGAACCCAGGATAAGTTTTCAATAAGCACTGCACCACCAGGTTTAAGGTGTGAGCCAGGCAAGGAATGTGTTTCAGTTGGGAAAGGGAGATGGCAGCCATGAAATTCCTTCTGTTATCACTCACTACCTTGCCTGCCTCAAGTTCTACTGTGCCCAGCCACGACTGCGTTTCTTGTTGCAAGAACTCGGACAGAACTTCCGCGGTGTGTCTGTTGTCGCCCAAACACTTCATAGCCAATACAGCCTGCTGACGCTTGCCAGTAGCTGGCCCATAATGGGACAAGTGGTGTGCAACAGTGTCAGCTGCCGATGGAGGGGTTGGCCGACTGCGGTCTGTGGAAGAGCTGTCGCTTCTGCAGGAGGACGAGGAGGAGGGGGTGCGAACGCCTACAGCCAACTGTTTCCTAGACCGTGGGCTAGGCACAACTGTCCCGAAATTGATGTCCCCTGTGGACCCTGCATCCACCACATTCACCCAGTGTGCCGTGATGGACACGTAACGTCCCTGGCCATGCCTACTGGTCCATGCATCTGTAGTCAGGTGCACCTTTGAACTCACAGATTGCCTGAGTGCATGGACAATGCGCTGTTAAACATGCTGGTGCAGGGCTGGGATGGCTTTTCTGGAAAAAAAGTGTCAACTGGGTAGCTCGTAGCGTGGTTCAGCGTACTCCATCAGGGCTTTGAAAGCTTCGCTTTCAACTAACCAGTAGGGCATCATCTCTAACGAGATTAGTCTAGCTATGTGGGCGTTAAAACCCTGTGTACGCGGATGCGAGGATAAGTACTTCCTTTTTCTAACCAGAGTCTCATGTAGGGTGAGCTGGACTGGAGAGCTGGAGATCGTGGAACTTGCGGGTGTGCCGGTGGACATGGCAGACTGAGAGACGGTTGGGGACGGTATTGTTTCCGCCGGTGCCCTAGATACAATATTTCCTCCTACAAAACTGGTGATTCCCTGACCCTGACTGCTTTTGGCTGGCAAAGAAACCTGCACAGATACTGCCGGTGGTGCGGAAAATGGTGGCCTTACAGTGACGGAAGGGATGTTGCATTGCTGACTAGCTTCATTGGCCGAGGGTGCTACAACCTTAAGGGACGTTTGGTAGTTAGTCCAGGCTTGAAAATGCATGGTGGTTAAATGTCTATGCATGCAACTTGTATTGAGACTTTTCAGATTCTGACCTCTGCTTAAGCTAGTTGAACATTTTTGACAGATGACTTTGCGCTGATCAATTGGATGTTGTTTAAAAAAATGCCAGACTGCACTCTTCCTAGCATCGGATCCCTTTTCAGGGATTGCAGACTGAGCTTTAGCCGGATGGCCACGCTGTCCTCCAACAGGTTTTGGCTTTGACACGCGTTTTGGGCCAGATACGGGCCCGGCAGATGGAACCTGTTGCGATGTTGATGCCTGCTGCGGCCCCTCCTCCACCTCCGCTTCTGAACTACTGCCGCCTGCACCCTGTTCCCCCAATGGCTGCCAATCGGGGTCAACAACTGGGTTATATATTACCTCCTCTTCTAGCTCGTGTGCAACTTCGTCTGTGTCACCGTGTCGGTCTGTGGTATAGCGTTCGTGACGGGGCAACATAGTCTCATCAGGGTCTGATTGTGGATCAGTACCCTGAGAGGGCAATGTTGTGGTCTGAGTCAAAGGACCAGCATAGTAGTCTGGCTGTGGCTGTGCATCAGTGCACTCCATGTCAGAATCTACTTGTAATGGGCATGGCCTGTTAAGTGTTTCACTTTCTAAGCCAGGGACGGTATGTGTAAAGAGCTCCATGAAGTAACCCGTTGTGTCGCCTGCTGCATCCTTCTCTCTTGTTGTTGTTTTTGCTGAAGAGGACAAGAAAGTGACTTGTCCCTGACCGTGAACATCCACAAGCGACGCGCTGCTTTTACATTTACCAGTTTCAGAAGAGGAGGCAAAAGAGCTAGAGGCTGAGTCTGCAAGGTAAGCCAAAACTTGCTGTTGCTGCTCCGGCTTTAAAAGCGGTTTTCCTACTCCCAGAAAAGAGAGCGTTCGAGACCTTGTGTAGCCAGACGACGAACCTGGCTCCACAGCTCCAGACTTAGGTGGAATATTTTTTTTCCCACGACCACCTGATGCTCCACTACCACTACCATCATTACCAGCTGACAATGAACGCCCACGGCCACGACCTCTTGCACCAGACTTCCTCATTGTTTTAAAAACTTAACCAAAGTAACTTTATTTGTTGCTGTCAAACAACTTACACGGTGACCTATAACTTCAGTATGATTTCAATATCCCTTTACAGGTTGGTGAGACCACAAGGAAAATCAGTCACAATGTTACACACTCTGTTTCCTGTGGCACCAAATCACAGAGATGCCACACACGCAGGACTGTCACTCAAGCACAAATGTCAATATTAATCTCCTACTGTTTTATTTATTTTTTTTTTTCAGGGAGACTTTATAAACAAAATAAAAAAAAATAATTTTAAAGGAAGAATTTAGAAACCAAATAAAATAAAATGATTTTTTTCAGGGACAATTTAGAAACCAAATAAAAAAACAAAAAAAGGCTTTCTATGGCCCACTGAGTGAGAGATGGCAAGCACAGGAGTCAGGAGTGGCACACAAGCCCAGAGGCCAATATTTTTCTCCCACTGATTGATGTACTGACTTTTTCAGGTAGATTTTGAAACCCAAATCAAGCAAAAAAAATAAATAGGCTTTCTATGGCCCACAATTTGAGAGAGAGAGAGATATGGCACACCCAGGAGTCAAGACTGGCACACAAGCAGAAAGGGCTATATTAATCTCCCACCTATTTTTTTTTTTTTCAGGGAGAATTTAGAAACAAAATAAAATAAAATTATTTTTTCAGGAAGAATTTAGAAACCAAATAAAATAAAATGATTTTTTCAGGGACAATTTAGAAACCAAATAAAAAAACATAAAAAGGCTTTCTATGGCCCACTGAGTAAGAGATGGCACACACAGGAGTCAGGAGTGGCACACAAGCCCTGAGGCCAATAATTTTCTCCCACTGATTGATGTAGTGATTTTTTCAGGTAGATTTTAGAACCCAAATCAAGCAAAAAAATAAATAGGCTTTCTATGGCCCACAATTTGAGAGAGAGAGAGAGATGGCACACCCAGGAGTCAAGACTGGCACACAAGCAGAAAGGGCAATATTAATCTCCCACCTATTTTTTTTTTCCAGGGAGACTTTAGAAACAAAATAAAATAAAATGATTTTTTCAGGAAGAATTTAGAAACCAAATAAAATAAAATGATTTTTTCAGGGACAATTTAGAAACCAAATAAAAAAACAAAAAAAAGGCTTTCTATGCCCCACTGAGTGAGAGATGGCACACACAGGAGTCAGGAGTGGCACACAAGCCCTGAGGCCAATATTTTTCTCCCACTGATTGATGTAGTGATTTTTTCAGGTAGATTTTAGAACCCAAATCAAGCAAAAAAATAAATAGGCTTTCTATGGCCCACTGAGTGAGAGATGGCACACACAGGAGTCAGGAGTGGCACACAAGCCCAGAGGCCAATGTTTTTCTCCCACTGATTGATGTAGTGATTTTTTCAGGTAGATTTTAGAACCCAAATCAAGCAAAAAAATAAATAGGCTTTCTATGGCCCACTGAGTGAGAGATGGCACACACAGGAGTCAGGAGTGGCACACAAGCCCTGAGGCCAATATTTTTCTCCCTCTGATTGATGTAGTGATTTTTTCAGGTAGATTTTAGAACCCAAATCAAGCAAAAAAATAAATAGGCTTTCTATGGCCCACTGAGTGAGAGATGGCACACACAGGAGTCAGGAGTGGCACACAAGCCCAGAGGCCAATATTTTTCTCCCACTGATTGATGTAGTGATTTTTTCAGGTAGATTTTAGAACCCAAATCAAGCAAAAAAATAAATAGGCTTTCTATGGCCCACTGAGTGAGAGATGGCACACACAGGAGTCAGGAGTGGCACACAAGCCCTGAGGCCAATATTTTTCTCCCACTGATTGATGTAGTGATTTTTTCAGGTAGATTTTAGAACCCAAATCAAGCAAAAAAATAAATAGGCTTTCTATGGCCCACTGAGTGAGAGATGGCACACACAGAAGTCAGGAGTGGCACACAAGCCCTGAGGCCAATATTTTTCTCCCACTGATTGATGTAGTGATTTTTTCAGGTAGATTTTAGAACCCAAATCAAGCAAAAAAATAAATAGACTTTCTATGGCCCACTGAGTGAGAGATGGCACACACAGGAGTCAGGAGTGGCACACAAGCCCAGAGGCCAATATTTTTCTCCCACTGATTGATGTAGTGATTTTTTCAGGTAGATTTTAGAACCCAAATCAAGCAAAAAAATAAATAGGCTTTCTATGGCCCACTGAGTGAGAGATGGCACACACAGGAGTCAGGAGTGGCACACAAGCCCTGAGGCCAATATTTTTCTCCCACTGATTGATGTAGTGATTTTTTCAGGTAGATTTTAGAACCCAAATCAAGCAAAAAAATAAATAGGCTTTCTATGGCCCACAATTTGAGAGAGAGAGAGAGATGGCACACCTAGGAGTCAAGACTGGCACACAAGCAGAAAGGGCACTATTAATCCCCCACCTATTTTTTTTTCAGGGAGACTTTAGAAACCAAATAAAATAAAATGATTTTTTCAGGAAGAATTTAGAAACCAAATAAAATAAAATGATTTTTTCAGGGACAATTTAGAAACCAAATAAAAAAACAAAAAAAAGGCTTTCTATGCCCCACTGAGTGAGAGATGGCACACACAGGAGTCAGGAGTGGCACACAAGCCCTGAGGCCAATATTTTTCTCCCACTGATTGATGTAGTGATTTTTTCAGGTAGATTTTAGAACCCAAATCAAGCAAAAAAATAAATAGGCTTTCTATGGCCCACTGAGTGAGAGATGGCACACACAGGAGTCAGGAGTGGCACACAAGCCCAGAGGCCAATGTTTTTCTCCCACTGATTGATGTAGTGATTTTTTCAGGTAGATTTTAGAACCCAAATCAAGCAAAAAAATAAATAGGCTTTCTATGGCCCACTGAGTGAGAGATGGCACACACAGGAGTCAGGAGTGGCACACAAGCCCTGAGGCCAATATTTTTCTCCCTCTGATTGATGTAGTGATTTTTTCAGGTAGATTTTAGAACCAAAATCAAGCAAAAAAAAAATAGGCTTTCTATTGCCCACTGAGTGAGAGATGGCACACACAGGAGTCAGGAGTGGCACACAAGCCCAGAGGCCAATATTTTTCTCCCACTGATTGATGTAGTGATTTTTTCAGGTAGATTTTAGAACCCAAATCAAGCAAAAAAATAAATAGGCTTTCTATGGCCCACTGAGTGAGAGATGGCACACACAGGAGCCAGGAGTGGCACACAAGCCCAGAGGCCAATATTTTTCTCCCACTGATTGATGTAGTGATTTTTTCAGGTAGATTTTAGAACCCAAATCAAGCAAAAAAATAAATAGGCTTTCTATGGCCCACTGAGTGAGAGATGGCACACACAGGATTCAGGAGTGGCACACAAGCCCTGAGGCCAATATTTTTCTCCCACTGATTGATGTAGTGATTTTTTCAGGTAGATTTTAGAACCCAAATCAAGCAAAAAAATAAATAGGCTTTCTATGGCCCACAATTTGAGAGAGAGAGAGATGGCACACCTAGGAGTCAAGACTGGCACACAAGCAGAAAGGGCACTATTAATCCCCCACCTATTTTTTTTTTCAGGGAGACTTTAGAAACCAAATAAAATAAAATGATTTTTTCAGGAAGAATTTAGAAACGAAATAAAATAAAATGATTTTTTCAGGGACAATTTAGAAACCAAATAAAAAAACAAAAAAAAGGCTTTCTATGCCCCACTGAGTGAGAGATGGCACACACAGGAGTCAGGAGTGGCACACAAGCCCTGAGGCCAATATTTTTCTCCCACTGATTGATGTAGTGATTTTTTCAGGTAGATTTTAGAACCCAAATCAAGCAAAAAAATAAATAGGCTTTCTATGGCCCACTGAGTGAGAGATGGCACACACAGGAGTCAGGAGTGGCACACAAGCCCAGAGGCCAATGTTTTTCTCCCACTGATTGATGTAGTGATTTTTTCAGGTAGATTTTAGAACCCAAATCAAGCAAAAAAATAAATAGGCTTTCTATGGCCCACTGAGTGAGAGATGGCACACACAGGAGTCAGGAGTGGCACACAAGCCCTGAGGCCAATATTTTTCTCCCTCTGATTGATGTAGTGATTTTTTCAGGTAGATTTTAGAACCAAAATCAAGCAAAAAAAAATAGGCTTTCTATTGCCCACTGAGTGAGAGATGGCACACACAGGAGTCAGGAGTGGCACACAAGCCCAGAGGCAAATATTTTTCTCCCACTGATTGATGTAGTGATTTTTTCAGGTAGATTTTAGAACCCAAATCAAGCAAAAAAATAAATAGGCTTTCTATGGCCCACTGAGTGAGAGATGGCACACACAGGAGTCAGGAGTGGCACACAAGCCCTGAGGCCAATATTTTTCTCCCACTGATTGATGTAGTGATTTTTTCAGGTAGATTTTAGAACCCAAATCAAGCAAAAAAATAAATAGGCTTTCTATGGCCCACTGAGTGAGAGATGGCACACACAGGAGTCAGGAGTGGCACACAAGCCCTGAGGCCAATATTTTTCTCCCACTGATTGATGTAGTGATTTTTTCAGGTAGATTTTAGAACCCAAATCAAGCAAAAAAATAAATAGGCTTTCTATGGCCCACTGAGTGAGAGATGGCACACACAGGAGTCAGGAGTGGCACACAAGCCCAGAGGCCAATGTTTTTCTCCCACTGATTGATGTAGTGATTTTTTCAGGTAGATTTTAGAACCCAAATCAAGCAAAAAAATAAATAGGCTTTCTATGGCCCACTGAGTGAGAGATGGCACACACAGGAGTCAGGAGTGGCACACAAGCCCTGAGGCCAATATTTTTCTCCCTCTGATTGATGTAGTGATTTTTTCAGGTAGATTTTAGAACCAAAATCAAGCAAAAAAAAATAGGCTTTCTATTGCCCACTGAGTGAGAGATGGCACACACAGGAGTCAGGAGTGGCACACAAGCCCAGAGGCAAATATTTTTCTCCCACTGATTGATGTAGTGATTTTTTCAGGTAGATTTTAGAACCCAAATCAAGCAAAAAAATAAATAGGCTTTCTATGGCCCACTGAGTGAGAGATGGCACACACAGGAGTCAGGAGTGGCACACAAGCCCTGAGGCCAATATTTTTCTCCCACTGATTGATGTAGTGATTTTTTCTGGTAGATTTTAGAACCCAAATCAAGCAAAAAAATAAATAGGCTTTCTATGGCCCACTGAGTGAGAGATGGCACACACAGGAGTCAGGAGTGGCACACAAGCCCTGAGGCCAATATTTTTCTCCCACTGATTGATGTAGTGATTTTTTCAGGTAGATTTTAGAACCCAAATCAAGCAAAAAAATAAATAGGCTTTCTATGGCCCACTGAGTGAGAGATGGCACACACAGGAGTCAGGAGTGGCACACAAGCCCTGAGGCCAATATTTTTCTCCCACTGATTGATGTAGTGATTTTTTCAGGTAGATTTTAGAACCCAAATCAAGCAAAAAAATAAATAGGCTTTCTATGGCCCACTGAGTGAGAGATGGCACACACAGGAGTCAGGAGTGGCACACAAGCCCTGAGGCCAATATTTTTCTCCCACTGATTGATGTAGTGATTTTTTCAGGTAGATTTTAGAACCCAAATCAAGCAAAAAAATAAATAGGCTTTCTATGGCCCACTGAGTGAGAGATGGCACACACAGGAGCCAGGAGTGGCACACAAGCCCTGAGGCCAATATTTTTCTCCCTCTGATTGATGTAGTGATTTTTTCAGGTAGATTTTAGAACCAAAATCAAGCAAAAAAAAATAGGCTTTCTATTGCCCACTGAGTGAGAGATGGCACACACAGGAGTCAGGAGTGGCACACAAGCCCAGAGGCCAATATTTTTCTCCCACTGATTGATGTAGTGATTTTTTCAGGTAGATTTTAGAACCCAAATCAAGCAAAAAAATAAATAGGCTTTATATGGCCCACTGAGTGAGAGATGGCACACACAGGAGTCAGGAGTGGCACACAAGCCCTGAGGCCAATATTTTTCTCCCACTGATTGATGTAGTGATTTTTTCAGGTAGATTTTAGAACCCAAATCAAGCAAAAAAATAAATAGGCTTTCTATGGCCCACTGAGTGAGAGATGGCACACACAGGAGTCAGGAGTGGCACACAAGCCCTGAGGCCAATATTTTTCTCCCACTGATTGATGTAGTGATTTTTTCAGGTAGATTTTAGAACCCAAATCAAGCAAAAAAATAAATAGGCTTTCTATGGCCCACTGAGTGAGAGATGGCACACACAGGAGCCAGGAGTGGCACACAAGCCCAGAGGCCAATATTTTTCTCCCACTGATTGATGTAGTGATTTTTTCAAGTAGATTTTAGAACCCAAATCAAGCAAAAAAATAAATAGGCTTTCTATGGCCCACTGAGTGAGAGATGGCACACACAGGAGTCAGGAGTGGCACACAAGCCCTGAGGCCAATATTTTTCTCCCACTGATTGATGTAGTGATTTTTTCAGGTAGATTTTAGAACCCAAATCAAGCAAAAAAATAAATAGGCTTTCTATGGCCCACTGAGTGAGAGATGGCACACACAGGAGTCAGGAGTGGCACACAAGCCCTGAGGCCAATATTTTTCTCCCACTGATTTATGTAGTGATTTTTTCAGGTAGATTTTAGAACCCAAATCAAGCAAAAAAATAAATAGGCTTTCTATGGCTCACTGAGTGAGAGATGGCACACACAGGAGTCAGGAGTGGCACACAAGCCCTGAGGCCAATATTTTTCTCCCACTGATTGATGTAGTGATTTTTTCAGGTAGATTTTAGAACCCAAATCAAGCAAAAAAATAAATAGACTTTCTATGGCCCACTGAGTGAGAGATGGCACACACAGGAGTCAGGAGTGGCACACAAGCCCAGAGGCCAATATTTTTCTCCCACTGATTGATGTAGTGATTTTTTCAGGTAGATTTTAGAACCCAAATCAAGCAAAAAAATAAATAGGCTTTCTATGGCCCACTGAGTGAGAGATGGCACACACAGGAGTCAGGAGTGGCACACAAGCCCTGAGGCCAATATTTTTCTCCCACTGATTGATGTAGTGATTTTTTCAGGTAGATTTTAGAACCCAAATCAAGCAAAAAAATAAATAGGCTTTCTATGGCTCACTGAGTGAGAGATGGCACACACAGGAGTCAGGAGTGGCACACAAGCCCTGAGGCCAATATTTTTCTCCCACTGATGTAGTGATTTTTTCAGGTAGATTTTAGAACCCAAATCAAGCAAAAAAATAAATAGGCTTTCTATGGCCCACTGAGTGAGAGATGGCACACACAGGAGTCAGGAGTGGCACACAAGCCCTGAGGCCAATATTTTTCTCCCACTGATTGATGTAGTGATTTTTTCAGGTAGATTTTAGAACCCAAATCAAGCAAAAAAATAAATAGGCTTTCTATGGCCCACTGAGTGAGAGATGGCACACACAGGAGTCAGGAGTGGCACACAAGCCCTGAGGCCAATATTTTTCTCCCACTGATTTATGTAGTGATTTTTTCAGGTAGATTTTAGAACCCAAATCAAGCAAAAAAATAAATAGGCTTTCTATGTCTCACTGAGTGAGAGATGGCACACACAGGAGTCAGGAGTGGCACAGAAGCCCTGAGGCCAATATTTTTCTCCCACTGATTGATGTAGTGATTTTTTCAGGTAGATTTTAGAACCCAAATCAAGCAAAAAAATAAATAGACTTTCTATGGCCCACTGAGTGAGAGATGGCACACACAGGAGTCAGGAGTGGCACACAAGCCCAGAGGCCAATATTTTCCTCCCACTGATTGATGTAGTGATTTTTTCAGGTAGATTTTAGAACCCAAATCAAGCAAAAAAATAAATAGGCTTTTTATGGCCCACTGAGTGAGAGATGGCACACACAGGAGTCAGGAGTGGCACACAAGCCCAGAGGCCAATATTTTTCTCCCACTGATTGATGTAGTGATTTTTTCAGGTAGATTTTAGAACCCAAATCAAGCAAAAAAATAAATAGGCTTTCTATGGCCCACTGAGTGACAGATGGCACACACAGGAGTCAGGAGTGGCACACAAGCCCTGAGGCCAATATTTTTTTTCTCCCACTGATTGGTGTAGTGATTTTTTCAGGTAGATTTTAGAACCCAAATCAAGCAAAAAAATAAATAGACTTTCTATGGCCCACTGAGTGAGAGATGGCACACACAGGAGTCAGGAGTGGCACACAAGCCCAGAGGCCAATATTTTTCTCCCACTGATTGATGTAGTGATTTTTTCAGGTAGATTTTAGAACCCAAATCAAGCACAAAAATAAATAGGCTTTCTATGGCCCACTGAGTGAGAGATGGCACACACAGGAGTCAGGAGTGGCACACAAGCCCTGAGGCCAATATTTTTCTCCCACTGATTGATGTAGTGATTTTTTCAGGTAGATTTTAGAACCCAAATCAAGCAAAAAAATAAATAGGCTTTCTATGGCCCACAATTTGAGAGAGAGAGAGAGATGGCACACCTAGGAGTCAAGACTGGCACACAAGCAGAAAGGGCACTATTAATCCCCCACCTATTTTTTTTTCAGGGAGACTTTAGAAACCAAATAAAATAAAATGATTTTTTCAGGAAGAATTTAGAAACCAAATAAAATAAAATGATTTTTTCAGGGACAATTTAGAAACCAAATAAAAAAACAAAAAAAAGGCTTTCTATGCCCCACTGAGTGAGAGATGGCACACACAGGAGTCAGGAGTGGCACACAAGCCCTGAGGCCAATATTTTTCTCCCACTGATTGATGTAGTGATTTTTTCAGGTAGATTTTAGAACCCAAATCAAGCAAAAAAATAAATAGGCTTTCTATGGCCCACTGAGTGAGAGATGGCACACACAGGAGTCAGGAGTGGCACACAAGCCCAGAGGCCAATGTTTTTCTCCCACTGATTGATGTAGTGATTTTTTCAGGTAGATTTTAGAACCCAAATCAAGCAAAAAAATAAATAGGCTTTCTATGGCCCACTGAGTGAGAGATGGCACACACAGGAGTCAGGAGTGGCACACAAGCCCTGAGGCCAATATTTTTCTCCCTCTGATTGATGTAGTGATTTTTTCAGGTAGATTTTAGAACCAAAATCAAGCAAAAAAAAAATAGGCTTTCTATTGCCCACTGAGTGAGAGATGGCACACACAGGAGTCAGGAGTGGCACACAAGCCCAGAGGCCAATATTTTTCTCCCACTGATTGATGTAGTGATTTTTTCAGGTAGATTTTAGAACCCAAATCAAGCAAAAAAATAAATAGGCTTTCTATGGCCCACTGAGTGAGAGATGGCACACACAGGAGCCAGGAGTGGCACACAAGCCCAGAGGCCAATATTTTTCTCCCACTGATTGATGTAGTGATTTTTTCAGGTAGATTTTAGAACCCAAATCAAGCAAAAAAATAAATAGGCTTTCTATGGCCCACTGAGTGAGAGATGGCACACACAGGATTCAGGAGTGGCACACAAGCCCTGAGGCCAATATTTTTCTCCCACTGATTGATGTAGTGATTTTTTCAGGTAGATTTTAGAACCCAAATCAAGCAAAAAAATAAATAGGCTTTCTATGGCCCACAATTTGAGAGAGAGAGAGATGGCACACCTAGGAGTCAAGACTGGCACACAAGCAGAAAGGGCACTATTAATCCCCCACCTATTTTTTTTTTCAGGGAGACTTTAGAAACCAAATAAAATAAAATGATTTTTTCAGGAAGAATTTAGAAACCAAATAAAATAAAATGATTTTTTCAGGGACAATTTAGAAACCAAATAAAAAAACAAAAAAAAGGCTTTCTATGCCCCACTGAGTGAGAGATGGCACACACAGGAGTCAGGAGTGGCACACAAGCCCTGAGGCCAATATTTTTCTCCCACTGATTGATGTAGTGATTTTTTCAGGTAGATTTTAGAACCCAAATCAAGCAAAAAAATAAATAGGCTTTCTATGGCCCACTGAGTGAGAGATGGCACACACAGGAGTCAGGAGTGGCACACAAGCCCAGAGGCCAATGTTTTTCTCCCACTGATTGATGTAGTGATTTTTTCAGGTAGATTTTAGAACCCAAATCAAGCAAAAAAATAAATAGGCTTTCTATGGCCCACTGAGTGAGAGATGGCACACACAGGAGTCAGGAGTGGCACACAAGCCCTGAGGCCAATATTTTTCTCCCTCTGATTGATGTAGTGATTTTTTCAGGTAGATTTTAGAACCAAAATCAAGCAAAAAAAAAATAGGCTTTCTATTGCCCACTGAGTGAGAGATGGCACACACAGGAGTCAGGAGTGGCACACAAGCCCAGAGGCAAATATTTTTCTCCCACTGATTGATGTAGTGATTTTTTCAGGTAGATTTTAGAACCCAAATCAAGCAAAAAAATAAATAGGCTTTCTATGGCCCACTGAGTGAGAGATGGCACACACAGGAGTCAGGAGTGGCACACAAGCCCTGAGGCCAATATTTTTCTCCCACTGATTGATGTAGTGATTTTTTCAGGTAGATTTTAGAACCCAAATCAAGCAAAAAAATAAATAGGCTTTCTATGGCCCACTGAGTGAGAGATGGCACACACAGGAGTCAGGAGTGGCACACAAGCCCTGAGGCCAATATTTTTCTCCCACTGATTGATGTAGTGATTTTTTCAGGTAGATTTTAGAACCCAAATCAAGCAAAAAAATAAATAGGCTTTCTATGGCCCACTGAGTGAGAGATGGCACACACAGGAGTCAGGAGTGGCACACAAGCCCTGAGGCCAATATTTTTCTCCCACTGATTGATGTAGTGATTTTTTCAGGTAGATTTTAGAACCCAAATCAAGCAAAAAAATAAATAGGCTTTCTATGGCCCACTGAGTGAGAGATGGCACACACAGGAGTCAGGAGTGGCACACAAGCCCTGAGGCCAATATTTTTCTCCCACTGATTGATGTAGTGATTTTTTCAGGTAGATTTTAGAACCCAAATCAAGCAAAAAAATAAATAGGCTTTCTATGGCCCACTGAGTGAGAGATGGCACACACAGGAGCCAGGAGTGGCACACAAGCCCTGAGGCCAATATTTTTCTCCCTCTGATTGATGTAGTGATTTTTTCAGGTAGATTTTAGAACCAAAATCAAGCAAAAAAAATAGGCTTTCTATTGCCCACTGAGTGAGAGATGGCACACACAGGAGTCAGGAGTGGCACACAAGCCCAGAGGCCAATATTTTTCTCCCACTGATTGATGTAGTGATTTTTTCAGGTAGATTTTAGAACCCAAATCAAGCAAAAAAATAAATAGGCTTTATATGGCCCACTGAGTGAGAGATGGCACACACAGGAGTCAGGAGTGGCACACAAGCCCTGAGGCCAATATTTTTCTCCCACTGATTGATGTAGTGATTTTTTCAGGTAGATTTTAGAACCCAAATCAAGCAAAAAAATAAATAGGCTTTCTATGGCCCACTGAGTGAGAGATGGCACACACAGGAGTCAGGAGTGGCACACAAGCCCTGAGGCCAATATTTTTCTCCCACTGATTGATGTAGTGATTTTTTCAGGTAGATTTTAGAACCCAAATCAAGCAAAAAAATAAATAGGCTTTCTATGGCCCACTGAGTGAGAGATGGCACACACAGGAGCCAGGAGTGGCACACAAGCCCAGAGGCCAATATTTTTCTCCCACTGATTGATGTAGTGATTTTTTCAAGTAGATTTTAGAACCCAAATCAAGCAAAAAAATAAATAGGCTTTCTATGGCCCACTGAGTGAGAGATGGCACACACAGGAGTCAGGAGTGGCACACAAGCCCTGAGGCCAATATTTTTCTCCCACTGATTGATGTAGTGATTTTTTCAGGTAGATTTTAGAACCCAAATCAAGCAAAAAAATAAATAGGCTTTCTATGGCCCACTGAGTGAGAGATGGCACACACAGGAGTCAGGAGTGGCACACAAGCCCTGAGGCCAATATTTTTCTCCCACTGATTGATGTAGTGATTTTTTCAGGTAGATTTTAGAACCCAAATCAAGCAAAAAAATAAATAGGCTTTCTATGGCTCACTGAGTGAGAGATGGCACACACAGGAGTCAGGAGTGGCACACAAGCCCTGAGGCCAATATTTTTCTCCCACTGATTGATGTAGTGATTTTTTCAGGTAGATTTTAGAACCCAAATCAAGCAAAAAAATAAATAGACTTTCTATGGCCCACTGAGTGAGAGATGGCACACACAGGAGTCAGGAGTGGCACACAAGCCCAGAGGCCAATATTTTTCTCCCACTGATTGATGTAGTGATTTTTTCAGGTAGATTTTAGAACCCAAATCAAGCAAAAAAATAAATAGGCTTTCTATGGCCCACTGAGTGAGAGATGGCACACACAGGAGTCAGGAGTGGCACACAAGCCCTGAGGCCAATATTTTTCTCCCACTGATTGATGTAGTGATTTTTTCAGGTAGATTTTAGAACCCAAATCAAGCAAAAAAATAAATAGGCTTTCTATGGCTCACTGAGTGAGAGATGGCACACACAGGAGTCAGGAGTGGCACACAAGCCCTGAGGCCAATATTTTTCTCCCACTGATGTAGTGATTTTTTCAGGTAGATTTTAGAACCCAAATCAAGCAAAAAAATAAATAGGCTTTCTATGGCCCACTGAGTGAGAGATGGCACACACAGGAGTCAGGAGTGGCACACAAGCCCTGAGGCCAATATTTTTCTCCCACTGATTGATGTAGTGATTTTTTCAGGTAGATTTTAGAACCCAAATCAAGCAAAAAAATAAATAGGCTTTCTATGGCCCACTGAGTGAGAGATGGCACACACAGGAGTCAGGAGTGGCACACAAGCCCTGAGGCCAATATTTTTCTCCCACTGATTTATGTAGTGATTTTTTCAGGTAGATTTTAGAACCCAAATCAAGCAAAAAAATAAATAGGCTTTCTATGTCTCACTGAGTGAGAGATGGCACACACAGGAGTCAGGAGTGGCACAGAAGCCCTGAGGCCAATATTTTTCTCCCACTGATTGATGTAGTGATTTTTTCAGGTAGATTTTAGAACCCAAATCAAGCAAAAAAATAAATAGACTTTCTATGGCCCACTGAGTGAGAGATGGCACACACAGGAGTCAGGAGTGGCACACAAGCCCAGAGGCCAATATTTTCCTCCCACTGATTGATGTAGTGATTTTTTCAGGTAGATTTTAGAACCCAAATCAAGCAAAAAAATAAATAGGCTTTTTATGGCCCACTGAGTGAGAGATGGCACACACAGGAGTCAGGAGTGGCACACAAGCCCAGAGGCCAATATTTTTCTCCCACTGATTGATGTAGTGATTTTTTCAGGTAGATTTTAGAACCCAAATCAAGCAAAAAAATAAATAGACTTTCTATGGCCCACTGAGTGACAGATGGCACACACAGGAGTCAGGAGTGGCACACAAGCCCTGAGGCCAATATTTTTTTTCTCCCACTGATTGGTGTAGTGATTTTTTCAGGTAGATTTTAGAACCCAAATCAAGCAAAAAAATAAATAGGCTTTCTATGGCTCACTGAGTGAGAGATGGCACACACAGGAGTCAGGAGTGGCACACAAGCCCTGAGGCCAATATTTTTCTCCCACTGATTGATTTAGTGATTTTTTCAGGTAGATTTTAGAACCCAAATCAAGCAAAAAAATAAATAGACTTTCTATGGCCCACTGAGTGAGAGATGGCACACACAGGAGTCAGGAGTGGCACACAAGCCCAGAGGCCAATATTTTTCTCCCACTGATTGATGTAGTGATTTTTTCAGGTAGATTTTAGAACCCAAATCAAGCAAAAAAATAAATAGGCTTTCTATGGCCCACTGAGTGAGAGATGGCACACACAGGAGTCAGGAGTGGCACACAAGCCCTGAGGCCAATATTTTTCTCCCACTGATTGATGTAGTGTTCTTTTCAGGTAGATTTTAGAACCCAAATGAAGCAAAAAAATAAATAGGCTGGGGCGTGGTTTGCACGGGAGCAGGAGCAGACCTACTTTACAGGAGCTCCTGTAATTTCCCAGATCCAAGCTACTAAAAAGCTACAAAAAGTGGATTATTTGGGTCCTAAAGCTCTATCAACATGCCTGGAACTGACTCCAAGAAGAATGGACCCAGTCCTGTGGAGAGAAAACCTTCTCCAGGACAGAAACATAGCCGTGGCTCTGGAGGAGTGCTGTCCCTGCATGGAGGAAAGCATGGAGGATCTGCACAGCTGAAGCCGACACCCTGTCAGACCCCAGCTAAACCAAGGACTCCTGGACTAAAGCTGATCTCCGGGGTGCAGACCAGCAAGAACGCTCCCCTTCCAGCGGTGCTGTCACTGGTGAGTGGCAGCAGAAAGAAACAGGGAGCTGTGGTGGAACTGGGCGCCGGGATGAAGCAAGCAGCAGCTGAGAACAAAGAGATGACTCATCCTTTACAGGCGCCCGGCAAGCTGCAGCTGCCCAGCCAAGCACGGAGGAGCAGCCTAAACCACAGGGCACAGGAGTTTGTGCCAAAGACACTGACAGCTGCCGGGACCCGGAGTGAGACTGCGACTCTGACTGCTGAACAGGGGTCACAGAAAGGAATGCCGATCTATGCAGAGAAAGCGGTAACGGGGTCGCCCCAGGGGAGTTTCACACTGGAATTACAAGAGGGAGCGCTGCTGCATATGGAAAGGAGTGACAGGTTGCTGAACCAAGGGAACCTGGATAAAGAAGATTGCGCTACTACTACAGGAGTGGATTATAAAACACACGGAATTGAGAATGGAGAGGATCAAGGGACTTCTGTGTGGGTAAGCAATGTGCTGCACTACCCCATTTTAAATGAACAGTCATCTCCTTACAATAGCACTGCAGGGGGCTTAGCTGGGTTTACCAGCATTAAGGGGAAACATGACACTACTGAAGTACAATTACAGCACAGCCCTACTGTTGTAAGCCCCCCCTGCCATAACATCTTAGAGCTGCAGAGAGAGAATCCCAATGAAACACCACTAGGGGAAATATCTAGGAGTCAAAAAACTATAATGGATGATCTTGGGTTTAATTCTGAGTTTTATGAGTCCCTAATTACTTACTTTAATAGAAACGGAGCTACAGGAAGAAAGCAGGAGGGGGAAGGGGAAGAAGTAGAAGATGTAATGACTAATATATCTAACAGCTGTAATGGATCCTTAGAGGGATCAGAGCGTTCAATATCAAACGAGTCATCTGTGAATAGTGAAGGCTTTAATTTCTCTGACTATGAAACGGATAATTATTCTGGATATTCTACATCAAGTGAGGCTCCCTGTGAGTCATCTAAATTGCCTAAAAAGCGCAGCTTCACAAACTCTTCCCCTGCTTTATTAACATTGGAAGTGATCCCAGCATCTGATGACTATCCAACTGAGGGTTTTATGGTGTATCTCCTCAAATCATTTTTGACCACTATGAATATTTGTGGTAAAGATGTCATCCCTGATCCTAAACAATCATTTAATTCAAAGGCTTCCCAAGCTTTTATAAAAAAGCTTTTCCAAGAGATAATAAAATCTGTAAACTCTGTCACTGAGTCAATCCCCCCTAGCATAGCTACTGGAACTTCACTTGCTCAAGAATCATTTGCATATAAAGACAAACTTGAAAAAAACGAACAAAACTTATCTCAAGCAACCTCTAAGCCTTCAGAATTATTGGAGGTGATTCAGAAAAAAATGGATCTTCTAAAAGCCAATTTAAACAACTTTGAGGATTTTAGAAGGAAGAATAACGTTAGATTAAGGGCTTAGAGATGCCCTTAATCTGGTAGACTGGGACAATATCCTCAGAAATAAGAATACAGATAATAAATGGGAAATGTTTAAGAACATCCTAAATAGGCAGTGTAAGCGGTTTATACCTTGTGGGAATAAAAGGACTAGAAATAGGAAAAACCCAATGTGGCTAAATAAAGAAGTAAGACAGGCAATTAACAGTAAAAAGAAAGCATTTGCACTACTAAAGCAGGATGGCACCATTGAAGCTCTAAAAAACTATAGGGAGAAAAATACTTTATCTAAAAAACTAATTAAAGCTGCCAAAAAGGAAACAGAGAAGCACATTGCTAAGGAGAGTAAAACTAATCCCAAACTGTTCTTCAACTATATCAATAGTAAAAGAATAAAAACTGAAAATGTAGGCCCCTTAAAAAATAGTGAGGAAAGAATGGTTGTAGATGACGAGGAAAAAGCTAACATATTAAACACCTTCTTCTCCACGGTATTCACGGTGGAAAATGAAATGCTAGGTGAAATCCCAAGAAACAATGAAAACCCTATATTAAGGGTCACCAATCTAACCCAAGAAGAGGTGCGAAACCGGCTAAATAAGATTAAAATAGATAAATCTCCGGGTCCGGATGGCATACACCCACGAGTACTAAGAGAACTAAGTAATGTAATAGATAAACCATTATTTCTTATTTTTAGGGACTCTATAGCGACAGGGTCTGTTCGGCAGGATTGGCGCATAGCAAATGTGGTGCCAATATTCAAAAAGGGCTCTAAAAGTGAACCTGGAAATTATAGGCCAGTAAGTCTAACCTCTATTGTTGGTAAAATATTTGAAGGGTTTCTGAGGGATGTTATTCTGGATTATCTCAATGAGAATAACTGTTTAACTCCATATCAGCATGGGTTTATGAGAAATCGCTCCTGTCAAACCAATCTAATCAGTTGTTATGAAGAGGTAAGCTATAGGCTGGACCACGGTGAGTCATTGGACGTGGTATATCTCGATTTTTCCAAAGCGTTTGATACCGTGCCGCACAAGAGGTTGGTGCACAAAATGAGAATGCTTGGTCTGGGGGAAATTGTGTGTAAATGGGTTAGTAACTGGCTTAGTGATAGAAAGCAGAGGGTGGTTATAAATGGTATAGTCTCTAACTGGGTCGCTGTGACCAGTGGGGTACCGCAGGGGTCAGTATTGGGACCTGTTCTCTTCAACATATTCATTAATGATCTGGTAGAAGGTTTACACAGTAAAATATCGATATTTGCAGATGATACAAAACTATGTAAAGCAGTTAATACAAGAGAAGATAGTATTCTGCTACAGATGGATCTGGATAAGTTGGAAACTTGGGCTGAAAGGTGGCAGATGAGGTTTAACAATGATAAATGTAAGGTTATACACATGGGAAGAAGGAATCAATGTCACCATTACACACTGAATGGGAAACCATTGGGTAAATCTGACAGGGAGAAGGACTTGGGGATCCTAGTTAATGATAAACTTACCTGGAGCAGCCAGTGCCAGGCAGCAGCTGCCAAGGCAAACAGGATCATGGGGTGCATTAAAAGAGGTCTGGATACACATGATGAGAGCATTATACTGCCTCTGTACAAATCCCTAGTTAGACCGCACATGGAGTACTGTGTGCAGTTTTGGGCACCGGTGCTCAGGAAGGATATAATGGAACTAGAGAGAGTACAAAGGAGGGCAACAAAATTAATAAAGGGGATGGGAGAACTACAATACCCAGATAGATTAGCGAAATTAGGATTATTTAGTCTAGAAAAAAGACGACTGAGGGGCGATCTAATAACCATGTATAAGTATATAAGGGGACAATACAAATATCTCGCTGAGGATCTGTTTATACCAAGGAAGGTGACGGGCACAAGGGGGCATTCTTTGCGTCTGGAGGAGAGAATGTTTTTCCACCAACATAGAAGAGGATTCTTTACTGTTAGGGCAGTGAGAATCTGGAATTGCTTGCCTGAGGAGGTGGTGATGGCGAACTCAGTCGAGGGGTTCAAGAGAGGCCTGGATGTCTTCCTGGAGCAGAACAATATTGTATCATACAATTAGGTTCTGTAGAAGGACGTAGATCTGGGGATTTATTATGATGGAATATAGGCTGAACTGGATGGACAAATGTCTTTTTTCGGCCTTAATAACTATGTTACTATGTATCTTTGACAATGTTAAGATCAGGGGTATACCAGATTCAATTCAGGCTTCCCAGTTGGAGAGTTATGTATCATCAATGATCTCTAACTTATTTCCTAACTCTACCGAAGGCCCTCTGATAGAAAAGATTGTCAGAATACGCAGACCACCCACGCTTCCCAGGGATTTATCATGTGACGTCATTGTTACTTTTTACCCAAATTGGGTCAGGAACGCGCTCTTAGGTATCTCAAAAAATCCGAGATTTCTCTCTTCCCCTTACAAGCAACTAGTTTTTTTTAAGGATTTGTCTAAAGTCACTCTCCAAAACAGGAGAGTTTTTTCGCATACTACAAGAGAACTACTGCGTGCAGGTCTCTCTTACTCCTGGACAAGATCATCAACCCTCCGGGTGAGACTTCCGTCATGTTTATTTCATGTTGCCTCTCCGGACGAGGGTATTGAATTTTTAAAAAGCATTGGAATCAACTCCTCTGAAGCCACATCCAGTTCCCTACCAACAACTTGAAGGGTAACTGTTCTGGTTGAATAATCTACAAAGATCTGTTATTTGACTAGCTGTAACAACTTATTTCCACTTTAAAAGTTTTTATTTTTTATTTTTTTCGTTACTTGTTTGTTTCTTGGATCAAAACCGAACTTTCCTCCACTAGGTCTTAGGGGTGCCATGTGCACTCTGGGACTTGGGCAGGCATTATATCACACATTATGCGACCTTTAATCTACTTTTATCGCACAGGCTATAAAAAACGTGTATACTAATATTACTGAGCATCATATAATATTGACTTTTCAGCGACGTTATCTGATATTCCACTTATTGTGTTTATAAGTAGGCATCATATTCTAACAGTATATCTCTATACTTAGGCTACTTTGAATCCGACATGTATATTGTTGTTTTCTTTTTTAGGCCCAGCTATTAAGCAACATTTTTCTTTACTGTAAATGCTTATTATTATTCTACTTCATCGCACAGGCTACTTTAATTCTGACTTGTATACTTTTGTCTATTCTCTTGGGCCTAGTTATTAAGCAACATTTTTCTTTACTGCTAATGCTTATTTTTACTATACTGCATCGCAAGACTAATTTATTTTCGTCCCTTTGTTAGTGACATATATATGTTGTATATTTAAGCTACCATTTTATGGTCTGTTTTCTAATGCCTGATATTTCATTCCCCATTTCACTTGGGGATTCCTTTCCTTTTCCCTACCCTATGTTTATTTCCTTCCCCTTTCTCTCATTTCTACCTGTTTAAAATTGAAAATACCAATAAAAACGTTTGAAAACAAAAATAAATAGGCTTTCTATGGCCCACTGAGTGAGAGATGGCACACACAGGATTCAGGAGTGGCACACAAGCCCAGAGGCCAATATTTTTCTCCCACTGATTGATTTATTGATTTTTTTCAGGTAGGATTTAGAACCCAAATCAAGCAAAAAAATAAATAGGCTTTCTATGGCCCACTGAGTGAGAGATGGCACACACAGGAGTCAGGAGTGGCACACAAGCCCAGAGGCCAATATTTTTCTCCCACTGATTGATGTACTGATTTTTTCAGGTAGATTTTGGAACCCAAATCAAGCAAAAAAATAAATAGGCTTTCTATGGCCCACAATTTGAGAGAGAGAGAGAGATGGCACACCCAGGAGTCAAGACTGGCACACAAGCAGAAAGGGCAATATTAATCTCCCACCTATTTTTTTTTTTTTTTTTCAGGGAGACTTTAGAAACCAAATAAAATAAAATGATTTTTTCAGGAAGAATTTAGAAACCAAATAAAATAAAATGATTTTTTCAGGGACAATTTAGAAACCAAATAAAAAACAAAAAAAGGCTTTCTATGGCCCACTGAGTGAGAGATGGCACACACAGGAGTCAGGAGTGGCACACAAGCCCTGAGGCCAATATTTTTCTCCCACTGATTGATGTAGTGATTTTTTCAGGTAGATTTTAGAACCCAAATCAAGCAAAAAAATAAATAGGCTTTCTATGGCCCACAATTTGAGAGAGAGAGAGAGAGAGAGATGGCACACCCAGGAGTCAAGACTGGCACACAAGCAGAAAGGGCAATATTAATCTCCCACCTATTTTTTTTTTCAGGGAGACTTTAGAAACAAAATAAAATAAAATGATTTTTTCAGGAAGAATTTAGAAACTAAATAAAATAAAATTATTTTTTCAGGGACAATTTAGAAACCAAATAAAAAAACAAAAAAAGGCTTTCTATGCCCCATTGAGTGAGAGATGGCACACACAGGAGTCAGGAATGGCACACAAGCCCTGAGGCCAATATTTTTCTCCCACTGATTGATGTAGTGATTTTTTAAGGTAGATTTTAGAACCCAAATCAAGCAAAAAAATAAATAGGCTTTCTATGGCCCACTGAGTGAGAGATGGCACACACAGGAGTCAGGAGTGGCACACAAGCCCTGAGGCCAATATTTTTCTCCCACTGATTGATGTAGTGATTTTTTCAGGTAGATTTTAGAACCCAAATCAAGCAAAAAAATAAATAGCCTTTCTATGGCCCACTGAGTGAGAGATGGCACACACAGTAGTCAGGAGTGGCACACAAGCCCAGAGGCCAATATTTTTCTCCCACTGATTGATGTAGTGATTTTTTTCAGGTAGATTTTAGAACCCAAATCAGGCAAAAAAATAAATAGCCTTTCTATGGCCCACTGAGTGAGAGATGGCACACACAGGGATGGCACTCTAGCAGAAATGCCAATCTTAATCTCCCACAAAAAAAAAAAAAAAACAGGGACTGTCCTACAATTACTATCTCCCTGCAGTAATCTTAGCCAGGTATGGCAGGCAGCAATAAGGAGTGGACTGATGCACAAATTAAATAAAAAGTGTGGACAAACAAACAAGATAGCTGTGCAGAAAGGAAGGAACAAGAGGATTTGTGCTTTGAAAAAAGCAGTTGGTTTGCACAGCGGCGTACACACAGCAATGCAGCTATCAGGGAGCCTTCTAGGGCAGCCCAATGAGCTACAGCGCTGAGAAAAAAAAATGTAGCTTCCACTGTCCCTGCACACCGAAGTTGGTGTTGGACAGTGGAAATCGCTACAGCACAAGCGGTTTGGGGGTTAATGGACCCTGCCTAACGCTATCCCTGCTTCTGACGAAGCGGCAGCAACCTCTCCCTAAGCTCAGATCAGCAGCAGTAAGATGGCGGTCAGCGGGAACGCCCCTTTATAGCCCCTGTGACGCCGCAGACAGCAAGCCAATCACTGCAATGCCCTTCTCTAAGATGGTGGGGACCAGGACCTATGTCATCACGCTGCCCACACTCTGTGTTCACCTTCATTGGCTGAGAAGTGGCGCTTTTCGCATCATTGAAACGCGACTTTGGCGCGAAAGTCGCGTACCGCATGGCCGACCACGCACAGGGGTCGGATCGGGTTTCATGAAACCCGACTTTGCCAAAAGTCGGTGACTTTTGAAAATGAACGACCCGTTTCGCTCAACCCTAGTACTGAGGCTTATTCTTGGCCAAAGGCGTAGCATCAATTCCTCTCAATGGAATAGGATTCTGCAAGGGCTCCAAGAAAAAACCACAGTGCCTAGCATACTCCAAGTCCATCAAATTCAGGGCAGCGCCTGAATCCACAAATGCCATAACAGAATAGGATGACAAAGAGCAAATCAGAGTAACGGAAAATAGAAATTTAGACTGTACCGTACCAATGGTGGCAGACCTAGCGAACCGCTTAGTGCGCTTAGGACAATCGGAGATAACATGAGTGGAATCACCACAGTAAAAACATAGCCCATTTTGACGTCTGTGTTCTTGCCGTTCAGCTCTGGTCAAAGTCCTATCACATTGCATAGGCTCAGTGTTATGATGAGGTAATTCAGTACCATAATGGACATAGAAGTCAGAGCACATACAGTGACCTGACAATAACCCAAAAACATAGAACGAGCTCTGAGACGTGGAAACTCTGCTGACCGCAATCCCTAATCCTCTCCAACCACACTAGAGGCAGCCGTGGATTGCGCCTAACGCTCCCTATGCAACTCGGCACAGCCTGAGAAACTAGCTAGCCTGAAGATAGAAAATAAGCCTACCTTGCCTCAGAGAAATACCCCAAAGGAAAAGGCAGCCCCCACATGTAATGACTGTGAGTTAAGATGAATAGACAAACGTAGAGATGAGATAGATTTAGCAAAGTGAGGCCCGACTTTCTGAACAGAGCGAGGATAGGAAAGGTAACTTTGCGGTCAACACAAAACCCTACAAACAACCACGCAAAGGGGGCAAAAAGACCCTCCGTACCGTCTAACGGCACGGAGGTACACCCTCTACGTCCCAGAGCTTCCAGCAAGCAAGAAAAACCAAATAAGCAAGCTGGAAGCTCTGGGACGCAGAGGGTGTACCTCCGTGCCATTAGACGGTACGGAGGGTTTGGTGAGCCTGGCCTTTTGTTCATCAGACTCCTTTCACTTGTTATAGAACCTAGCGATATTTAAGATATATTCTCGGGATATCTGTGGCCATGACTATATATCCTGTGCAGCTGGCTTATCTAATTTAGACTATTTACTGTGGTTTGTAATTAATTGACATTATTATATCATGGGGTTTTTCTCTTTTGGGGCGTTATGGGTGGCTTTCAGCATTTAGATTGGCATCATCTTGTGAGTGTGTTAATTTGTGGTAAAAAATTTTTTTAACTTTTTCTATGGATCATTAATTAAATAAACTTTGTTACTTAGTTTTCATCAATGCTCCGCATGTTCTCCTTATTCATATGATTTGTTTGGAGCGGATTGAGCATGGGGGTGGGGGCCACTATTCACCACAATCTCGACCTCACAAAATGTATTTGGGTTTTCTGTTACAAACATGGCAGCAAAGCACTTGACTTTGTGGGCCGAACCCCAGGGTCCACGAACAGTGTCTGCTGGTGACAACACTGCTTCTTCCACTGTTGTGCATGAAAGCCAATCCCCTGTCAATGGTGCATGGGAAGATGCCTCCTGCCCTGCACCTGTAATTTAGCACGCTCAACTAGCAGCATCATCAAGCACATCCACGTCCTTGTTGCAGCGCAGCATTCAGTTGTCCATACCCCAGTCCTTAGAACACAAGTGCAAAGACGCAGCCAACATCTCACAGGCCACTTTACTAAATTCACACATTTCTCATCTGCTTGTGCTTAAAATGTTGCCTTTTAGGCTCAAGGAGACAGAAGCTTTCCGCAACCTGATTGCCGCGGCCATCCCTTGGTACTCGGTCCTCAGCCGCCACTATTTCTCCCAATGTGCCGTCACCGCATTACACAAGCACGTGTCCCACAACATTAGCCGGACACGTGGACAAGTGTTTGTGGACAGGGATGGTACATCTTGCTAATGGCACACTGGGTTAACATAGCGGAAGCTGGGACCCAGTTAGACCTTGGGATGGAACACATCCTACCGATGCCAAGGATCGCGGGTCCTACGTCAATCAGGGTTGCCTCACAGTCTACAGCTCCTGCACCTCCTCCTCCCCCTCCTCTTCTTCAGCTTCCATTTTTGAAATGACCACATCAGTCATAAGCTGGAAGCACTGCAGCACTGCCTCAGCCAAGCAGCAGGCTGTGCTGAAGCTATTATATTTAGGTGACAAACCACACAATGCTGAAGAGTTGTAGACAGCTGTGAAAGAGCAGGCAGATCTGTGGGTGACACCGCTGAACCTACATGCAGGCATGGTCATATGTGACAATGGCCGGAACCTGGTGGAGGCTTTGAGGCGAGACGAGGCCCGGCCCATGTGCTTAACCTTGCTGTTCAACAGTTTCTCAAAAGCTACCCGGAGCTGCTGGATCTGCTTGTGAAAGTACACCACCTGTGTGCCCATTATAGAAAGTCAGCAACAGCTTCCTCTGCGGTTGCCATATTTCAACAGCATTTGCAGCTTCCGGATCACCGACTGGTGTGTGATGTCCCCATACGTTGGAACTCTACACTGCAGATGTTGGAAAGGATTTGTGAGCAGAAGAGGGCTGTTGTTGACTACCAGCATCAACAAGGCCATCAGTATTCAGTTCAGACTCTGCGCATAAGACCTCAGGAGTGGACATGGATGTCAGACATATGTACCATCCTACAAGATATTGTGGACTCCATCAAGATGGTGAGCGGCGATGACGCCATAATTAGCGTCACCATTCCATTTCTGTATGTTCTGAATCACTCTCTGCTCATGATCAAAGAGGATGCATTGCAGGCAGAGTAAGATGAGATGGAGCAAGGAATCATACAGGGTGATCACGCACAGCCCAGCCTCATCTCATCCCAACATGGATTGGGTGCAATGAGGAAGAGGAGGAGGAAGAACAGGAGCTACTTTCATGCGCTCTTGATGGCACTACATGCCCAACTGTCATACCGTCTGTTCAGCGTGGGTGGCCTGAGGACAGGGAGGAGGAGGAGGGGAGCATTGTCAGTCGTCCTCTTGGTGAGGACATGGAATTCTTGCCTGTTAGCAGTCTGGCACGCTGAGTTTATGTTACGCTGCCTTTCCTGTGACCCTCACGTTCTCCAAGTTTCAGGTGACAGTCATTACTGGTTGGTGACACTTCTAGACCCATGCTACAAGGAGAACGTTCTATCTCTTATTCCAGAGGAAGACAGGTCTACTAAAGTGTTGCAGTACCAGAGGGTCCTTGTTGCGGAATTATTAAAAAAATTCCAATCTAAAAACACTGGCGGCAGAGGTCACAGTGTGTTGGAAAACCAAGGAGTAAAGGCGAGAGAGACACAACTCCAATCCAGCAGAGGCAGGGGAACACTGGCAAAGTTCTGGGAGACTTTTCTCAGACCCTCCCATAGCACTGGCCCTGAGGGGTACTCTCACAAGGAGTGCAAAGTTTTGGAAGATGCTGAGGGAGAACATTGCTGACCGTACCAACATCCTCCGTGATTCCTCTGTGCCTTATAATTATTGGATATCCAAGCTGGACACATGGCATGAACTGGCTCTCTACATCTTGGAGGTCATGGCCTTCCCTGCCACTATCGCTTTGTCAGAGTGGGTATTTAGTACTGCTTGTGGAATTATAACTGATAAGTTCATTCGCCTGTCAACAGAAAATGCTGACAGGCTGACTCTTATAAAAATGAACAAGGGCTGGATTGAGCCAGACTTCTCAACTTCACCGAATGATAGCAGCGTAACATAAACTCAAAACCAATGGTTTTTTGGTAGGTCTATTCCCATGCATCCACTCCTTTGTAATGGGAATAGATTTTTAGGAGGTCCTCCTCCACGTCTCTTCATCCACCACTATATCACCAGGGTGACTGTGGTTCAAGATGCAAAACCAACATTATTGTTTTAAGGGATGTTTATGATGCCCGTAAACAAATTTTTAGACAGTATGTTGATGTATACCCACAGGGGGAAATGTTTGTCATCCTATATACTTACTGCATGGGCATTATAAGTATAGGTGACCCGCTCCTTTGTAATGGGAACAGATTTTTAGGTGGCCCTCCTCCACGTCTCTTCAAAGGGGTATTGGGGTGCGTCCAAATTTGGGGCAGGCCTTGCATTCACGGCATAGGCAGATAATAAAGGAGAACCACTTCATAATAATGGGAACTGTAGGGGTTGGTCAGCTTCAACAATACAATTCTCCACTGTCAGGTCTTCAGCCTCAACACTACAATGCTTCAATGATGGGTCTTCATTCTCAACACTGCAATTCTCCAATGTAGGTTCTTCAGCCTCAATACTGACATTCTCCACTGCCAGGTCTTCTGCATCAACACTGACATTCTCCAATGCAAGTTCTTCAGGCTCAACACTGAAATGCTCCACTGCTGGGTGTTCAGCATTAACACTGCCGGGTCTTCAGCCTCAACACTGACATTCTCCAATGCAAGTTCTTCAGGCTCAACACTGAAATGCTCCACTGCCGGGTGTTCAGCCTCAACACTGCAATGCTCCAATGCCGGGTCTTCATCCTCAACACTGCAATTCTCTAATGCAGGTTCTTCAGGCTCTACACTGAAATGTTTCACTGTCAGTGTTCAGCCTCAACACTGACATTCTCCACTGCCAGGTCTTCAGCCTCAACACTGCAATGCTTCAATAATGGGTCTTAATTCTCAACACTGCAATTCTCCAATGTAGGTTCTTCAGCCTCAACACTGACATTCTCCACTGCCAGGTCTTCTGCATCAAAACTGACATTCTCCAATGCAAGTTCTTCAGGCTCAACACTAAAATGCTCCACTGCAGGGTGTTCAGCCTTAACACTGCCAGGTCTTCAGCCTCAACACTGACATTTTCCAATGCAAGTTATTCAGGCTCAACACTGCAATGCTCCAATGCCGGGTCTTCATCCTCAACACTGCAATTCTCCAATGCAAGTTCTTCAGGCTCAACACTGCAATGCTCCAATACCGGGTCTTCATCCTCAACACTGCAATTCTCTAATGCAGGTTCTTCAGGCTCAACACTGAAATGCTTCACTGCCAGGTGTTCAGCCTCAACACTGACATTCTCCACTGCCAGGTCTTCAGCCTCAACACTGACATTCTCCAATGCAAGTTCTTCAGGCTCAACACTGAAATGCTACACTGTGTTTAGCCTCCATACTGACATTCTCCACTGCTGGGTCTTCATCCTTAACACTGCAATTCTTCAATGCAGGTTTTTCAGGCTCAACACTGCAATTCCCTACATAGGCAAATAGTATGGGGGTACCAACTTCCTAATAGTGTGAACTTTGGTTTCATTTGCCCATCTTGTACGCGGCTTCAAAGGGGTATTGTGGTGCTTCTAAATTTGATTCAAGGCAAGCCTTGCATGCATTGCATAAGCAAACAGTATTGGAGTAACAACTTCCTAAAAATGGGAATAATGCTTTCAGGTGGCCATCCAGTATATCTGTTCAAAGGATTATTAGGGTACGTGTAACTTTGGGGCTGGGCAGGCCTTGCAATCAATGCATAGGCAAACAGTATGGGAGTACCAGATTACTAATGGGAACAATGCTTGCATGCTTGAAGGTGGTCCTCTTGTATGTCTCATCAAAGGGTTAGTTGGGGGAATCCAAATTTGGGGCAGGTGTTGCATTCACTGCATAGGCAAACAAGGAAGGAAAGGTATCCAACAGCAGATCAATCGATGAAAATTTATTTAAAAACAAAAATCTTTAATTTATAGCATGGATAAAATTATGTCATAAAACTATTAATTTAGAAAAAAGGCAAGTAACCCGGGAAACTCATGGCCTTACGCATTTCAGTCGACTGGCTCTTAATCATAGTTCAGAGTGTTCCAGTATGGGAGTACCAAATTACTAATAAGGGGGAACTTTGCTTTCAGGTAGCCATCTAATATGTGGCTTCAAAAGGGTATTTGGGTGCATCTATATTTTGGGCAGCCCTGCTACTCACTGCATACGCAATAACGTGATAGGAGACCCACTGTTTAAAAATGGTAACCACAAAGCATAGTCGGCTGATGGCTCTCTAAGAATATTGAGGGCCGACTGCTGGCCCTTTAACACTAGAAGTCCCAGAGAGGGGTCATTTAACATTTCTACCTTTGGAACATTTGGAGCTCGAAATTTCTGGGACTTCTAGTGTTAAGAGTAGTAAAGGCCGCTGATGGCCCTACACAAATAGGCTTTGTGCCTTTCAGAGTCCCTCCTTCATAAATGAAACAGGATGTGTCAGATGATGTGTCAAACACCACATGGCCAGATAAGTTTGTAAAATGACATTTCCCAGTGAATGCATTTGTCTTTGTTGAAAGCAATGCTAAAGTTGAAAAATGCATAAAAAATGCTACGTGTGAACATAGCCCAAGTAGTGGAGGAGCATTTTTGTTTTGGGCTATTTCTTTTGCCTTATATACAAATCATTAGCCTGGAAAAGATGTTCCTTAACATATTTCCCAGGAAAATCCATTTTGTTTTTGTTTTTGTATGTTTTATTGTGAGTCTGTAAAAGTGGCGTAAGACTCTGATAACATTGTTCACAGCAGTGACCTTGGAGTCAAAAATGTTTCCAGGGGTCTTTCCCATGATGTTACCATGTCATTTGAACACTGATCCCATCAATTTCCGCAGTTTATAGACTCTCTAAAGATTCCGAGGAGGCCGCGGCCAAAATGTTTGAGTTTCCCATAGACTTACATTGGGCTCATTGCTCGGGTCGAGCACCCGAGCATTACAATATGCTCGACCCGAGCAACAAGCACCCAAACATTTTAGTGCTCGCCCATCACTATTTATTATTATTACTGTCAGATTCAAGTTATTTCTGTGACCATTGTGGGTTTTTCAGTCATTAAACGAGGGGTACCAACAATTTTGACCACGTGTGTATGTGCTGAGCGTTGGACTCGTGACACTTTTGCTGCTCAGCATGAGAACCAGCTGCTATGAACTCAGGACTCAGGTTAAGCTCCAGTGTATTTAAATAAATAATTTAAAAAAATGGACGGCCTACATGCTGATGAGCGAGAAGTTTTTAGGGATCTTCTTGATCTATTGGAAGAAGGAGAAACGGGACATTCCAAAAAGAAGAAATTCCCTGGTAGGTTGCCTTCGCAAGCCACACCCTCTCTGTCTCTTTTTCCGGCATTACAGAGTTTTTTTTAATGCTGTAGGTAACGAAGTACAAAATCTAAAATTAAATCCAAATAAGGGGAGAAATTTGAGTAGGGCCGAACAGAAAGCCATTTTGGGACTTGGCTCATATCGGGATTTTGTCATCCGAGAGGCCGACAAAGGTGGCAACCTAGTCATATGGCCTACTGAATTATATCTAAATGTAAAACATAAATTATCAAACTCTGTTTGTTACCAGGTCCTACCATCAGATCCCACTGATGTGTTTAAGACCAAATTGGATCGTCTTCTGGACTCGGCATTTACTATGAACATCATCAATAAGCGAGAGAGGGATTTCATGACCAATCGCCATCCCAGGGTACCAACTTTCTACCTTATCCTGAAGGTCCACAAGTCTGTGGAAAAGCCTCCAGGTAGACCTATTGTGTCTGGGATGGGTGGCCTTTTAGAACGCCCATGTACCTACATAGATTTTTTCTACAGCCTTTTGTCTCTTCTTTAGATTCCTTTGTGAGGGACTCAACCTTCCTGATACAGCAATTGCAAAATTTAAGAGTTCCACCTGATGTATGGCTTGTCACATTAGACGTTGAATCCTTGTACACCTGCATTGGACATGATCTGGGGATGCAAGCTGTTGCTTTCTTCCTGGATCAGAGCACTACAGGTGACAGACAACACAACTCCTTCTTACTCGATCTACTCTCTTTCATCTTGGACAAAAATTATTTTGTCTTCGATCGGGTTTTTTACAGACAAGCCAGAGGTACTGCAATGGGCGCACGTTGTGCGCCTTCATACGCAAACCTGTTCTTGGGGTGGTGGGAAGTTACCAGGGTGTACTGTCTGGAGGCTTTTTCATCATATGTCATCAAATGGTATCGTTATATAGATGATATCTTGTTTCTCTGGACAGGCACCCTGGAAGAATGCCATCAGTTTGTTGAGATTCTCAATCAGAATCCGTGGAACATAAGACTGATGTCACACTTCTCCCAGATGGAAGTAGAATTCCTGGATCTCAAGCTCTTCCCTAGGGACAGGTACGTTCAAACCACGCTGTACCGCAAACCTACGGCTGTTAATAGCCTTTTACACTTTTCAAGTTTCCATCCACAGCATTTGAAGAGAGGCATCCCAAAGGGACAGTTTTATCGGATAAAGCATAATTGCAGTACTCAGGAGGATTTTCGAAGGCATTCACAGGACTTGACTCAACAGTTCTAAAACAGAGGCTACCCCAGAAAGGTAATTGCAAATGCATATAATACGGCAAATAATGTTGATAGAGGCAGCTTACTACAACCCCGACCAAAATCCTCTTCAAGACCACTAGGGGTTATTACTAGGGTTGAGCGACCTTGACCTTTTTAGAGTCGAGCCGTGTTTCGCGAAACCCGACTATCTTAGAAGTCGAGTCGAGTGGAATCGGCCGATTATCGCGAAAAGTCGGGTATCGACCGAAACACGAAACCCAATGCAAGTCAATGGGGGAGCATAGTCGGCAGTGAGTGGAGGCCAGGAAAACACCTACACTGCCCATTTTAATGGCAAAAACATCCATTCTTGTTACAGAAGCTTGTCAATCGTAATTTAGCTTATAATCATTGGAAGGCATTTGAAATTGGGGGTCATTTGGCTAAAGTTGTGGGGGGTAGGGCTGGTTCAAGTAATTAGTGGGCCCAGTAAATCTGGACCACGTCACGGCAGTGGAGCAGGGAGAGGTAAGTATTTCAACTTTGCAAGTGCTGTGATCCTGAGCAAGCAGGGGGGGCCCACTCGTTGGCATTGGCACTGGCACAGGGCCCCTCAAAGTACAGCGGTGTGTTTGCACGGCGGAGGCGCCTCCCACCGGCAGCAACACTTTTGCGTACTATGAGAGGCCCTGTGCCAGTGACATCGCCAACTAGTATTCCTCCCCCACCTGATGAAGGAACCTGCACTTTCATCTGCACCTTCCTCTTTGTCCCCGTGTAAGGTGGTATGGTATGCTGGAAGGGGGACCTGACTTTCAGCAGGGTCACAATCTTGCAGTGTAGCGTGCACGGGAAATGTTGCGTTATGGGTCAATGTACCAGCAGACTCATCTATCACTGGCTGGGCAATGGGCAGGATGAGGAGGAAACACAGATATAGGCCCAAAGAATAGAGTGGGCTAAATGCAGTTCAAAATTGGTAACACAGGAGTAACCAGGGGGCATTGCAGTGGAGGACAACTGGAATGAGAGGCTGACACAGAGAGTAGGCCCAAATCAGTAAGTAGTCGAAATGCAGTTCAAAATTGGCAACAGTAGTAAACAGGCGGCACAGCTTTGTTCAGTGGAGGAGAACAGCAAGGAGTGGCAGACACCGATAGTAGGCCCCAACCCAACTAGTAGGCCAAATGCAGTCTAACATTAACAACTACTTAACGAGAGCCTGAAAATGGAATTTCAAGACAGGAAACCAGGAGAACAGCAAGGAGCGGCAGACACTGTTAGTAGGCCCCAAACCAACTAGTACGCCAAATGCAGTTGTTCCATTTAACCACTATTTAACAAGAGCCTGAAGATAGAAGCTCAGGAAAGGCAACCTGGAGAACACCTTGGAGCGGAAGACACCGTCTCTACACCCCATACCCAATTTGTAGGCCTAATGCAGTGTAGTTTCCAACAACTACTAAACGAGAGTCGGAAGACCGAAGCAATGGCGAGGAAACCTGGGGAACACCTTGGAGTGGAACACACCGTTTCTACACCCCATACCCAATTTGTAGGCCTAATGCAGTGTAGTTTTCACCAACTACTAAACGAGAGTAGGAAGATCGAAGCAATGTGGACGAAACTTGGGGAACACCTTGGAGTGTAACACACCGTCTCTCTACACCCCATACCAAATTTGTAGGCCTAATGCAGTGTAGTTTGCAACAACTACTAAACGAGAGTAGGAAGATCGAAGCAATGTGGACGAAACCTGGGGCACACCTTGGGGCGGCAGACACCGTTAGTAGGCGTTACCAAAGTTGTAGCCCCAGTGCAGTTTTAAAATTCCTAGAGGCTGAAAACAAGACTACTGATGCTCAGCTTTTTTCAAAGGAACACAGCTGTATTGAGTGGCGCAGACAGACACAGGTAGTAGGCCTTAAACCAAAAATGTGGCTCACTGCAGTTTAAAAAAGGTTACAGGGGTACACAGGCAGCATTGCTCTGGGCAGTGGAGGACAATTTTAATAGTGGACCGCAGACAGACTTTGTACGCCTACTATTAAAAAAAGGATGCTCTATGCAATTAAAAATAGGTTCCAGGGGTCCACGGGCAGCAGTAGTGTGGTCAGAGGAGGAGTAGTAGAAAGAACTGGCCGCAGACAGGCTTCGAAGGCCTAACATAAAAAAATATTGGGCTGTGTGCACTTTTAAATAGGTTCCAGGGGTACACGGGCAGCAGTGGTCTGGTCAGTGTAGGAGTAGAAGAAAGAACGGGCCGCAGACAGGCTTCGAAGGCCTAACATAATAAAATATCGGGCTGTAGGCACTTTTAAATAGGTTCCAGGGGTACACGGGCAGCAGTGGTCTGGTCAGTGTAGGAGTAGTAGAAAGAACGGGCCGCAGACAGGCTTCGAACGCCTAACATAATAAAATTGGGCTGTAGGCACTTTTAAATAGGTTCCAGGGGTACACGGGCAGCAGTGGTCTGGTCAGTGGAGGAGTAGTAGAAAGAACGGGCCGCAGACAGGCTTCGAAGGCCTAACATTATAAAATATTTGGCTGTAGGCACTTTTAAATAGGTTCCAGGGGTACACGGGCAGCAGTGGTCTGGTCAGTGTAGGAGTAGTAGAAAGAACGGGCTGCAGACAGGCTTCGAAGGCCTAACATAATAAAATATTGGGCTGTAGGCACTTTTAAATAGGTTCCAGGGGTACACGGGCAGCAGTGGTCTGGTCAGTGTAGGAGTAGTAGAAAGAACGGGCCGCAGACAGGCTTCGAAGGCCTAAAATAATAAAATATTGGGCTGAAGGCACTTTTGAATAGGTTCCAGGGGTACACGGGCAGCAGTGGTCTGGTCAGTGGAGGAGTAGTAGAAAGAACGGGCCGCAGACAGGCTTTGAAGGCCTAACATAATAAAATATTGGGCTGTAGGCACTTTTAAATAGGTTCCAGGGGTACACGGGCAGCAGTGGTCTGGTCAGTGTAGGAGTAGTAGAAAGAACGAGCCGCAGACAGGCTTCGAAGGCCTAACATAATAAAATTGGGCTGTAGGCACTTTTAAATAGGTTCCAGGGGTACACAGACAGCAGTGGTCTGGTCCGTGGAGGATTAGTCGAAAGAACGGGCCGCAGACAGGCTTCGAAGGCCTAACATAATAAAATTGGGCTGTAGGCACTTTTAAATAGGTTCCAGGGGTACACGGGCAGCAGTGGTCTGGTCAGTGTAGGAGTAGTAGAAAGAACGGGCCGCAAACAGGCTTCGAACGTCTAACATAATAAAATTGGGCTGTAGGCACTTTTAAATAGGTTCCAGGGTTACACGGGCAGCAGTGGTCTGGTCAGTGGAGACGTAGTAGAAAGAACGGGCCGCAGACAGGCTTCGAAGGCCTAACATTATAAAATATTGGGCTGTAGGCACTTTTAAATAGGTTCCAGGGGTACACGGGCAGCAGTGGTCTGGTCAGTGTAGGAGTAGTAGAAAGAACGGGCCGCAGATAGGCTTCGAAGGCCTAACATAATAAAATATTGGGCTGTAGGCACTTTTAAATAGGTTCCAGGGGTACACGGGCAGCAGTAGTCTGGTCAGTGTAGGAGTAGTAGAAAGAACGGGCCACAGACAAGCTTCGAACGCCTAACATAATAAAATATTGGGCTGTAGGCACTTTTAAATAGGTTCCAGGGGTACACGGGCAGCAGTGGTCTGGTCAGTGTAGGAGTAGTAGAAAGAACGAGCCGCAGACAGGCTTCGAAGGCCTAACATAATAAAATTGGGCTGTAGGCACTTTTAAATAGGTTCCAGGGGTACACAGGCAGCAGTGGTCTGGTCCGTGGAGGATTAGTCAAAAGAACCTGCCGCAGACAGGCTTCGAAGGCCTAACATAATAAAATTGGGCTGTAGGCACTTTTAAATAGGTTCCAGGGGTACACGGGCAGCAGTGGTCTGGTCAGTGTAGGAGTAGTAGAAAGAACGGGCCGCAAACAGGCTTCGAACGTCTAACATAATAAAATTGGGCTGTAGGCACTTTTAAATAGGTTCCAGGGTTACACGGGCAGCAGTGGTCTGGTCAGTGGAGGAGTAGTAGAAAGAACGGGCCGCAGACAGGCTTCGAAGGCCTAACATTATAAAATATTGGGCTGTAGGCACTTTTAAATAGGTTCCAGGGGTACACGGGCAGCAGTGGTCTGGTCAGTGTAGGAGTAGAAGAAAGAACGGGCCGCAGACAGGCTTCGAAGGCCTAACATTATAAAATATTGGGCTGTAGGCACTTTTAAATAGGTTCCAGGGGTACACGGGCAGCAGTGGTCTGGTCAGTGTAGGAGTAGTAGAAAGAACGGGCCGCAGACAGGCTTCGAAGGCCTAACATAATAAAATATTGGGCTGTAGGCACTTTTAAATAGGTTCCAGGGGTACACGGGCAGCAGTGGTCTGGTCAGTGTAGGAGTAGTAGAAAGAACGGGCCACAGACAAGCTTCGAACGCCTAACATAATAAAATATTGGGCTGTAGGCACTTTTAAATAGGTTCCAGGGGTACACGGGCAGCAGTGGTCTGGTCAGTGTAGGAGTAGAAGAAAGAACGGGCCGCAGACAGGCTTCGAACGCCTAACATAATAAAATTGGGCTGTAGGCACTTTTAAATAGGTTCCAGGGGTACACGGGCAGCAGTGGTCTGGTCAGTGGAGGAGTAGTAGAAAGAACAGGCCGCAGACAGGCTTCGAAGGCCTAACATAATAAAATTGGGCTGTGGGCACTTTTAAATAGGTTCCAGGGGTACACAGGCAGCAGTGGTCTGGTCAGTGTAGGAGTAGTAGAAAGAACGGGCCGCAGACAGGCTTCGAATGCCTAACATAATAAAATTGGGCTGTAGGCACTTTTAAATAGGTTCCAGGGGTACACGGGCAGCAGTGGTCTCGTCAGTGTAGGAGTAGTAGAAAGAACGGGCCGCAGACAGGCTTCGAAGGCCTAACATAATAAAATATTGGGCTGTAGGCACTTTTAAATAGGTTCCAGGGGTACACGGGCAGCAGTGGTCTGGTCATTGGAGGAGTAGTAGAAAGAACGGGCCGCAGACAGGCTTCGAAGGCCTAACATAATAAAATTGGGCTGTAGGCACTTTTAAATAGGTTCCAGGGGTACACGGGCAGCAGTGGTCTGGTCAGTGGAGGAGTAGTAGAAAGAACGGGCCGCAGACAGGCTTCGAACGCCTAACATAATAAAATTGGGCTGTAGGCACTTTTAAATAGGTTCCAGGGGTACACGGGCAGCAGTGGTCTGGTCAGTGGAGGAGTAGTAGAAAGAACGGGCCGCAGACAGGCTTCCAAGGCCTAACATTATAAAATATTGGGCTGTAGGCACTTTTAAATAGGTTCCAGGGGTACACGGGTAGCAGTGGTCTGGTCAGTGTAGGCGTAGTAGAAAGAACGGGCCGCAGACAGGCTTCGAAGGCCTAACATAATAAAATTGGGCTGTAGGCACTTTTAAATAGGTTCCAGGGGTACACGGGCAGCAGTGGTCTGGTCAGTGTAGGAGTAGTAGAAAGAACGGGCCGCAGACAGGCTTCGAAGGCCTAACATAATAAAATTGGGCTGTAGGCACTTTTAAATAGGTTCCAGGGGTACACGGGCAGCAGTGGTCTGGTCAGTGTAGGAGTAGTAGAAAGAACGGGCCGCAGACAGGCTTCGAACACCTAACATAATAAAATTGGGCTGTAGGCACTTTTAAATAGGTTCCAGGGGTACACGGGCAGCAGTGATCTGGTCAGTGGAGGAGTAGTAGAAAGAACGGGCCGCAGACAGGCTCCGAAGGCCTAACATAATAAAATTGGGCTGGCTGTAGGCACTTTACAATTGGTTCCAGGGGTACACGGGCAGCAGTGGTCTGGTCAGCGGAGGCCGATTGTAATGAGTATCTGCCAGTTAGTAGTCCAAAACAATACATAAATGTGAATGTCTCGCATTAAAACAAAACAAAAACACTAAAGGGTGCAATCATTAGGTACAGGTGTGGGATCCTCTGCGTAGTTTCAGACCTACTAATTTGGCGCAAAGTATTTACTTAGGTAAAGAGAGGACACTGCACCTGACTATGTTAAGTACCATCACACATGTCAACACAATGGTATTGTCAGTGGCAGGAATGGAAGAATGTCAGCGCATAGACTAAACATTGGTGGAAGTGTGAGAGATAATTGTGGAAGTGGTAGAGCAATGTTTGACCTGGGGGTGGGTGAACTCTCTTGTGGCTGGCGGTACAGGCCCAGGGCCCCTCATGTTACAACAGTGTGTCTGACGTTGGGTGCGCACCACCACCGCCAGAGACACTTTATTGTACTATGAGGGACCCTGTGGCAGTGCTGTCGACCAAAAGCGGGCACACCCACCTCTTCAGACAAACAGCACTCTCACGGGTGCTTGCGCCAAGTCGCGATACCACGCCCCCGTGTGGGGAGTTTGGCCATTTAGGGAGGCTAAACATGTCGTATGCTGGACAATCAGCTGCAGCAAATTAAGACATTAGAAAAGTAATTCACAGTAGTCCACAGGCAAGAGCTTTTCATAGGAAAGCTAGGTGTCGGCCGGGCAAGGTGGGGCAAAAGAATTCGAAATCCAGTTGTGGTTCATTTTAATGAATGTTAGATCATCAACATTTTGGGTAGCCAGACGAGTCCTTTTTTCGGTAAATATTGAACCTGCAGCACTGAATACTCTTTCTGATAGGACACTAGCTGCCGGGCAAGCAAGCTCCTGCAATGCATATTCTGCCAATTCTGGCCAGGTGTCTAATTTGGATGCCCAGTAATCAAATGGGAATGACGGTTGAGGGAGAACATCGATAAGGGATGAAAAATAGTTTGTAACCATACTGGACAAATGTTGTCTCCTGTCACTTTGAATTGATGCAGCAGTACCTGTCCTGTCTGCGGTCATAGCAAAATCACTCCACAACCTGGTCAGAAAACCCCTCTGTCCAACGCCACTTCTGATGTGTGCACCCCTAACACTCCTGGTCTGCTGCCCCCTGCAGCTCGTGTGAGAACGATCACGGGCGCTGTGTGCTGGGAATGCCTGAAGCAAACGGTCAACAAGAGTTGATTGTTTGGTTGCTAATATTAGTTCCAAGTTCTCATGTGGCATAATATTTTGCAATTTGCCTTTATAGCGAGGATCAAGGAGGCAGGCCAACCAGTAATCGTCATCGTTCATCATTTTAGTAATGTGTGTGTCCCTTTTGAGGATACGTAAGGCATAATCCGCCATGTGGGCCAAAGTTCCAGTTGTCAAATCTGCGGTTGTGATTGGTTGAGGGGCAGTTTCAGGCAAATCTATGTCACTTGTGTCCCTCAAAAAACCAGAACCCGGCATTGCCACGCCACCAATTTCCAGTGCCCCCGGGAAAGCTTCCTCATTAAAAATATACTCATCCCCATCATCCTCTTCGTCCTCCACCTCCTCTTCGCCCGCTACCTCGTCCTGTACACTGCCCTGACCAAACAATGGCTGACTGTCAACAAGGCTTTCCTCTTCCTCTGGTGCAGACGCCTGATCCTTTATGTGCGTCAAACTTTGCATCAGCAGACACATTAGGGGGATGCTCATGCTTATTATGGCGTTATCTGCACTAACCAGCCGTGTGCATTGCTCAAAACACTGAAGGACTTGACACATGTCTTGTATCTTCGACCACTGCACACCTGACAACTCCATGTCTGCCATCCTACTGCCTGCCCGTGTATGTGTATCCTCCCACAAAAACATAACAGCCCGCCTCTGTTCGCACAGTCTCTGAAGCATGTGCAGTGTTGAGTTCCACCTTGTTGCAACGTCTATGATTAGGCGATGCTGGGGAAGGTTCAAAGACCGCTGATATGTCTGCATACGGCTGGAGTGTACAGGCAAACGGCGGATATGTGAGCAAAGTCCACGCACTTTGAGGAGCAGGTCGGAGAACCCAGGATAAGTTTTCAATAAGCACTGCACCACCAGGTTTAAGGTGTGAGCCAGGCAAGGAATGTGTTTCAGTTGGGAAAGGGAGATGGCAGCCATGAAATTCCTTCCGTTATCATTCACTACCTTGCCTGCCTCAAGATCTACTGTGCCCAGCCACGACTGCGTTTCTTGCTGCAAGAACTCGGACAGAACTTCCGCGGTGTGTCTGTTGTCGCCCAAACACTTCATAGCCAATACAGCCTGCTGATGCTTGCCAGTAGCTGGGCCATAATGGGACAACTGGTGTGCAACAGTGACAGCTGCCGATGGAGTGGTTGGGCGACTGCGGTCTGTGGAAGAGCTCTCGCTTCTGCAGGAGGACGAGGAGGAGGAGGGGGTGCGAACGCCTACAGCCTACTGTTTCCTAGACCGTGGGCTAGGCACAACTGTCCCGAAATTGATGTCCCCTGTGGACCCTGCATCCACCACATTCACCCAGTGTGCCATGATGGACACGTAACGTCCCTGGCCATGCCTACTCGTCCATGCATCTGTAGTCAGGTGCACCTTTGTACTCACAGATTGCCTGAGTGCATGGACGATGCGCTGTTTAACATGCTGGTGCAGGGCTGGGATGGCTTTTCTCGAAAAGAAGTGTCGACTGGGTAGCTCGTAGCGTGGTTCAGCGTACTCCATCAGGACTTTGAAAGCTTAGCTTTCAACTAACCGGTAGGGCATTATCTCTAACGAGATTAGTCTAGCTATGTGGGCGTTAAAACCCTGTGTACGCGGATGCGAGGATAAGTACTTCCTTTTTCTAACCAGAGTCTCATGTAGGGTGAGCTGGACTGGAGAGCTGGAGATCGTGGAACTAGCGGGTGTGCCGGTGGACATGGCAGACTGAGAGACGGTTGGAGACGGTATTGTTTCCGCCGGTGCCCTAGATGCATTATTTCCTCCTACGAAACTGGTGATTCCCTGACCCTGACTGTTTTGGGCTGGCAAAGAAACCTGCACAGATACTGCTGGTGGTGCGGAAAATGGTGGCCTTACAGTGACGGAAGGGATGTAGCGTTGCTGACTAGCTTCATTGGCCGAGGGTGCTACAACCTTAAGAGACGTTTGGTAGTTAGTCCAGGCTTGCAAATGCATGGTGTTTAAATGTCTATGCATGCAACTTGTATTGAGACTTTTCAGATTCTGACCTCTGTTTAAGCTAGTTGAACATTTTTGACAGATGACTTTGTGCGGATCAATTGGATGTTGTTTAAAAAAATGCCAGACTGCACTCTTTCGAGCCTCGGATCCCTTTTCAGCCATTGCAGACTGAGCTTTAACCGGATGGACACGCTGTCCTCCAACAGTTTTTGGCTTTGCCACGCGTTTTGGGCCAGATACGGGCCTGGCAGATGGAACCTGTTGCGATGTTGATGCCTGCTGCGGCCCCTCCTCCTCCGCTTCAGAACTACTGCCGCCTGCACCCTGTTCCCCCAATGGCTGCCAATCGGGGTCAACAACTGGGTCATCTATAACCTCCTCTTCTAGCTCGTGCGCAACTTCGTCTGTGTCACCGTGTAAGTCGGTGGTAGAGCGTTCGTAATGGGGCAACATAGTCTCATCAGGGTCTAATTCTGGATCAGTACTCTGCGAGGGCAATGTTGTGGTCTGAGTCAAAGGACCAGCATAGTAGTCTGGCTGTGGCTGTGCATCAGTGCACTCCATGTCAGATTCAACTTGTAATGGGCATGGCCTGTTAACTGCTTCACTTTCTAAGCCAGGGACGGTATGTGTAAAGAGCTCCATGGAGTAACCCGTTGTGTCGCCTGCTGCATTCTTCTCTGTTGTTGTTTTTGCTGAAGAGGACAAGGAAGTGACTTGTCCCTGACCGTGAACATCCACTAACGACGCGCTGCTTTTACATTTACCAGTTTCAAAAGAGGAGGCAAAAGAGCTAGAGGCTGAGTCTGCAAGGTAAGCCAAAACTTGCTCTTGCTGCACCGGCTTTAAAAGCGTTTTTCCTACTCCCAGAAAAGGGAGCATTCTAGACCTTCTGTAGCCAGACGACGAACCTGGCTCCACAGCTCCAGACTTAGGTGCAGTATTTCTTTTCCCACAACCACCTGATGCTCCACTACCACTACCATCATTACCAGCTGAAAATGAACGCCCACGGCCACGACCTCTTCCACCAGACTTCCTCATTGTTTTAAAAACGTAACCAAAGTAACGGTATTTGTTGCCGTCAAACAACTTACACGGTGAGCTATAACTTCAGTATGATTTCGATATCCCTTTACAGGTTGGTGAGACCGCAAGGAAAATCAGGCAAAATGTTACACACTCTGTTTTCTGTGGCACCAAATCAGAGAGATGCCACACACGCAGGACTGTCACTCAAGCACAAATGTCAATATTAATCTCCCACTGTATTTTTTTTTTTTATTTCAGGGAGAATTTAGAATGCAAAAAAAATAAAAATTGCTTTTCTATGGCCCAGTGCCCACTATTTGAGAGAGAGAGATGGCACACCCAGGAGTCAAGACTGGCACACAAGCAGAAAGGGCACTATTAATCTCCCACTGATTTTTTTTTTTTTTCAGGGAGACTTTAGAAACAAAATAAAATAAAATGATTTTTTCAGGAAGAATTTAGAAACCAAAAAAAAGTAAAATGATTTCTTCCGGGAGAATTTAGAAACCAAATAAAAAAAATTGCCTTTCTATGGCCCAGTGCCCACTATTTGAGAGAGAGAGATGGCACACCCAGGAGTCAAGACTGGCACACAAGCAGAAAGGGCAATATTAATCTCCCACTGATTTTTTTTTTTTCAGGGAGACTTTAGAAACAAAATAAAATAAAATGATTTTTTCAGGAAGAATTTAGAAACCAAATAAAATAAAAGGATTTTTACCGGGAGAATTTAGAAACCAAAAAAAAAAATATAGGCTTTCTATGGGCCAGTGAGTGAAAGATGGCACACACAGGAGTCAGGAGTGGCACACAAGCCCTGAGGCCAATATTTATCTCCCACTGATTGATTTATTGATTTTTTCAGGTAGAATTTAGAAACCAAATCAACAAAAAATATAAATAGGCTTTCTATGGCCCACTGAGTGAGAGATGGCACACACAGGAGTCAGGAGTGGCACACAAGCCCAGAGGCCAATATTTATCTCCCACTGATTGATTTATTGATTTTTTCAGGTAGAATTTAGAAACCAAATCAACAAAAAAAATAAATAGGCTTTCTATGGCCCACTGAGTGAGAGATGGCACACACAGGAGTCAGGAGTGGCACACAAGCCCAGAGGCCAATATTTATCTCCCACTGATTGATTTATTGATTTTTTCAGGTAGAATTTAGAAACCAAATCAACAAAAAAAATAAATAGGCTTTCTATGGCCCACTGAGTGAGAGATGGCACACACAGGAGTCAGGAGTGGCACACAAGCCCAGAGGCCAATATTTATCTCCCACTGATTGATTTATTGATTTTTTCAGGTAGAATTTAGAAACCAAATCAACAAAAAAAATTAATAGGCTTTCTATGGCCCACTGAGTGAGAGATGGCACACACAGGAGTCAGGAGTGGCACACAAGCCCAGAGGCCAATATTTATCTCCCACTGATTGATTTATTGATTTTTTTAGGTAGAATTTAGAAACCAAATCAACAAAAAAATAAATAGGCTTTCTATGGCCCACTGGGTGAGAGATGGCACACACAGGAGTCAGGAGTGGCACACAAGCCCATAGGCCAATATTTATCTCCCACTGATTGATTTATTGATTTTTTCAGGTAGAATTTAGAAACCAAATCAACAAAAAAAAAAATAGGCTTTCTATGGCCCACTGAGTGAGAGATGGCACACACAGGAGTCAGGAGTGGCACACAAGCCCAGAGGCCAATATTTATCTCCCACTGATTGATTTATTGATTTTTTCAGGTAGAATTTAGAAACCAAATCAACAAAAAAAATAAATAGGCTTTCTATGGCCCACTGAGTGAGAGATGGCACACACAGGAGTCAGGAGTGGCACACAAGCCCAGAGGCCAATATTTATCTCCCACTGATTGATTTATTGATTTTTTCAGGTAGAATTTAGAAACCAAATCAACAAAAAAAAAAATAGGCTTTCTATGCTTTCTATGGCCCACTATGTGAGAGAAATGGCACACACAAGGATGGCACTGTAGCAGAAATGCCAATCTTAATCTCCCACAACTTATTTTTTGTAGGGAGAATTAAAAAAAAATAAATAAATAAAAGGGACTGTCCTACAATTACTATCTCCCTGCAGTAATCTCAGCCAGGTATGGCAGGCAGCAATAAGGAGTGGACTGATGCACAAATTAAAAAGTGTGGACAAACAAAAAAGATAGCTGTGCAGAAAGGAAGGAACAAGAGGATTTGTGCTTTGAAAAAAGCAGTTGTTTGCACAGCGGTGTACACACAGCAATGCAGCTATCAGGGAGCCTTCTAGGGCAGCCCAATGAGCTAGAGCGCTGAGAAAAAAAAATGTAGCTTCCACTATCCCTGCAAACCGAAGGTGGTGTTGGACAGTGGAAATCGCTACAGCACAAGCGGTTTGGTGGTTAATGGACCCTGCCTAACGCTATCCCTGCTTCTGACGAAGCGGCAGCAACCTCTCCCTAAGCTCAGATCAGCAGCAGTAAGATGGCGGTCGGCGGGAACGCCTCTTTATAGCCCCTGTGACGCCGCAGACAGCAAGCCAATCACTGCAATGCCCTTCTCTAAGATGGTGGGGACCAGGACCTATGTCATCACGCTGCCCACACTCTGCGTTCACCTTCATTGGCTGAGAAATGGCGCTTTTCGCATCATTGAAACGCGACTTTGGCGCGAAAGTCGCGTACCGCATGGCCGACCCCACACAGGGGTCGGGTCGGGTTTCATGAAACCCGATTTTACCAAAAGTCGGCGACTTTTGAAAATGAACGACCCGTTTCGCTCAACCCTAGTTATTACCACATTTAATAATCAGTGACAGGAGGTTCGGGGGATACTTACAAAGTACTGGGGGATCCTCTGCAGTGAACCTAAACTAAAGCCACACATATCAGAACGGCCGAGCTTGATAGCCAGAAGGCCAAAAAATCTGAAGGACTGTTTAAGTCACAGCCATTTTAAAAGCCCGGTAACTCGGCTGAATAGAGGAATCAGGTTGACTGGCACATTTCCTTGTGGCAATTGTAATATTTGCCCATTCATTGGCAGTAATGAAATGTCTTCTTCATCTTCCTCCTCTTCATTGCAGACGGCTGTGAAAACTTATTTTAATTGCAAATCTCGCAATTTGGTCTATGCCCTCATCTGCCCATGCCCAAAGACATATGTCGGCCAAACGACACAGGAATTAAGAAAAAGAATGCAACACTACCTTTCAACAATAACTACGGCAAAGAAGGACTTGGAAAAGGGCAAAACACTGTCCTCTGTGGCATCGCATTTTCTATCGACACACAACTCACAAAGCAGAGGAATCAAGATCTTGGGTCTGGATTCCGTTCAACTGGACATTAGAGGGGGAGACATTATGCTCGAACTGCTTAGACGAGAGTCCAAATGGATCTTCAATCTGAATAGTCAAACCCCATTTGGACTCAATGAAGACCTTCTGTTCACAGGATTTCCTAAAACCTCACTTCACATGTTGTTGGTTTGAATAAGTATCTGAAGCTTTTTGGTCCGAGTTTTTGCTCATACATATGTGTATAGTACAAGAAAAAGCTTCAAACATGTTCATGACAGGCTTGTGAACCTAATGTTCTTATCTATGATGTTTCTGATCTCTGCATGAACAACACGATTTTTTTAGGTGACATATGAGGTAATTTTACTGGATGTCTGCGTGAACAGCATAACATCCATTCAAACTTATTTCCAACTTTATTGCATAGAGTACTTGGGGTTTTGGTGGTCATCCTTAATGGGTGAATAATTCTGCCCTCTATCCCTCTTAGTGGTATTTGCTCCTATTGTGATATGAGTGCTTTTTATTCTCCATGAGGCTTGTGGGGACATTTGGGCTTACACACTAACATTTGGTGGTTGAATTTGGTAATAAATCCAAGTCGTTCTCTCTTTAAATACTGCGTCTATGAACTGCTCTGTGCTACCTGTGGTGTTTATAATCATGAAATTTTGAGAGTGAAGTAAAACATGAAATATGCTGCCTTTGAAATAATTTTCTTTTGATGTCACCCTAACACTTGGAGTATATGCCAAATAATCTTTTTGTGGCTTTAGAGCAGCAATATTTGCTGCCTATGGTCATTTTATTTGGTTGGCCGTGAGTTACAAGTATTGGGAGCAGTACCCTTACATGTATTTATATTGTGTTGACGGGCCTTTTTTGGTTCCAATATACGCTGGGTCCATGGTAATCCCATTTAGTGAGTGATGACCCCTAATTATGTGGGATCATGACTCACTATTTGCCATATTAAAGATATTAGTATCTATGACTATTTAGCTCTAATTTCCATGGTCTATAACGGGAGGATTCCCTTTATATATGTGCCGCTTAAAGTTAGCGGAGGTTGTATTCACCTGCACGTACGTCGTTTGGTTCTCTATACTTTGTGCATACTGAGTAACCATGGCAACTGCATTAGGGTTATCTGATGAGTCTCCACTGGCCTCGGCCGGATCATGGCTTATTGCATGTCGTACCGGTGGCATTGAGGTGTATGGTTATTCAACTCCAATCATTATGGGGAATAATGGGAGGAATCCCCACTTGTACATACGCCACTGAGATTTAGCGGCGGTTTCCACTCTTATTTGCCGTGTGGCCCTTTGAATTTTGCACGCACTGAGTAACCATGAAAACTGCATTAGGGGCATGATGACAGAAGAGGGGATTCACCTCTGGGTACATGTGTGCCGATAGGTTCATTGAGTGCTGCATTGAGTGAGTGACTATCACTATCTGTGGTCCCAGTTCGCTGGACCCAAGACTCTGTGATTTGGAGTCCGTGATGTAAATAATACAGTTGGCCCTTCACACGCAGTGATACTGCGGTGACAGGGTTAATGTTGCTCTAATACGGTTTAGATATACAATTCTCTGTCCAGTAAGTGTTGACCCACAAGCAGTGGAGTCTTCCCAGGTATGGTTATGTATGTATGTATTTGTCTATGCCACTTTGAGTGGAGTGATCACCATGGTAACAGTGTGACGCTTAACAGGGGGAGTCCTCTAGTATTTATGAGCCGCTAATGTCCGTGATGTAAATAATTTAAGTGGCCCTTCACACGCAGTGATACTGCAGTGACAGGGTTAATGGTGCTCTGATACGGCTTAGATATATAATTCTCTGTCTAGCAAGTGATGACCCACAAGTAGTGGAGTCTCCCCCTGTATGGCTATGTTTGCATTTGTCTATGCTATTTTGAGGGGAGTGATTACCATGGTAACAGTGTGACGCTTAACAGGGGGAGTCCTCTAGTATATATGCGCCGCTAATGTTAGTGGTGCGGTTCACACTGGAGGTATAAGGTGCGGTAACATAGAATGGTAGAGACTCCATGTTGAGCTCCCTAGCTGCCGCACACAATCGGTGACCATGGTAACTGGACAGGAAGTGTGATGACATATAATAGGAGGAGTCTCTCTAAGCGTGCATGCAGGGTAACCCAGTGATCGCTGTATTTACATGGGGCCATGGCAACTGCTCTCAAGGTGTGATGACGTATGAGGGGTGGAGCCCTAGGGGCTCAAATGCTGCTGAGCTCACTACACGCTGCCCCCTGAATCTCCGGGCGTTGGAATACATGCCTGTCTCTGGTAAGCAGCACAGCTGTAGCTGCTTAAACTGCAATTACTTCACTAGATAAGGACGCAGGACCTCCACAGGAGTTACCCCTGACGAAGCCACTGCTGTGGCGACACGTGTCGGGTCTCTGCTCCTCCTGTCGATACTCCCCAGGGCTCGACACAGGCTTTGAACAGCACCTAGGTTTGCATACCAGTTTTTGTTATGTGGTTACCTGGGTCTTCACTCCTTAGCAGGTTCTCTCATAGCCCTTATCATGGGGGCTTTTGTATTTTAACATGATGGTCTCTATACCAAGTTGAACTAGACCAGTGTAACCTATATATGTCTAATCCAGCATTACATTTAACTCTATACTCTTTCTGAGTACACCTGCTTGTTATATTTGTGCAAGACCTAAAACAATAAATTTTAATGTAATAATTAAAAAGAACCAAAAAGCAAAAATATCATAAAGACCAGTAGGAGGGATCCTACGGGAAAATAGGGTCTCTGGTATACAGGAAAATGCCAGAAAAAATGTATAAAAATACAAATATACAGGAAAGGGCTAGGGAAGATAGACGTGCCTATCCCTACTGGATTCCCTTCCTGACAGCGGAGGTTGGCACCGTGGGATACGATATGGCGCCCCCGCTCAACGTAGACTGTCCCTAAAGTCCCTAAAAAGGAATCCCTCAAAAAAAGCCACCACCAACAATAACACCACAAAAAAAAAGAAAAAGAAGAAAAAGTGAATTTAAAATATCAATGCTGCTAGATGCTGGCTTAGGATGCAATGATAACTAGATTCAGCTAATATTTATAAACTCTGGCATATAGTGTGAGCTAGAGAGTACACAAACAAAACTATAGCGAGTATAATAGTACGTAGTTAGAGATGTTGGACACCACAAAACCTCTTATAGTACGTAGTTAGAGATGTTGGACACCACAAAACCTCTTATAGTCTGTGATAGTGGTGCTGCAAAAATGAAAAAAAAAAACACGGTAAATCATAGGTATACGTGAGTTATAGTACCCTAATAACAACACTGCAATATAGAGGCATAAATAGAGAGGTTGGTATTGTTGTCGTACTTTCGATGCTCATTTAGTACTTAGATAGATATGAGCATCAATAAGTAGAAAATACAGGTCTAATGGCATCACCACCAGACGAAATATAAATAAATTGGTGTACTTTCCACGCTCACCGTGAATTCCTCTCGTCGTACCGTAACTCTAGTCAGACTCAGATCAATTGTGCTGAGTACTTAGATAGGTGTACACAAAAAATGAGTTACAGGTATATGTTAGGTAACTTGTTGGCGTAGCCGCCAGACAGAGACACGGATGTCAAGAGGTTGGTATTATTGCCGGACTTTCGAAGCTCGTTTATGAGCTCACCTCGTAGTCCAGTAACTCTTTTAAGACTCAGAACAATCATCCTGAGTATTTAGATGGATCCAAAAAAAAAATTATATCAGTGAGTTACCAGTGCAGGTTTGATAACCTAGTGGCAACACCGCCAAACAAAAACATAAATACAAAATGAGGCGTCCTTGCCAGAGTAAAGAATATGACATGGACAAGGGCCTTAACGCCAGCATCTATGCTGCTTGGCTGGCGCTGTTTTATTTTAATATATGGACATGATATGGGCTATTAGGCACAACGTGAACAACGCCTGAATCACACTTTACTATTTACCTATTACACTGTGGTATCTGTGCCGGCCCTGGCGGCGAGACTATTGACCTCGACCAGGGCTCTATCTACTAAGGACACCTTTAACTGAAGGAAATATGGTCTCTGTTTGGTGTGATGCCAGTGGGTCTTTTTGAGGGGGTCACTATTTTTCTCTGGCGTGGATGCCATATAAGTATCTATCAGAAAAAACATTTTTTATTTTTTCTTGTTTGGCGGGGATGCCTTTAAGTGTGTACCTAACAAAGCCCATGTCACCAAGTGATTGATACTTTGTGCACATATTTCTGCCCTTGTCCATGTCATATTCTTTACTCTGGCAAGGACGCCTCTTTTTGTATTTATGTTTTTGTTTGGCGGTGTTGCCACTAGGTTATCAAACCTGCACTGGTAACTCACTGATATAATTTTTTTTTTTGTATCCATCTAAATACTCAGGATGATTGTTCTGAGTCTTAAAAGAGTTACTGGACTACGAGGTGCGCTCATAAACGAGCTTCGAAAGTCCGGCAATAATACCAACCTCTTGACATCCGTGTCTCTGTCTGGCGGCTATGCCAACAAGTTACCTAACATATACCTGTAACTCATTTTTTGTGTACACCTATCTAAGTACTCAGCACAATTGATCTGAGTCTGACTAGAGTTACGGTACGACGAGAGGAATTCACGGTGAGCGTGGAAAGTACACCGATATCTTTATATTTTGTCTGGTGGTGATGCCATTAGGCTACGTTCAGATTAGCGTTTCCCGACGCTGCGTCGGGAAACGCAGCGGCGACGCACGCGTCATGCGCCCCTATGTTTAACATGGGGGACGCATGCGTTTTTCTTGCGTTTTCCGACACGTGCGTCGTTTTTGACGCTAGCGTCGGACGCAAGAAAATGCAACAACTTGCATTTTTCTTGCGTCCGATTTTCGTCAAAAAACGACGCACGCGTTTTTTCGTGCGTCGTGCGTTGCGTCGCCGACGCAGCGGCGCGCAACGCTAATCTGAACGTCGCCTTAGACCTGTATTTTCTACTTATTGATGCTCATATCTATCTAAGTACTAAATGAGCTTCGAAAGTACGACAACAATACCAACCTCTCTATTTATGCCTCTGTATTGCGGTGTTGTTGTTAGGGTACTATAACTCACGTATACCTATGATTTACTGTGTTTTTTTTTTTCATTTTTGCAGCACCACTATCACAGACTATAAGTGGTTTTGTGGTGTCCAACATCTCTAACTACGTACTATTATACTCGCTATAGTTTTGTTTGTGCACTCTCTAGCTCACACTATATGCCAGAGTTTATAAATATTAGCTGAATCTAGTTATCATTGCATCCTAAGCCAGCATCTAGCAGCATTGATATTTTAAATTCACTTTTTCTTCTTTTTCTTTTTTTTGTGGTGTTATTGTTGGTGGTGGCTTTTTTTGAGGGATTCCTTTTTAGGGACTTTAGGGACAGTCTACGTTGAGCGGGGGCGCCATATCGTATCCCACGGTGCCAACCTCCGCTGTCAGGAAGGGAATCCAGTAGGGATAGGCACGTCTATCTTCCCTAGCCCTTTCCTGTATATTTGTATTTTTATACATTTTTTTCTGGCATTTTCCTGTATACCAGATACCCTATTTTCCCGTAGGATCCCTCCTACTGGTCTTTATGATATTTTTGCTTTTTGGTTCTTTTTAATTATTACATTAAAATTTATTGTTTTAGGTCTTGCGTTAGTTTTTTGTTTTTTTCCTTTGATTATTAGACCTCGGCTATTGTGAATTTGGTTTCTTTTTTTTTGTTATATTTGTGGTCTGGAGGTAATTCAATCTAATGAGTATACATCATTATGGGTTCCCATATGCCGTTCTCTATGTCCTGTGTTATTGCAATTAGTTTTGCTGCTTATATTTGTTCCACGGTGATATATGGTTAGACCTGCCTGTGTTAGGTATCCATATACTGGTATACAACAGATACAAATATATTTTCAAGGCAGTGACACTTTATCTCTCAGCTTAGGAGTGCTGTTCATGCAGACATCTTATAGCCATTGTAGCCACACAAAAAGAAAAGAAAAAAGCACGTCCACACAGCTGCGCTAGCTCACAGTGACAAATCATAAAGCCTTAATCATGTTGCCGGTTCCTGCTGACTCGTAGGTGGTGCAGTATCCGGTAAGATAACAATAAATGTCCGTATATAAGAAGAAAAAGAGGAACGCACTCACCAAACTTGTAAAATCCAGTCCTTTAATTAGCACATGGACAGACTTAGCAGGGAGGGGTGTGGAGGATGACACACCCCTCCCTGCTAAGTCTGTCCATGTGCTAATTAAAGGACTGGATCTTATAGCCATTGTATTGTGTCTGGGGAGTGATCATATCAAGGAGGAGGGCTCCATTATGGGCCATTTGTTTATGTTTCTAGGTCACATGTGTGACCAATTTTAAATGCTTTTAATTGTGTGCTCCATGTGTTTTTTTTCTGTGTCCATTGATGTTATACGAATAAAATGTGCATTTTTTACATCTAATCCATAGCCTCGGGTGATCCCCTTATATGATCTATTTCTTGTGTGTTGTGTTCTTTATAATTTTAAAAAAGTCATAGGATCCTTCCCTAATTTTTGATAACCAGCCAAGCTAAAGCAGACTGCTGCAGGCTGCATCCCTCAGCTGTCTGTGGCAGCTGCAGGCTGCTATTTTTAGGCTGGGGGGCCAATAGCTATGGCCACTTACTAGTGGAAGAATACCAGCCCTTAGCTGTCTGCTTTAGCTTGGCTGGTTGTCAAAAATGGGGGGACCCCACACCATTTTTTTTAAATTATTCATTTAAGATAACACTGACAGCTGAGTGCTGCAGTCCACAGCTGTCGGTTTTGCCTGCGTGGGTTATCAAGAATAGCGGGGACCCCATGCCATTTTTTATTTATTTTTTTATTGCACAAGCACCGGCTGATGAATACTGTCATCATTGTATGCCTGCTCTTGGTACTATCAGCAAGACAAGTTGTAGGATGATAAGAGTAGTTCTCTCATCAGCCGACACCTGTGACCAGCAGTAACCTTTTTACTCCCACTCACAGGCTGACACGCAGTCACCAGCGCTTTCACAGATGGTAACAAACTTACCACTGATCAGAAGCAGCGTTTCTTGCGCTGTCACTCAGATGGTGAACCCCATACAGTAACAGACTTCAGTGAGAAGTCTGTGTTCGGGGACCGTGCACAGAGACTAGATGTTTGGTATGGACCCCGAATTTTACTGTTCTTGTTTGCCCATCCCAACCTAGTGGCCTTCCTCTCTATTTATCTCCTGCTTATACAAACCATTTGCCTACACCCCTTACTAGTGATGGGCGAACCCATAGATTTCCAGGTCTGGCGGATTCGGCTAAATATCTAAAAAAAGTTTGGTTCGGGTACCCAAACCATCATTCAGATGAATGGGGGGCCCAAACATCTGTTGTTTGCCATGCTGTCATCTGTATGACAGCGCAGCAAACACAGACTCCGTTCAGTGGTAAGATTACCGCCAGTCAGAGAGCTTCTGTTCCCACGCTGTCAGATGAAAGAAAAAAGTTTGCCACAAGTCACAGGCGTCGGCGGATGAGAGAGTACTATTCCCATCAGCATGGGAGTATTCATCAGCCTGCACCTGTGCTATAAATGAATAAATACAAAAAAAAATGCTATTGGGGCTCTTCTATTTTTGATAGCCCATGCAGGCAAGACTTACAGCTAAGGGCTACAACTCACAGCTGTCATCTTTATCATGGTTTGTTATCAAGAATAGAGGGGTTGCCACACTATTTAAGTGATTTAAAAAAATCATTTAAAAAAATGGCATGGAGTCCCCCTCAATTTTGGACAACCAGCCAAGCTAAAGCAGAAAGCGGTGGCTGGTATTCTCAGGCTGGTAAGTGGCTATGGATATTGGCCCCTTGCCTAAAAATAGCAGCTTGCAGCCGCCCCAGAAAAGGAACATCTATTAGATGTTACAATTCTGGCACTTTGCCCTGCTTTTCCCACTTGCCCTGGTACAAGTAATATTTGTGGGTTTGATGTCAGTTGTTTTATGGCCGCTACATCAAGCTCAAATATTAGTAATTAAGAGGCATCTATGAGACGCTTTATCAATTACTAACCTCATAGTTAGATTGTAAAAAAGACACAACCAGAATAAAATCCTTATGCCCTTTCTATTAAATCCCTTTTTGCCTGTTAAAAACAGAAAATAATAAACTATAATACTCACCTTACGTACTTTCCATTGAAGCCCTTGACACCCTGTAAAAAAAGAAAAATAATAAACAACCATATCCCTCACCCTTCCAATGTGATAATGCATACTGTCCCACGATGATCTGGATGATTTGAATAGCGGTCACATCAATAATGCAACCGTCATCCCCTGCAATAATCCTCAACTCCAAATACATGCCCTCATTCTAACATTTAGGCATTAGAGATAGAGCTTTTGCACTAAATAGCATGGTGCATAATGTTCACAAAACCACCCTCATATGAGGTAAAACTATAGAGAGATACTGCGCATGTTGCACGATCTTGGCGCTCAAGCTGCCTCTAATTAAACCCTCACTATAGCTTTAAGATATAAGCTCCAATGTGTTATAGCAACAATATATCTATCACAACTGGTGCCACCAGGGCTCTTTTTTCAGCATTCTCAGTTTATTGTTGACCGTGAACCAAGTGTGTTCTACAACCTTCTACCTTTTACTCCTTGCTTCATATATCTTTCCTATGTCCCAACTCCCTAGCATTATACATTTTACTTGTTCTACTCATACAGACTACAGCTTTATCAAAATTTAAACAAGGATTTCATCTCCATTCTTTTTTTCCCCACTCTTCAATACGCTGTATTTTCTCAGATATTATCTACTTTACTCTTGCCTTTCTACCTACCATACTTTTTCATGCTGTAGTGATTCTATATATCACCAGAACTATTGATTTAATGACTTCCATCTATCATATTGTGTTTACATACTTGAACACCTATTTTGATTCCTATTCCTGGATACCATACTCTGATCCCCATACTTTTGATGTCACATACTTCATTGACATATTCTAGACCTTAGATCAGTTGCATTCTGCTGCAAAGATCCTTTTTACATTGTAATTTTCAGGAAAATGATTGTATATCTGCATGAATACATATTTCTATATACGTATATATTATATTGATCCCTATCCCTCTCTTCCTAACCCTCCATTTACTCACTTTATGCCTAATTACATGACTTTTTGTACCACAGATGTTCTTGAAAAAGACCTATGTATTGGACAAAGCATTGGACGATATTTGAATAATATATTGACAAATCAAATAAAATTCATAATTTAATCACTGTCTATTTTTAGTTTTCTTATTTTAATCACTTATATAGCGCCATTAATTCCACAATGCTTTACAGTCATTAACAGCACTGTCCCCACTGGTGCTCACAATCTAGTTTACCTATCAGTATGTGTTTGGAGTATGAGAGGAACCCCACTCAAACATGGGGAGAAGATACAAACGCCTTGCAGATAATGTCCTTGGTGGGATTTGAACCCAGGACCCCCACTTTTGTTTTTTTCTGGAAAGGCCCTTTAAGTATAGTTTAATACTACAGACATGTCATACAATATTAGTGTTAAAACATTACAAATACATCTCCTGAATAATTATAAACTTTTGAAGCATTAAAGATTATTAAAAATACATTTTTTCTGACCTCCAGCATTCTCACAATGTCTGTATTCTAAGCTCCTAAGCACATGAAAAACATTGCATTAATTAACTAATAAGGAGATAAAAAAGATTTATTAGGAGGCTCTTAGCAACTTTATTCAAAATACTTTGCAGTATTTGATAAATCTCCTAATAATATGTAGCAGTAAAGAACACAAAACTGTTGTATTTTATTAGTCTTATAAGCTCCCATGACATTCCGGACTTGCAGAGGTTTTCTGCTGTGCATGTGGAGTTTCCGTAGATAAGCATCTCCTAACACACTGGTAATCCTAATTGATGGAAAACACTGTCCTATAATAACAGATTAACCATTAGTCTTCTTTTTTAATTAGGTAGGCGGGAAGATTAGACTTTTCTAATTGCAACTGACAGCTTTTTTTCTAGTTAGACCAATAAATCAATGATTCAATATGAAAGGTTACAACAGTCTTATGCTCCAGAATCTAAAGCTAGTACCTATGTCAAAACACTAATACATTTTTCTACAGCTTTTTGAGTTCATTAATCCATTTCGCACTATAAATTGCTCAATGTTCAAATATATTGCAAAAAATGAAATATAACACAAAATATTAAATTGTGACAACAGAAAAAGCCAACAAGTTCCATTTAGTCTGATTTGGTATGCTTTTTTACATGCAATGTATTTAATCCAATTATTGACATACTTAAAATTACTTAATATGTATTTTCTCTTCTTGAGTAGGAAGCTTGTTGTACTCTTAATTCCCACAGTAAAATAAATATTAATTTCTTGTATTATTCCTTTCCAGTTCAAGATAATGTCACTTTTCAAATTATAAAAAGGATCCTCCTCAACATAAATACATTATTAAAAACATGTTTCTTTACTTTTATTGACTTTACCCCTGATGCATCTTGAATGTAAAATCCATATACACTACTTTAATGGAAGACCATGCTGTATATGGCTTTGCAAAACAAGTATCCAAATTCTACTGAAATTAAAAAGATTAAAATTTAAACATGCTAGTAGTCAAAAAATGCTATATATGGCTAAATGTGTTATTTTGAATTACAATGAGAATATAATAGGCTCATTTCTTTTTTTTCTATTCTTGATGATTTTTCACAGCCCCATCAATGGTGCAAAAAAAGAAAAAGAAATTGCCAGGTGTATTTTAGGTTGTTTCTGCAGCCTTTTACTAAATCTGTGATTTGGAAATCTTTTAATCTATTTATACTTTAACTTAAGGACAAAGCAGTAAAAAATATAACCTGTTCCCATGATAATATGGGTGCAAAGCAGCTGTTTACATTGAGTATTGAAGAAATATACTGTTTCATAAACTTTCATTACCGTTTGCAGAAAGACAAAAAGAAAGAAAGAAAACGGTTCATCAACACATAAGACAGACGCCTCTTGTTAATATTGCCATTAAAACATAACAATTGGTTTAGAACATGTATTATCATCTATTGAGCATTTGCCTTTTTCATTTCCTTAATCAAAGCAGTCTAAACTAAAGTACATGTGCCTCCAGCTAGAAGGCAGTCTACTTCCATCTTCTGGATGCCACCTGCTAAGGTGAGCAAGTCTGGTAAAGCCCAGACACATAATGCATGGGTGGCCTTTTGTTTATTTCAGACAAAAGGAAAAATCCTCTGGATTACTTGAAGATATCAAGTAACACACAAGATGGAGTTCCTATTATTCTCTTCTAAGACATATTGTGTTTCCCTTGGGCAAAAACACAAAATGCAGCCAATCTTCCAAGGGCATCCCCTATTACAGATTTATGCAAGTCTGAATTATTTGGCTTTAAACTACTTTTTTGGAGGGAGGAGCATCATCTCTACTACTTCAGGCTGACCTAGATGGTTATCACTGTTAATCCTTGGCTTAAATGCAGAGCCTCTAAATGGTTTCATTTAAATGACGGATGTTACTGTTGAGATTTTAGTTCTGTTGAAGATGTCACAGGAGTCCTTTCAAAATCAGAACATAATTTCTGTTTAGTCTTCTTCATGACACATTTGTTTTCCATGTACTTCCAATCAGAGACAGCATTCACAGTCTAGAGTTTTGTGTTTTACTTGAGTCTTGTTTGACGGTTTACACTTATTATAATTAGACTGTGTATGCAGTAAAGGCAGAAAAGAAACAGTGGTAGATGATAATCAGGCTCAGTCCTACTACATTTTCTAAGTTTGGGAAAGTGAGACATCTTTGACACAAACATGAATATATGTACATATGTATATACAGTATACATACAGCTCTGGCAAAAATTAAGAGACCACCACATCAAAACCCTGTCATGGGCAGCCCAATCTCCAGATCTGAACTCCATTGAAAACCTCTGGAATGTAATCAAGAGGATGATGAATAGTCACAAGTCATCAAACAAAGAGGAACTGCTTACATTTTTGCACCAGAAACAGTGTGGAAGACTGGTGGAAAGCATGCCAAAATGCATGAAAGCTGTGAATAAAAATCATGGTTGTTCCACAAAATATTGACTTCTGAACTTTTCCTGAGTTAAAACATTAGTATTGTTGTTTCTAAATGATCATGAACTTGTTTTCTTTGCATTCTTTGAGGTCTGAAAGCACTGTTTGTTTTTTTTGACCATTTCTCCTTTTCAGAAAAAAAATACAAAATTTATTGCTTGGAAATTCAGAGACTTGTTATCAGAAGTTCATAGAATTAAATGAACAATTTTCATGCTACTAAAAAATATACCTATAAAGAAAAAAATCTGTCAAACTGAACATTTTGCAGTGGTCTCTTGATTTTTTCCAGAGCTATATGTATATATACATATATACAGTACACACCAAAAATTTGGACACACCTTCTCATTTAACCCTGCTGTTCTGTTAGGTCAAAAATGACCGTTTTTGAAATTCTATAATGTTATAAAAATTCAGCGTGTGATTCTGAGACTTGAGGCTCCCTGACTTTTCGTCATTAGGGGGGTACTCTCTGTGGGAATTTTTTTTTTTTTAATTTTTGTTTACTTTATTTGGTACAATTTTTTTTACACTTGTACTGTTCGGTCAAAAATGACCGATAGGCCTTTATTCAGCTCTCCAGACAATTTGTGACAAAAATAAAGGTGCTATCACCTCATTTTGAACTATATATTGCATCTACTACTATTTATCAATGTATCTGACTACTTTTGGTCAGAAAAGATTTACACATACCAACATTTTCAAGTTGCGATACAGCCGACGGATTCGCTTCCAGTATAGCTATGCGCAATTTATTTCACTGGTTTTTATTTACCCTGCTGTTCATATGGATCTAGTTCCATTCAGTTGTCAACATTTCATATTGTAAATCATGATTTTCTGATTTTCCATGTGTTTGCTGGTTGTACAGTATTACACTGTGCAATGCTGTCCTAAGCAGAATTCACCTAAAGTGTTGTACTGTGAGCTTTTTCCTGCTGCAGGGTGGTGTCTGCTCTGATCTTATCTGTAGACAGATAACATAGCAGTGTAGAGTTTCAGTTCAGCTGGAGACAACACAGAGTGAGCAGAGGTTCAGACGTCAGAGCTCTGAAGTCCCATTTTTACAGGTATGTTACAGATAAATTATTCTTTTATTCTAAAATTATTCAATATTCTCACTGCTGTGATAAAATGGATGATAGGGGGTTAGCATTAAGGTTGTGTAGACTCAATGTCTGCTTATGAGTACATATTCTCACTGCTGTGATAGAATGGATGATAGGGGGTTAGCATTAGGGTTGTGTAGACTCAATGTCTGCTTATGAGTACATATTCTCACTGCTGTGATAGAATGAGTGCATGCCTCATTTTTGCTTGCGACGCTCCAGCACCATAATCACAGGGCATATCTCAATGTGTGACGGGATGTTATTGTGTGTATTGTTGCGAAATTGTTTTGATTTTTTTTTCATTCATTGTTTATGGATATATTTTATTTTTTCATTCAACAGTGATGCCTTACAGCATGAGAAGAAGACACTTCACCCAAGCTGAATTGGAGGAGTTTATAAACGACTCCGATACAGACGAGGATGTTAGGTCCGGTCAAAAGTGACCGGGAACAGTATAAGTGTATAAAAAACAACGGTTTTTGCCATTTTATAGAGAAAAAAGCTTTTTTTTTTTTTTTGCCTTTGAAAAAAGTATATCTACATAATGTTTGATATTATTACTTATAGTTAACATTTAGATCAAGATTTTTTTTTATCTGCAAAAATAATCAATTTTTACAAAAATCGAAAAAATACCATGTTCCCTTTTGGATATAAAAAAAATATAAAACAAGCTTTGTATTTTTTTTTTTTTCTGGTATTTGAACAACCATCTTCACTATAATAGTGCAAAAACTGTTTAAAAAAACCACTTAGATTAGCTAAAAATGATTATTTTATAAGGACGGTCAAAAATGACCGGGAACAGTACAAGTGTATGTGAAATCTAAACAGAACAGCAGGGTTAAAGATTTTTCAGCATTTTCAGGACTATGAAAATTGTACATTCACACTGAAGGCATCAAAACTATGAATTAACACATGTGGAATCATTATTATTATTATTTATTATTATTGCACCATTTATTCTATGGCGCTTTACATGTGAGGAGGAGTATACATAATAAAAACACGTGCAATAATCTTGAACAATACAAGTCACAACTGGTACAGGAGGAGAGAGGACCCTGCCCGCGAGGGCTCACAATCTACAAGGGATGGGTGAGGATACAGTAGGTAAGGATAGAGCTATACCTTAATTCAAACCTTTAAATATGCTTAACAAAAAAGTGTGACAACTGAAATTATGTCTTATATTCTAGGTTCTTCAAAGTAGCCACCTTTTGCTTTGATGACTGCTTTGCACAATCTTGGCATTCTGTTGATGAGCTTCAAGAGGTAGTCACCGGGAATGGTCTTCCAACAATCTTGAAGGAGTTCCCAGAGATGCTTAGCACTTGTTGGCCCTTTTGCTTTCACTCTGCGGTCCAGCTCACGCCAAACCATCTCGATTGGGTTCAGGTCTGGTGACTGTGGAGGCCAGGTCATCTCGCATAGCACTCCATCACTCTCCTTCTTCGTCAAATAGCCCTTACACAGCCTGGTGGTGTGTTTGGGGTCATTGTCCTGTTGAAAAATAAATGATGGTCCAGCTAAACGCAAACCGGATGGAATAACATGCCGCTGCAAGATGTTTTGGTAGCCATACTGGTTCAGTATGACTTCAATTTTGAATAAATCCCCAACAGTGTCACCAGCAAAGCACCCCCACACCATCACACCTCCTCCTCCATGCTTCACAGTGGGAACCAGGCATGTAGAGTCCATCCATTCACCTTTTCTGTGTCATACAAAGACACTGTGTTAGGTGTCTAGTTCCCACCGCTGCACAGGGGGAATCTCGAACCATCTCCGCTGCGGTCTCCCATTCTCCTTCAGCCACAGTGGAGCCTGCTCAGCAGAGACGTCGGTCCCAGCATCTGGCTCAAGCAGATACTGTGCGTTTGGTTACAGCTGCTATTCCAGGCTCAGCCTTTGTAACCAGCATTGTTCAGAGGCGAGCAGACATTCCAGGGACTAAGTCCTGCTTTTCTTCTACTGAGCATGCCCACGTGACGACCTCTCATTGGTGGTTGGGAGTCACATGCTCAGGTCCTGTAGTGGCTCTGATTGGATCACTAGGAAGGTCCTGGAAGGCTACAGATATAAAAAGTTTGCATGGCCGCTCAGCAATGTGCTAGTATAAATCAGTTATTGTGTGTATGTGGATGTGTGCCTGTTCTGGTGAAAGCTCCGAATCATTCTCATCCCTAGTGTTGATGAATGCTGGCGAATGTTGGAGCTGTCTAGCGCCAGTTAGTGCCATCCAGCACCAGGCACAATCTATAGGTCCTAACCGCAGCGTTAGCCAGTGCGGCACTGTGCGCATACCTGTCCCTAGTTAGGGCGGATAGTGGTGTTCGTCAGAGCGGCGCTGCACTCACTCAGTGCAGTAAATCATTATTTAGGTTTTTCCCTGGCACCGCAGTTGCGGCGCCGAGTGCTAGTGGTCTAGAGGAACTATAACCCTGTGTCCTTGAGGCAGAGTCCTGTGACCCAATACTAGCGTTCACTCTGCAGTATTGTGACCCTGTGACGCAACAGGGTTCTCTTCCTTACATACCGGGTGAAGCTAACCCATGTGCGTTCACATTATACCGCCATATACTGTCTGCAATTACCGAACAGCAGGTGTCATCTCTGCACGGTGGACCCCGGGCTGCAAACGCACCTCATACCATCCTTATAATTATTTGGTGCGTTCCGCCAGCCCTAACATTATACTAGCGCCAGGGTCCGACATTATTCCGTCTCCCATTGCCAGACGAGTTTGCTGGTAACAGTAAACTGTGTCGGGGATTCGTGAGCCAGTGTGCTATACATCTTGAGCTCCTGGCTGCACATTTTTCCACAGAGCGGGCTAAGGTGGAATTTATTATATCCCTCCTGTCAGACAGGGCGTTGGAGTGGGCAATGCCGCTGTGGGAGTGCGACGGTCATGTGGTGCAGAGTGCTCCGCGGTTCTTGGGCACTTTGAAACAGGTCTTTTTGGGACCTTGTGTCACCCATGATACGGCACTCCAACTGCTGGCATTGCCACAGGGTTTGTCCATGGTCAGTCATTTTGCTGTCCACTTCCGGACTTTGGCATCTAAGGGTGGTTTCACACTTGCATTTTTGTCTGCAGCGTTTTTTGCACAAAAAAAGCATGCGTTTTTTTCCTATATTTAACATTGAAAACGCATGCGGTTTTTTTTTGTGTACGCGTTTGGTCGCGTTTTCAATCGCATGCGTTTTTTTACTGCATGCGCTCATTTTCAAAAATGCAACTTGTAGTATTTTTGAGAGGCGTTTTTTGGACACATAAAAACGCATGCGTTTTCATGCGTTTTCATGCTTTTTTTGGGGTCCAAAAATACATTGGAGTCAATGGGGACGCATGCGTTTTTTTGGGCATGCGTTTGCATGCGTTTTTGGACACATGCGTTTTTTTTAACAAAGTTTGAATAGACTGTAGATAAGGTTGTCTAGACACTGATAAGCCTCCCTCATAGCAGCAGGGTTATAAAAGGAAGGTTGGGGGAAGTTTCTGGTCACTTCTCATCAGACTCCAAAGAAGACAAGACACTGCCCGGACGCATTGGTGGACAAGACCCAGAGCAATGTGAGTATATCCTAGCCAATGCATTTATTTTCAATTTTTTGGATCTACATGTCCTAATTTCTTCTTTTTTTTTTCAACATGCATCAGAATGTTTTCTGCGGAGTCTTCATCTGATGAGGAGTTTGAGCCACGTCAGTCAGAAGTGGATCATGTCAGTGAGGTTAGTTTTTTGTCCTTCAGCTTGGTAAGTATTGACTGTCACATCGACACATGAGACAATTTGATTTTTTTTTTTATAGAGCACTTCAACTGAGGGACAGAGAGGGACGGAGCAGCGGAGTCAAGGTCCGGTGGGAAGATGGCAGCGGGTATGTATACAAGGCAGACTGTCCCCATTGTAATATTCTTGAATCTTCCTTTCTGTACCCTTGATTTTCTTTTAATTTTTCTTGTATGATCCTTTTCTGAAAGTTGACTTTCATATTCCTGCCATTTCTCATCTTCTGGTATTTTTTTTTCCACATGTGATTGAGCAAACTTATATGATTTTCTTTTACTTTTAGGTTTCACAACGGGACGATGACCGGATCGATAATGACCTCCTGATCACCCTGGTCCAGGAGCGAGTCCCGTTGTGGGACAGCCGGGATCCACAGCACACTGTCAACAGTACGCTCCGTCGGTTGTGGAGTGAGGTGGCCCAAGCGTTGTGGGATGGCTGGGAGAATGCCCCGCCACGGGTCCGTAATGCATTTGGTAAGTATTGCACTGCAGTGTGAAGCAGCAGAGACCTTGGCCGGGCTCTCTTGACTGTGTGTGATGAAAGTAACTTTTCGGAGTTTCTGTCATCACACACAGTCAAGAGAGCACGGCCAAAAGTACATTTTCTGACCATTATATGTTATTGTTATTTCACAGTGGATAAAATAAGAACACGTTGGCGTTCCATGAAGGACCGCTTCAACAAGGACCTTCGCGCAGAGAATCGTGCAGCAAGTGGTTCCGGAGCAAGGCACCGTCTATACAAATACCACCGTGTGCTGGCCTTTTTAAGACCGGTCCTTCTCATGAATTAATTGGTATTAATTTTCTGTTTTCTTTTTTCACAGCACACACTGCACGACTGTCGCAACAGGTTCTGGAGCGGTCCTTCAGCCGGCAGTCACGGACCCGTCCCAGCCATCCAGCAGCACAGCAGCAGGTGGGCCTTCCACACTCACTGGAGACCAGGGAGCTGGCCCATCAGGTATTCCCCTTTCGCAGTCCTCTTTCACTGCACCCATTTTTGCAGGCTCATCCCGGCAGCGACAGAGGGCTTTGGATAGGTCACTCATGCCCGAGTTTTTGCACTTGAGCTCAGTTTTACACGAAGTAATCAAGGCTTTAGGTGACAGAATGGATGTGTCACATAACCTCTTAGATTGCCGGATCCAGGATGTCGCCAAAAGCCTTGATCAAGTTAAAGCCGACCTCCAGAGGCCAGCTCATCATTTTTTTAACCAAATACAGCAGGGCATGTCGGAACACCTTAGCCCTGATCTCCAGCTGAGTGTGATGCAGGCCTGCAATGTTGCTTTTGTGCAGGCTATGCAGCAGAGTCAGAGTCGTAATTTACAGCAGACAGTGGCGGCATATCCAACTGTGCCACGATTAACCACCATTCCTACCTCTGCTGCATACCACTGCACGGCCACCTCTATTCCATCCACAGGTGTACTCCACTACAGCGCCAACACGATGACGAGTGCTGTTGGGCATCCCACCGCCACCACCGTGACAACCGCTACTCTGGCTTGGACCTCCTCCGCTGACACCACGATGACGCAGGACCCTGGCGTGGCTTATCGGCCCGGCCCCCTCCCGATACAGCAGGACCCAAGCATGGCATATCGGACTGGCCCCCCCCGATGCAGCAGGACCAAGGCATTGCTTTCCGGGCAGGACACCCCCCGATGCAGCAGGACCCAGGCCTGGCGTATAGGACGCCCCCCCCATGCAGCAGGACCCAGGCATGGCGTATCGCACCGGCCCCCCCACGATGCAGCAGGACCAAGCCATGGCTTTCCGGGCAGGACCCACCCCGATGCAGCAGGACCCTGCCAGGGCTTTATGTTCCCCCCCACCAGCAATGCAGCAGGACCCTGGGAGGGGTTAAGGTCCCCCCCAACGATGAACCAGGACCCTAAGAGGGTTTTATGTTCCCCCCCAACGAGGCACCAGGACCCTGGCAGGGCTTTATCTTTCCCCCCCACTACGATGCAGTTGGACTCTGGCGTTGCCGAGCGCTCCACAATGGAAGCGGACTGTGAAATTGTGGAGCCGGATCCTGACATGTCTCCCGCCAACACTCAACATCCTATTAGCCCAAGAAGACATCCCCCTACCAGGAAAACCCAAAAGAAAACGCCAAAAACACATAAAAAACAAAAAACTCTGAGTATTCCTCCCCCATCACCTACCGATGTGTCTGTATTGTCTGTTGTGTCTCACCCTTCCAGTGTGTCTCAAGCCCCTCATGTTTTAAGCCCCATCCCCGAACTTCCAGACCCTTCCAGTTTTATTGCCCCTTCTCCTGCCACCCCTGCCTCCTCCACGGTGAGCCAGGCTTCAGTTCTTAATACCCCCCGGTTACGTCACTCTACCCCAAGCCGTCGCGGTACAACACGTCGCGGTACAAAAAAATAAATGTTTAAATTTCTTTGTTAACTCAATAAAAAAAAAGTTAATTTGCAACAATTATGTTTGGTTTATTGTGTCTTTCACTGCTGTCAATACACACCAACAAACTTCGCCACACACTTATTCTTTTGGCCAAAACATATCTCCAGTAGTATAAAATACAAGACTACATCTATATGTGTTTCTTCAGTATACAGATATGAGTTGGCCAAAATGTTTTTAGTTATTTCCATACTCTTATTTTTGTACCTAGTGTTGTGTCACTGTACAAAGAGAAAATGGTGGAAATCAAGTTCAGTACTCAACTGAACCGGTCAGATGTCAAAAATGACACCTGACCTATTGAGTTGATTACTGCCTTGTATATTCACCATATTCTCTTATTTATATAGCAAATTATGTGACAATGGTTGTCAAACTGATGGGACAATGGTTGTCACACAATACATATCTATGCTCACCTGGCCAGGTGTAAGAAATTGTGAATTCATGAGCATGTATATGTTTATCATGAATTCATTATTTCTTACACTTGACTTGATGGGTATAGAGAGCGTGACAGTCTTGACGCAATGACGTCAACAAGGTTACCAATAAATCCAACATGGTTACCAATAAATCAACATTTTTTCCGTTATTATAAGTATGCGGCCAGTGTTTTATATCATTATTTGTAAACCAAAATAGGGAGTGCAACAATATAAGAGGTCAATTATGATAAAAAAATAATAACTATTACCTCATCATCTATCACCCACTCCTGGTTTTGGATTATAAAATATGATATACATATCTACTGCTCATCTTTGGCCAACCTTTGTTTAGAGAGGAAAAAGATAGGAGACATGGTCAACACAACCAACACTCAAGTTTATTAATTTGAAAAATTTGTATCAGTATTTAATAATTGGTAAAGATAAACATACAACAGGACATTTACACAACATTGTCCTGCCATGACACCCGTCCAATATCGGAAACAAAATAGGCCGCAAATTGGTCCCGCATAAGACCAACGGCTGCAGTTGACCGCATCGGGTGATGCTGAAAATCAGGCAGTGGGTGTGAAACTGGTTCATCAAGTTCAATGTGGGGTCGCTCCTTAGCAATGAGGTAATTGTGTAGAACCACACAGGCTTTGACCACCTCGTCCACTGTTTCCACTTTTGGATTGATGGCTGTTGCAAGAATGCGCCATTTAGCAACCAGAATGCCAAAGATGCACTCTACGGTTCTTCTGGCCCTGGTCAGTCTGTAGTTGAAGATCCTTCTAGTGTGGTCCAAGTCCCTACTAGAATATGGCTTCAGGAGATTTTCACACATCTGGAAGGCCTCATCCCCAACCATAACAAATGGCAGCGGTGGGCCTTGAGTGTTGGGGAGAGGCTGTGGAGGTGGAAAATTAAAATTGTTGCCATACACACGATGGCCCATATCCGAGCTCTTAAAAGTCTGGGAATCATTGCCACGGCCAAAAGCTCCAATGTCCACGGCGATGAAGCGACACTCCGCATCCGCTATTGCCATGAGAACTACCGAAAAATATTTTTTGTAGTTAAAAAACTCAGATCCGGTTCTGGCAGGTTTGATAATGCGGATGTGCTTTCCATCCACCGCCCCTAAACAGTTGGGGAAATCACACACGTTCAAAAATTTATCAGAAATTTCATGCCACATCTCCACGGTGGGTACTGGTATAAACTCCTCACGGAGTACATTCCATAACGCACGACAGGTGTCCACAACATTTCCGGACAGGGTTGAGATTCCAAGGCGGTATTGGAAGTGGAGGGAAGATAAACTCTCTCCTGTGGCAAGAAATCTAGAAGAAAAAGAAAAAAAAAACATTTAAAATCTACTCTTTTTATGGTGTGTTTAAAAATAAGAAAAAGAAAAAAACAACATAATAAACATGTCATAACCAAAAATTTGACGGTCATTGGTTTAGTTTTGGAACGTACCGTAATGTCACTAGCAGACGTTCCTCGGGTGGAATCGCTCTACGGAGCCGTGTGTCCTGTCGCCGTATGGATCCTTGGACATGAGACAGTAAATCCTAGAAAGATTCTTGTGACATTCTCGTGTAATCCTGGAATTTCTCCGGGTTGGCATTCAGCTCCGCATAGAGCGTGTGATATGCTCCACGGCTCTCACGCACTTCAATGATGGGGTGCCTCCAAAAACGCCTACGCTGTCTCCTTCTCTATCTTTGGCGGTTTCGGTCTTGCTCCCAAGCAAAAACACAGGCAAGGAAAATCTTGAAGCTGAAATCCAGTTTGAAATAAAAGCTCTCCATGGAAAGATCCATCATGACACCGGAAACAGTAGCAAGCTGTGAAAATTTCTGTACCCCTAGGGTCAATATATTGAGAGACAATCATATACGCCCTCTCTATTCCTATTGGTTGTGTCTGGTTACCTTTTTTTTGTACTTTTTTTTTGGGGGGGGAAATGCTTTAAAAAACGCAAACGCATGCAAAAACGCATGTAAATGCGTGTAAACGTGTGTAAATGCTGCGTTTTTTTGACGCATGCATTAAACGCATGCGTCAAAAAAACGCAGCGTTTACACGCGTTTACATGCGTTTTTGCACCATGCATTTTTTTTTAAAAACGCATGCGTTCAAAAACGCAAGTGTGAAACCAGCCTTAGCTGGAGTGGCCACATAAAGTCCTCATTCCTGTATTCTTTAGAAGACTGGCTGACCATGTGAAGGACACCTTGGCCACTAAGAAGCCTTTGCAGGTGTTTTTTGTTAATTATTCTAATTTAACGACTTTTGGATTTTCATTGGCTGTAAGCCATAATTATCAATATTAACAGAAATTAACACTTGAAATACATCACTCTTTTTGTAATGACTTTATATAATATAGGAGTTTCACTTTTTGTATTGAAGAACTGAAATAAATGAACTTTTTGATGATATTCTAATTTTGTGAGAAGCAACTGTATATCATGTAAAAGTGACAGTGAATTAAAAATAAAAAGTGTTGTTCATTATATTGCTAAAAATGAATTAGAACCAGTGTAGTTTGAGAGGAAAAGTCTGTGCGATAAATGTATATTGTGGTGAGCCATAGTGGAATGGTGAAAGTAAGAATGAGCAAAATACCTGTGTGGATGGAAAGCATTAAAAATGCAGCTGATGAGCAATTTGTTTGTACTAAATTCCCGGATACCACCAGATAGACTTCATTGCACTTTTTCTCATCCCTGCTGTTTTTCTACTATTTATGTTTAAAATTGTAACGTGAGATAATGTGTCATAGGGGTCCGAGCGCAAATTTTTCTAAGGCATTGCTATAGATGCTTTTACAATTCTGCCTTTTAGAATTGTTAACAATATCTTTTGCCGTGTGTGTTATTTCTGCATTCTACATATTTATACTCATATTATGGAGATGGAGTTAAGGGTGTGAGCATTTATCGTTAAAAAAAACTATGGATAAAAATATATGATTACAAAACAAAGTCGGGCGCCTAAAAAGCTAAGATGTTTTTCAAGGGTACATTTTAGGTAGGTTCAAAAAGCAAAGTGAATCTTTACTAGCTTTTTAAAAGATAAGAGACTCCAATGATAACTTCTAAAATATTGCTGTGGTTTACTGTGCCTGTTAGCTGAAATGTGCCTGTAACATATCTGCCTTTGGTGCCCAAATTGAATAAAACAGAAATGAAAGTCATAGAAATCTTCAATCGTTATTCACAGGAGAGCAGCACGCAAAGACAACATTATCAGCTATAAGAGCTGCCATCAAACACTCTTTTATTAGAGCATTAACAATTTGTGGCTAACCGCTGAGATTTTTGATCACAGAAATGGAATGTTTGCTTATAAGAATAATGCATACATTAATTTTAGTAATTCCATTGAGATTTCATCATGCTTTGGAAATGCAAAATGTCATAGACACCTTTACTATATTTTTAGAAATGCATTACTTGTGCCAAAAGAAAAGGGAAAGTGCAGCAAACAAAGTTCTCTTTGCAGACCTAAAAATGAGAATTATAGTTAAAAGCTGTCCTTTTATTGTGACATTCTGAAAGTTAATCTTGGCATATAGTGTTAGAATTTTACATATAAAAAGCACTTTAAGTATTTAAGTTCTCCTGTTTGTAGTTTCAGACATACGGAATGTTTAATTATCCATTTCAATGGAGCTATGTAACAGTTTTATGCAACCTGATTAGATATATCTCTTGTCTGGAGCCACATGGCAATATAAAAAAGTACTACCACTTTTTTCTGCTCTGTTTGACTTTAATGGAATCTAATTGTGCTGTAGTTAATGTTTACTAGTGATAAGCGGGTATACTCGTTGCTCAGGTTTTCACTAGCACGCTCGGTTGGTCTCCGAGTATTTGTTATTGCTTGAGTATTTGTGACTGCTCAACATTTAGTTTTTTCAAAGCAGCTGCCTGATTTCAGGCAGCTAGACTGCTTGAATGCATGAGGAGATTCCCTAGCAACCAGGCAACCCTCACATGTACTCAGGCTGGCTAGCAGCCGTAAATCAAGCAGCTGAGTAAACAAAAACTAAATCTCCGAGAACTCACAAATACTCGGAGACCACCAGAGCATGCTCAGGAAAACCCAAGCAAGGAGTATACTCGCTCATCACTAATGTTTACCACTTACTGCAATATTTATAACGCTAAATTTTAAGACGTATTAGCTAGCAGATCGTAATTTCTATATATGGATTACTGAAAAGTTTATTTACTAAAGCTGCTGTTAACCTGCGATTTCTGAGTTGGTGACTTGGATAACCTTATCCTCAGAAGCAGAGGTGACTCTTGATCTTCGTTTCCTGGGGCGGTCTTCATGTGAGCCAGTTTCTTTGTAGCGCTTGATGGTTTTTGCCATTGCACTTGGGGACACTTTCAAAGTTTTACCAGTTTCCAGATTGACTGACCTTCATTTCTTAAAGTAATGATGGCCACTCGTTTTTCTTTACTTAGCTGCTTTTCTCTTGCCATAGTACAAATTCTAAGAGTCTATTCAGTAGGACTATCAGCTGTGTATCCACCAGACTTCTGCACAACACAACTGATGGTCCCAGCCCCATGTATAAGGCAAGAAATCCCACTTATTAAACCTAACAGGGCACACCTGTGAATTGAAAACATTGCCGTGACTACCTCTTAAAGCTCATCAAGAGAATGCCAAGAGTGTGCAAAGCAGTTATCAAAGCAAAAGGTGGCTACTTTGAAGAACCTAGAATTCAAGACATAATTTCAGTTGTTTCACACTTTTTTGTTAAGTATATAATTCCACATGTGTTAATTCATAGTTTTGATGCCTTCAGTGTGAATGTACAATTTTTGTAGTCATGAAAATACAGAAAAATCTTTAAATGAGAAGGTATGTCCAAACATTTGGTCTGTACTGTATGTAGGGAAAATTCACTGTTTGGGTGCATGGCAGGACTCCAAGTGAGGGAGCATCATTTCACTTTTTGAGTGCAAAATTGGCTGGAATCAATGGTGGCACCATGTCGCGTTTGGAGACCCCCTAATGTGCCTGAACAAAGGAAACCCCCAAACTAATCCCAACATCCTAACCCTAACCATAACCCTATCCACAAACCTAACCCCAACAGACCCCTAACCCTAATCCCAACCCTAATTGTAATCCTAGCCCTAACCCTAGCCCTAACCCTAACAATAGACCTAACCCTAACTTTAGCCCAACTCACTTTAGCCCAACCTCAACCCTAACTTTAGCCCAACTCACTTTAGCCAGACTCTAACTTTAGCCCAACTCACTTTAGCCTAACTCTAAGCCTAATGGAAAAATGGAAATACATTTTTTTATTTCATTATTTTTACCTAAGGGGGTGATAAAAGGGGGTATGTTTTATTAACTTTTTATTATTATTTTGATCACTGTGATAGGGTCTATCACTGTGATCAAAATGAACTAATAGGAAAAATGTCCTATTGTTGCCGGGTGCCGGCAAATCTCGAGTGCACTGCACATGCGCCCACCATTTTCTTCCGGAAGAGGACGTCGGTGGCCCGTACATGAAAATTGCATTCAGCTTAGGACTCAGCTACATGGATGAAAAAATAAGGGTATATTTATGCTGCAGACATTTCTGCACCAAAAACATGTCTATTAGGGCTCTTTCCCACTTGCGATGAAATCAGACAAATGCAATATGATTAAAAATCAGATTGCATTTGGATCAATGTTATTCTATCACTGTGTGTTCATCTGCGTTTTTTTTTGTAGCTCAGAGCAGATCACGATTGACTGGAAAAACTCACAGCATGCTGTGATTGTAATTGGAAATTGGATCGCATCCTGCAATAGAAGTCAATTGGAGTGAGAAAAAAATCGCACAGCACTCAGACCATGCGAGTGCTGTCCGATTTTTACACACCGATCGCATTTGAAAAGCTGACAATTCATCTGCCGTGTACAGTAATATCACAGCATGACATGCTAGAATAGAATAGAATAGATATAATAGATATACATACATAAAATACTGTACATAGAAAAAGAAAACAAAAAGCAGCACCAAAAGAAAACAAAGGGTGCAAAAAATCCTTCCAGGTATATACCAAACCTCATGGTATTGTCCAGAAAAATGAAGGCAGCACTCCAGTAGAAAAAATAAAAGTGGTTTATTGGCCCATGTGCGACGTTTCAGTCCAGAGTGTGGACCTTTCTCAAGCATAAAATACATAGATATATAGATGTCAGTGACACACATGTATATATGTATATATATACTGCTCAAAAAAATAAAGGGAACACTTAACAGAATATAGCTCCAAGTAAATCAAACTTCTGTGAAATCAAACTGTCCACTTAGGAAGCAACACCGTTTGACAATCAATTACACATGCTGTTGTGCAAATGGAATAGATAACAGATGGAAATTATTGGCAATTATCAAGACACACTTAATAAAGGAGTGGTTCTGCAGGTGGGGACCATAGACCACATCTCAGTACCAATGCTTCCTGGCTGATGTATTGGTCACTTTTGAATGTTGGTTGTGCTTTCACACTCCTGGTAGTATGAGACAGACTCTACAACCCACACAAGTGGCTCAGGTAGTGTAGCTCATTCAGAAAGGCATATAAATTCTAGCTGTGGCAAGAAAGTTTGCTGTGTCTGTCAGTGTAGTGTCCAGAGGCTGGAGGTTCTACCTGGAGATAGGCCAATACACCAGGAGACATGGAGGGGGCCATAGGAGGGCAACAACCCAGCAGCAGGACCGCTACCTCAGCCATTGTGCAAGGAGAAACAGGAGGAGCACTGTCAGAGCTCTGCAAAATGACCTCCAGCAGGCCACAAATGTGCATGAGTCTGCACAAACAGTTAGAAACTAACTACATGAGGATGGTCTGAGTGCCTGACGTCCACCTATTCATTTTCTTATCCTATAGTTATGGTGTGGTGGTATTCCTCCTTGCATGTAGTATTATTTGGTCACTATATGCTGGTAATATGTGATCTGGTCACTGTGTAGTGGTATTTCTTCCCTGAATGTGGCATTATTGGTCTTGGTATAGTAGATTGTGGTGTGTATGTTGGTCATTTGTTCTCTCTGCTATTAAATAGAACATTCTTTATTTCCATTAGATATTAAATACCTGGAACACAGCGGCAGAGATGCACTTACAGGGGTTCTTCTGTGAAAAAAGTAATCACCTCTCCACAGGATAAGTGAAGACTTATTGATTGGTGGGGGTCTGATTGCTTGGACCCAAATCGGCAGAATGTGGATCCTTTATCCCCATTTGACTGTAGTGGCATGCTGAATTTGACCAATGATCCATTAATTCACTCTGTGGCTGGGAGCACTGCACTTGTTTTTTTCTGGAAGCCCCAAAGAGAATGAATGGATCTGCGGTCAGACATCCCACCTGCGTCTCCATTTTAAAATGAGGATAAGTGTCCTATCTGGAATAAAACTTCCTCATTCTTCTGAGTGGTGCAGTTTCTAATTGTTAGACCTAAGTGATCACCTGTACATTGTAGAGCCCATGGTTCGGTGATAACTTGTTTATAACAAAATAACCCCTTTAATTTAAACTACTGTAAATGTACATCCCAGTTATGGTGGCGCACAGTAAATGTGCAGGAGCCTCCCGTGTTTTACAGTCGATGCTCCACTGTAACAGGGATAATAGCTTACAGATATTTGCATATAGCTGTAGGGTGAGCCACTAGATTCAATTCATCTTGTGGGCCCCAGACATCCCAGTCCGACGCCAGCAACATCCGCTAATTTTTCTAGGAAATTTAATATTCAAAAAGTAAAATGGCACTCCGTCGCTTCCGAACCCTGCTATGCGCTCAAACAGTGGTTTTCCCCTACATATGGGGTATCAGCATGCTCAGGAGAAATTGCACAACAATTTTTAAGGTTCAATTTTTCCTGTTATTCTTGTGAAAATTTTTAAAAATTGCATCTAAATTTAAATGTTTGAGAAAAAATGTAAATGTTCATTCTTTCCTTCCACGTTCTAAAACTTCCTGTTAAGCACCTGATGAGATTAGCAAGCTTCTTGAATTTGTTTTTGAGCACCTCCAGGGGTACAGCTTTTAGAATGGGTATTTTCTGTGATATACACCCGTCAAAGTCACTTCAAATGTACTGTGGTCCTCAAAAAATGTTTTGTAAATTTTGTTGAAAAATATTAGAAATCACTGGTCAGGTTTTAACCTTTATAACTTCCTACCAAAAAAATTAACTCTCTGATTTAAGGGCACGGAAATAAAAAGTCTGAAAATTGCAAAATGTTCAAAATTCTCACCAAATTTCCATTTTTTCACAAATAAATAAATAAAATTGTGTGAATTGTAAAATTTGTCCTGGTCATAAAGGTGAAAACAGGCTTGGAGGCTGAAGGAGTTAATAATAAAACAGCTATTTCTTATAATAATATCTACAATACAAGTCAATGAAGATACTAATCTTAAAAATTGGACAGTTGAAAGCAATCACAGATTTGAAACTTGACTAGCAATAGACCAGCAATTCTATACATTCTTAACTATAGTAACACCATTTTATACAAAATGTACTCTCTGAATGGCTTTGATGAGGTAAGAACTTGATCATGAATCAGACAAAAACTGTGGACAGTTGGAATAGTTTAATGAAAGGCAATAGGTGATCTTGTCATATTTAATTCCACAAGGCAATTCATGCCAATGATTCAGTAATTCTTTTCTCTTTGCACCTTTATGGACTATGCTAGTATTTTATGCCAGCTTATTAAATACATAAAATTACTAGCACCACATGGCAATACAGTGGAATTGTATAAGTTTTACTCCTCATGTTTTGTTCTATTTGACTTTAATGAGGTGCAGATGATTACCTCTGTATTGGAGCCAATGTTTGCAGGAGAGTGAATGAATCTACCACAGTGTAGTCCACAAAGCTATAAACAGATTTACAGAATTATTCATTTTTACATCTAGCAATGTATAAAATATTTACTTTAAGCGGGAAGCAGTTCACAAGAAATAATTCTTGCATAATTTCGACATAGTTTTTGCCAGTTTGAAATAATGGCATCTTGTCACAAAACTGGGTGAGGACTTAAGCCGATTTTTAACTGGCTTACCAATAATTTTGCGCATATCATAGCTCACAATTTCTCTCTCTGTCTAAAAAAGAGTGAAAGTGTAAGGCCGAGGGCCCACTGGCGTATCACATCTGATGTGCGTAAAAGCCGAGTGTCAGTGCTCTGTGTACAGCTGCGGAGGAGATGGAGAAATTAGTTTCCATTTCCTCTGCTGCCAGTGTTTACAGGAATTGCATTGCACTTGGGTAATATCCTACTGCAGGGCGATGTTTCCCATGCACCCATAGACTTATATTGATGTGTACGATCCGAATTTGGTGTGCAGTGTGCAGTTTTATTCCTGTCCGATAGTGATCTGATCGGCGCAGGAAAAAAAAAAGCCACTGTGAATAGAAGCATAATATTTATTTGGTGCGAATGCAATCGGATTTTTAATCGGATCGCAATTCATTCAATTTAATCGCAAATGGGAGCGAGCTCTATGGGCTCTTTCCCACTTTCAATGAAATCGGACGATTGCAATCCAATAAAAAAATCTGATTGCATTCGGACCAGTGTTATTCTATCATTGTGTGTTCATCTGCGTTTTTCTTTTCCAGCTCGGATTGGATCACGATCGGACGAGAAAAAATTTGCAGCATGCTGTGATTCTAATCGGAAATCGGATCGCATCCTGCAATAGAAATCAATGGATGCGAGAAAACCACAGCAATAGGACCATAAACGTGCAGTCCGATTTTTACAACCCAATCTTCTTGGAAAACATGGCAATTCATGTGCCTTGTACAGTTATATCATAGCATGACAGATTAGAATAGAATAGATAGGATAGATATATACATATAGAATACATAGGTATATCGGTATCAGTGGCGCACATACATATATATACAGTTGTGCCCGAAAGTTTACATACCCCGGCAGAATTTTTGCTTTCTTGGCCTTTTTTCAGAGAATATGAATGATAACACCAAAACTTTTTCTCCACTCATGATTAGTAGTTGGGTGAAGCCATTTATTGTAAAACTACTGTGTTTTCTCTTTTTAAAACATAATGACAACCCAAAACATCCAAATAACCCTGATCAAAAGTTTACATACCCTGATGATTTTGGACTGATAACATGCACAGAAGCTTACACAAATTGGTGTGAGTGGCTACTAATGGTAACCTGTGACCTGCTTGCTTGTAATCAGTGTGTGTGCCTAAAAGCTGAGTGAGTTTCTGGGATACAGATGGACTCTTGCATCTTTCATCCAGCCACTGATATTTCTGGATTGTGAGTCATGGGGAAAGCAAAAGAATTGTCAATGGATCTATGGAAAAAGTTAGTTGAACTGTATAAAACAGGAAAGGGATAGAAAAAGATATCCAAGGAACTGATAATACCAGTCAACAGCATTCAAACTGTGATTAACAAATGGAAAATCAGAGGCTCTGTAAAAACAAATCCACAGTCAGGTAGACCACCAAAAATGTCATCTACAACTGCCAGGAAAATTGTTCGGCATGCAAAGAAAAACCCACAAATAACATCAGCTGAAATACTGGACTCTCTGAAAACTAGCCATGTGGCTGCATAAGGGTGGGCCAGGGCAGTAGTCATGGCTGAGTGTAATTCCTGTATCACACCCTGGCCTCCCCTTACAATACAATAATGTATTTCATTCTGTGTACTTGTGTTCTGGGTCTCTGCGCCATCAGGGTCCACCCTGGGCTGCCGAAGGCTCCTTGTCGATGGTACCGCACAAAGGGAGACACAATCCAGCTCAACTTTAACAACAACAGCTTTTCTTGGTTCTGTACACAGCACATCCATATTCTTTACAGCGTGAACATCAGGTTTCACAGTACACAATTCTGTCTCTTTCCCTGTGGTCCTCTTCCTGTTACTATGCTCGCTTCTGGGATGAACTTTACCATTCAGTTCCTCAGCATCCTTCCTGGCCAGGCTCACGTTGTCTGGGAAATCCCTCAGCCATTTCACACTGGTTCTGAGGGCCGCCCATGCGATAAGCCGCCACATGATGGGTAACCTACCCATACTGCTTAGTCTTCCTGTAACAACTGCAGCCCCACTTATGCTGCACCACTAGCACTGCTGCACTGTTTCCACTGCTGGTGTTCCACCCAGAAAATAGATGGCCGGGCCCTTTTTTGTGCCAAACGTGGTTACACGGTGTTGCCTAGGGGCTGTAGAGCCCTTCTGCACTCAATGGGTGCATTGGCCCTCTCTGACTCTACCAGGAAGTCGGTAGGTCCTTCCTTGCCGTGTCATTGGTGCCAACATGTATCAGAAGAAATGGGTGGACGTCCTTGAAGCTGAAGAGCTTTGGTATCCTATCGGTCACATCCTTGATCATCGCACCTGGAAGGCAGCATACTTCTCTTGCGGTTATGTCCGGTCTGCAGATGGCTGCTTCTGTGCCTCTCAGTAGTGAGTCTCCCACCACCACCACTCTTCGTTGCTTCTTGGCTGTACATTTTGCTGTCACTTGTTGCTGGGTGCCCTTTTCTTTTTTGCTTGCTGGTATTGCTTCATCCTTAGGTGTGCCATCTTCATCCTCTACAAAGATTTGATATGATATGATATGATATGACATGATAGATTTGATTTGATAAGTGAAATGGTTTTCACTTCACAGGTGTGCCCTGTCAGGTTTAATAAGTGGGATTTCTTGCCTTATAAATGGGGTTGGGACCATCAGTTGTGTTGAGCAGAAGTCTGGTGGATACACAGCTGATAGTCCTACTGAATAGACTGTTAGAATTTGTATTATGGCAAGAGAAAAGCAGCTAAGTAAAGAAAAACGAGTGGCCATCATTCCTTTAAGAAATGAAGGAAGGTCAGTCAGTCCGGAAATTGGGAAAATTTTGAAAGTGTCCCTAAGTGCAGTGGCAAAAACCATCAAGCGCTACAAAGAAACTGGCTCACATGAGGACCGCCCTAGGAAAGGAAGACCAAGAGTCACCTCTGCTTCTGAGGATAAGCTTATCCGAGTCACCAGCCTCAGAAATCGCAGGTTAACAGCAGCTCAGATTAGAGACCAGGTCAATGCCACACAGAGTTCTAGCAGCAGACACATCTCTACAACAACTGTTAAGAGGAGACTTTGTGCAGCAGGCCTTCATGGTAAAATAGCTGCTAGGAAACCACTGCAACAAGCAGAAGAGACTTGTTTGGCTAAGCAACACAAGGAATGGACATTAGACCAGTGGCAATCTGTGCTTTGGTCTGATGAGTCCAAATTTGGTTCCAACCACCATGTCTTTGTGCGACGCAGAAAAGGTCAACGGATGGACTCTACATGCCTGGTGACACTGTTGGGGATTTATTCAAAATTGAAGGCATACTGAACCAGTATGGCTTCCACAGCATCTTGCAGCGGCATGCTATTCCATCCGGTTTGCGTTTAGTTGGGCCATCATTTATTTTTCAACAGGACAATGACCCCAAGCACACCTCTAGGCTGTGTAAGGGCTATTTGATCAAGAAGGGGAGTGATAGTGTGCTACACCAGATGACCTGGCCTACACAGTCACCAGACGTGAACATTTCCAGTGACTACCTCTTGAAGCTCATCAAGAGTGTGCAAAGCAGTCATTAAAGCAAATGTAGCGACTTTGAATAACCTAGAATATGAGACATATTTTCATTTGTTTCACACTTTTTTGTTAAGTATATAATTCCACATGTGTTAATTCACAGTTTTGATGCCTTCAGTGTGAATTTACAATTTTCATAGTCATGAAAATACAGAAAAATCTTTAAATGAGAAGGTGTGTCCAAACTTTTGGTCTGTACTGTATATATAAGCCGTATATTTACATGTATATATATATATATATATATATATATATATATGTGTGTGTGTGTGTGTGTGTGTGTGTACAGTGCCTTGCGAAAGTATTTGGCTCCCTGGAACTTTTCAATGGGCAAGAATTTCAGTCTCTTGATGTACAAAACTGATAGAGACATACCCCAAGCGACTTGCAGCTGTAATCGCAGCAGAAGGTGGTGCAACAAAGTATTAAGTTAAAGGGACTGAATAATATTGCACGCCCCACTTTTCAGTTTTTGAATTTACACAAAAATGTAAAATAACCAATACATTTCGTTCAACTTCACAATTGTGTTCAATTTGTTGTTGATTCTTCCCCAAAAATTTACATTTGATATCTTTATGTTTGATGCATTATATGTGGGAAAAGGTTGAAAAGTTCCAGGGGGCCGAATACTTTCGCAAGGCACTGCATATGAGTGAATGTAAGAAAAAAATAATAAATAAATAAGTGAAGAAAATGCATATGATGAGTAAAAAAAATATATAATAAGCATCACATATTAAATATTGGGATAACATATAATATGAAAAAATATAAAGAAAAATAGGAAAATAAAACTAAAAAAATCCTCATATTTTCCTTTCTTCAAGCATTATTTTTATTTCTCTTTGTAACTAGTTTGTTGCTTTTTTCTTCTTACAGCATGACTGTCCAATTTGGAGAGAAAAGAAGTTAAAAAAAAGATACTCCTGAATGGGATTGAATAATAGCTGCATTAAAGACCACATCACAAGTGGCACCGTCTAGTTACTGGGATGCCTGTGTTAAGTTTATAACTATTGGCAATAAAAGTTAAGTCTTACAAGATTCCTATTCTGGAGATATTCTTTCCTCTTGTTCTTTCTTTGCAACACGCCATAGAACAGGGCGGCTCTCTGCGGGGATTGACTATCCAGTTTAAGTGTGGTTGGCCACAGTGAAGTTAGTTTGCTGACTAGTGCTCTATTCTCCTTTCCTATTTTTCATTTGTAACTGTGTCTGTATTTGTCTGAATTAGGACCAATCCCTGAACCTGTTTGCAAAACGTAGGAAAAAAGAAGAAATAAAAAATAATATTACTAGGATAATTGGTACGTTTGACTAACAACATTGGAGGGTTAGAAATATTATAAAAAGACACTGGGATATTTAAAAAATGGACCCTGACTTGAACTATATTGTGGGGGAATATCCAACTATCACAAATAAAAAAGGTAAATCTATAAAAGACATGTTGGTATATAGCCACTATTAAAAAACCTGCAGTTAGGGGAACGTGGCTTGAGAGAAAACCATGTGGTTTCTATAAATGTAGAAATTGTAGTTGAGATGGATGAAACCCAACAAATCCTTCAATAGTTCCTCCACTGGAAAATGTTTTTTTCAGAGGGACTTCTCCAATTGAAAAATGGCAGTGGTTGTGTATATGGCCACCTGTCCCTGTCCAAGAGTCTATATAGGAAAAACTAAAAGGGAATTTTGAAGAAGAGTCGCTGAACATTTCGGGGACATAAGAAATGATAGGGTAACCCCCCTTGCCCGCCACATGAAGCTGGCTCACCAAGGTGACCTTGATAATGTCAGATTCATGGTTATTGAGGTTGTGATACCAAATTTAGGAGGAGGGGATCATGGTAGATCCATCCTGAGACGAGACTGTGAATGGATCTTTAGAATGGATTCCCTCTATCCAAAAGGGTTAAATGAACAGATGCTATTTACTTGCTTTATCTGACTAGTTACTCATATATATAAAAGAGTAAATTGCATATTTTCCGTATTGATGTTTGTGGTCCATTCTATCTGAGCTGTGTTTTAGACCTGCCTGCCTGTATAGCAGTCGTGCCCGCCAGCACCTCAGCTGCCGTGTGACCGACGCTCTGTATAGCACCTGGTCATGCCTTCCCAGGCTCTTCTCGAATTGCTGAATCATCAGTTGCTGTGCCTCCCAAGTCAGTCTTGGGTAGGCACTTAGTCACACCCCTCCAGGGTCTCCTCGGTCTGTGGCACAGTGCACCACAACCCACGCTCGCACTAAACATTCCTAGAGTAAGCGTAACAGAATCCTCCCAAAAAAGTACAAATTTTGGGATGAATTTAAATAGTTTGTGAATTGGATTAGAGTAAAAAAATTGAAGATGAGGCCCTTTATCACGACGGCCGCTTACAAATGGATGGTAAAGTGAAACTGTGAAAGGTCATTAATGTTATAATCTGTTTTGCTTTTGACCATCTGCCATCTTGTTGTGGTTTTCTGGCTGCTGGTCTTCTGGGTTGCCTTGGTCAGGTGATTGTATCACCCTTTATTACCCAGCACCTGCCTCCCACTCCTTGCTGGACAACAGTGTTAATCCGCTAGAGTTCTTGGTAGGTGCTTTGATAGCTTTCTGTGTTTGATATTGTGCAGTTCTGGGACCCCCGTTACTTCTATCCTTAGTTTCTGTTTTCTGTTGGTTTCTGCAACCTTCTCTGTATTTTCTATTAGGAGGTGACCTGTTTTTATACCAAGTCCTTAGATCTTTTAGGGACCTCCTTCCCCCTATCTATAGGTCTTTGCTTGAGATTAACCTAGGATCGTGGGTGGGTCTATTCGCAAGGAATGGGTCGCTCACTCCATCATAGGGTATCCTGAAGTTACTGAACCGCCGCACAACCTGCCCTACCCTCTCCTAGTGTTTCATCACCCATCCCCTGCAGACTGTGAGCCCTCGCGGGCAGGGTCCTCCCTCCTTATGTACCCGTGTGCCTGTTATCTGCTCATGTTTAATGTATTTGTCTATATTTGCCTCGTATTCACATGTAAAGCGCCATGGAATAAATGGCACTATAAAAATGTATAATAATAATAATAATTAGCCTAGTCTCAGTGCAGGGTCAGTTTTCCCTCTTCTATCCTAGTTCTGTGTTGTAGTTCTATAACAATTAAATCAGTCAATTTGAATGACGTTTTTTTAATTTTTGACTACAGATTGAAGTAAAATTATGAGCCAGTAAAGGAATGCATGGAATGCCTGACAGATATGCCACACAGGCCCCCACACTTTCTCCTCTCTCTCTAGTGATGCTTTGCATTGTCTTGGGTGCATTGGTTATGAGGTACGGCGGCCATGGTGTTCTATGAAGGCTATTCACCTCACCCTTGCCTGCCTCTACTGGATCTACTCACGCAATGAGTCACTCTCCCTTCTGACCCCTCGCACCCCTGTGCCAAACCGGCTCCACTACATGGTGACCACTTGGAGAATCAGAAGTTTATTCTGGAGAAGCAGCCTGTTAAACAGGTACCACAGCCAAAGAGTGTAGCAGACAAGCAAATGAACCACTCTTCAGCTAAGTCAGAAGTTTATGTTGCAAGACACTATAGCCATCCATGACAATTTAGAGGCTCTGTATTTGGAATTAATAGTTAAATCCTTTAATGTGCATCTATTGGAGGGCAAATCTGGTGCAAGCAGCTGCTGTGAATGGTCATTAAAGGAGTAAATTTTGCCTGCACAGTGACACAGTGGTTAACACTGCAGCCCTGCAGCGCTGTGGTCCTGCAGCGCTGTGGACATTTCCGGAGATGTCACAGCCATGCCAAGTATTAGCATGGCTGTAATTGGCCAGCCCAGTATGTATGTATAAAGGCCAGATCATGAGTGCCACTGCCATTAGGCTCTTGTAAGTGTAGGGATAGGATGCATCTGGAGTAAAGGACAGATTCTGACTGTGCATTCTGCAAACACAATGTTGTGTGTACTCTGCAACCCCGATATGTGCTATTTCTGTGGTAAAAGCTGCTGTGTGTACTCTGCACCCCAGTACCTGTGGAAGTACTGTCCTCTAAACTGATAGGTGTACTCTAAACCCCTCCCATCAGAGAGTACTGTCCTATAAGCTGCTGTGTGTACTCTGCCCCACACACATGTGAGAGTACTGTCTTTGCCATTTCTAGGCCTCAAAAATCATTTTTCAGGCCTAGTGTTTTCTAGTAGTTTTGCAAATCAATATATAGCATCAGCCTTCTTGTTGCCATTTCTATGCCCCAAAAATCGTTTTTATGGTCTGGTGTGTGTTTCTTTTAATAGTTTTGCAGATCATTATGTCGCATCAACCGTGTCGTTGCCATTTGTAAGCCACATTGCTCTCCTCAGTTTTGGAAGTGTTTTTTCAGCACACTGCTTGCACAGAGAAGATGGCAGAATAGATTAATTTTTTTAGGCATATTACACACAAAGAGATGGCTGCAGGGTAGATTTATTTTTTAGGCATACTACTAGTGATGAGCGAATATGTGGAGCGCCCCCAAGGGCTAGGGGTACTCGGTACCGGGCCCTTCGGTTCTCAGGAGATGTCACGGTGGCTGACCTGGTCTGTGGCCCTTGGGACGTCCATGTTAAAGGGGAAAGGTCTTTAAAGGGAATGTTCGTGATGCCATCTGTGGTATTCGGTCAGGGTGACTGACGCTGCTTTAAGGGGTCCGCTGGGGTGATGTTATGGCAGCTAGATAGTATACCTTCCCACAGGTGAAGTATGTCTCCAGGACTTCCCAATGTATAGATGGTGGATGGTGTGAGGCGCAGTGAAGAACGAGGACACAAGGTTGCAGTCTCTTTACCTTTTACTGAAGGCTTCAGCATAAACAGTCCAGAGCACAGACTACAGGGCAGGCAGTGTCCGGCCGGTTTGGAGGCAAACCCAGAATCCCCTTGTCTAGGTAGAAATCAGTAGCCTTCCTCTAGCACCTTGGTGTTGCAGTACCTCACAGATGTTGTAGATGTTATGTCTCTCTCTCTGTCCCCCAGATGGATAGGACAAACCCGTATGACCGGTGGCTTGAGGTGTTTGACAGGGACTCTATCATGCCCTAGCCTCTAAGCGGTGCCAGCTTTCCTCCTGGGTGTAGGGGCGGATCAGTAACGTGAAATTAGCTGTCCTGCCGGTCTCTGGAGCAAGGCATAAAGGACTGTTGCTCCCTCAGTGTTCTGGCTAACGGGATCCTGCACCTCAGAAGGAGGCAGCCTGTGTAGGGCAGAACTCCTCCTAGTATCCTCTCCTTTGCTATGACTTCTTCACCCTCTCTACAATATAATTCTCTTTTCGTGTCTCTTTCTTAGAAGCTGCCGCACTTAGGGCAGGCACAGCCCCATGTTCTTCTGTCTTGGCCTCTGACAGGCTCCCACCCCTGTCAGGGACCAACTACCTGAGCGAAGCTCAGCCAGCAACTGCCTAACTTCCTCTCCAGGCAACCAGTTTTTCCTAAGTGTGAAGAGTGCCCTAATAAATAGGAGCATAGCTCCACCTGGTGGCCTGGAGTGCGAAATGTGTTGCATGTTTGTGATACCTGGATTCGGTTGTCCTTCTTTGCCTCCAAATGTAACACCACTCCCCCTTAGAGGAGAATGATATTACTGCAACGACCAGGACCCTGGGTCGCTGCATATACTTGTTACTCGAGATTTCTCGAGCATGTTCGGGTGTCCTCCGGGTATTTTTTAGTGCTTAGAGTTTTAGTTTTTAGCGCCGCAGCTGAATGATTGACATCTGTTAGCCAGCATAAGTACATGTGGGGATTCCCTAGCAACCAGACAACCCCCACATGTACTTATGCTGGCTAACAGATGTAAATCATTCAGCTGCGGAGCTAAAAATTAAAACTCCGAGCACTAAAAAATTCTCGGAGGACACCCAAGCATGCTCGAGAAATCTCGAGTAACGAGTATATTTGCTCATACACACTACTCATACAGACACAGCGGTACAGTAAAATTATTAATTTGGCCCACAAACAGCAAAGAGACAGCTGTAGAGTGGATTTATTCTTTAGGTGCACTACCCATACAGACAGTTGGATGTGCGTCCAAGGGCGCACATCCTTTTGAAGTTTCTGCTGGTGTCTACAAGCCCCGACCTACACAAATATTATGGGGGAGCAAATTATAGTAGCCACTAACACTCCCCAGAAATGCCATCATGGGGTGCCACTGAGTTGCTGTTACAACTGTGGGCTTGCTGAAGAACCCCATATCTTATTGTGGCACCCCTAGGGGTATTTGCCACAAAAATAGTTACTGACAGTAAATACAAATACTAAAATAGCAAGACTGCACTACCACCTCCGGCCAGAAGGGGGAGCTCCAGAGACTCCCCTTGATCCATTCTGGTCTGAGAGAAGAAATGGCAGTTGGGCTAAGGAGCTGAAAGTGAGAGGTCATACAGCTGAATTTCTAACAGTCCTGTGACTATTTCCAGGCCTAAATCACCGGCCTGAGGAGAAGAGGGATAGAGAAAAAGGACATTGTGAGAACCGGGTAGCATTAATCACTACCCAGAACAGGCGCAAAGACGGATACCGGATCCGTGGCTGTATTCATTATATATAATACAGCAACCGGAAAAACGTGAGGTGATATCAGCTTCACTAGGGCCGGACGCAGCAACAGACACAGAGTTCAGCGGTACTCCCGGAGGGGGTAAGCTGATAAAAGGACTCAGGTTGCCCGTCGAACCAGGACCCGGAGGGGACAGATTGGGCCGGCAGCCAGTTCACATACAGCAGCAGGGCCACACAGAAATTGCGTACAATAAGAGGTGAAGACCCCGGCAGGGTCAAAGTAACTCAGAGTTCCCATACAGACTCCGGTGACAGGACTGGTTGTAAATCCCTTTATGTTAAAGTAAACTGGTTAAACGTTTCAGTGCCTCAGTCTTTCATTTGGACAATAGCCAATATCCAGGATCGGGATCATCGCCGCTGGGAGAACCTGCTGCTGATCAAGTAAGTGCCTGCTCCCTCACGATACCCCTTACACTGTGCATTGCCTGAGGCTACAGCACCGGGTCAAGCCACCCGTGACATCCCCCTTAAGAGACAGACCCCATTGGTCCGGTGCTGGGTATCCCGGTCTCCTGGGCGTCACAATTGGCGTCACGAACAGGATCTAGCCAGCCCGTATACCGGGTATTGTGTGCCGTGATTGGAGCCCAAAACTGTGAAAACTTGGATGAAAAATCTTGAAAATTGACTTTATTAAAGAAAAATCCATTCCCCATTGAAAACTATTGAAAGTGACTTTTCCCCATTGGTTATAATGGAGCAAAGATGGCCGCCATCCCCTGAGGTAATCACCTCATAACCGTTAGGCACGAGACTGTTAATTGAGCTACGCCATCACCTGAACCCCAGTCTGACTGAAAAACTTCAGAATCCGCCATTACAGAGCGCGCGGCGGGCGGGAGCAGCAGGGGGCGTGTCATTGTGGGCGGCACCAAGCTGAGCGCTCTGACGTCAGAGCAAGGGGAAAACCGATCCTGCTGCACAGTGGAACGAATCTACACTATCCCGACGGAAGCGGAGGACCTGAAGGGTCCGGATTAACTAAGGGGGCACAGTATGTCGCAGCACGGAGACGCCGCAGCACCCGGCGACGCTAATGCAGCTGAAAGACAGAGTGTCGATAGAGAGTCCGGTAGCGCAGCGGTGCAAGGAGTGGCGCCCATCATGCCGGTGCTGATGCCATATACCCCGGGTGGCCCATGGCTTCCAATGTATGAAGGTGAGCCTAATACCCTTGACGATTTCAGAGAAAAGATGCTGGCTCATTTTGACATGTTCCCCGTGGGTGAAGTTCAGCGTGTTAGTCTCCTGATGATGCAGTTAAGTGGCCATGCTAAGCGAGAAGTCACAGCATGGGCAGCTGATCTGAAAGGCACTGTTGAACGCATATTTGCTGGATTAAAAGCTACATTTGAAACCACTGCCAGCAGCAAAGCTAAAGTACGATTCTTTAATTGCAAACAAAAAGTTAATGAGGGCGTGAGAGACTTTGCCTTAAACCTGCAGGAAGCCCTTAAATCACTTACACTGGCTGAACCCATTTTTAACACCGGAGTGGATAAACTGCTAAGAGATCAATTTATTGAGGGACTCTACACCCCTTCTCACCGGGGGCATGTGAGCATGCTTGTTTTTAAGAACCCTGAATTGACATTTGCCCAATTAAAGGAGAGCGCTATACGTCTCCAGCTGGCAGAGGCACCTCGGGATCAGGAGCCTGCGCAACCCATGGCAGAGGCTCCTCAACAACAGGGAGTGCCAGTGACATCAGCTATGTCCGGGGCCATTGCTAAGCCCCTGGGGCCCAGTACTAATGAGGCTCTTCAACAAAAGCTTGATTCTTTAACTGATGTTGTTGCTTCAATGGCTAAAACCATGCAGGAGATGAGAGGACCCAAGATGGAGTTGGCAAACCGTAGAGAAGATGTTCCATGGATGAGACTCCGGAGATACCCGACATGGAGAGGACGACCCCGCGACCGCTACCAACCGGATGGACAGCCCATTTGCCGCCGTTGCCAGCAGCCAGGCCACTTTGCACGAGATTGTGATTTAAACGGGAATCCCCTGGGAATGCGGGCCGCTTCGCAGGAATGAACTTTCAAGGCCCAACACCCTGGCACGACAGGTACATCGGAGGACGACCCATTATCCCTATCGTGCTGGACGGAATGCCCCTCAACGCTTTGCTGGACACAGGTTCCCAGATTTCATCTATACCGTATATCCTTTATAAGAGGTACTGGGCTGATGCAGATATTGATAAAGGGCCCTCTGATGTTGAACTAGATATATGGGCCAGTAATGGTAAGTTGGTACCGAAACTAGGTTTCAGGGAGATGACCATAAAGATTGGTAAAGTAGAATTGAAGAAACAGGGTATAATTGTTGTTGATGTTGACCGGCGGAACTGTGAACCAACTGTATTGATAGGAATGAATGTGTTAGAGAACTGCTTTTCCGAAGTCATTCCTGTCTTACAGCAAATTGCTGAAACTGCCCAATCCTGCCAGCAGAGAGTTCTCCGGAGGGAAATAAAAGTATTGATGTTAAGGCAACAGGTAGAAGTTGCAGGTGGAGAAATCGGCAGTGTGAGGGTAAGTGATCCAACGTCTATTGTAATCCCACCAAAAACAGAAATGCTGGTATGGTGTAGAGCAGCCATTGGTACTAAGGGACGAGATTATCAAGCCTTAACAGAACCAGTGTACACCGACAGCAGGCCCACTATACTCACAGCACGAGGGATAGTCGAGGTACACCGAGGACGGGTGCCGGTACGACTTTTGAACTGTGGAGAGGAAGAGGTCACTTTGCCAAGGTATGCTACAGTGGCAAAGCTATATACTGTTGACAACAATGCCATCACAACCATTGAGCCCTTAGAACCAACCTGTCAGGTGGAAGGCAATGGCTCAGATGGAGAAATGGAGGATTGGTGCCAACAGCTACACGTGGGCATAAATTCAACACCTAGCCATCAAAAACAAGGGGTGTATAGGCTAGTGACGGAATATGAACAAGTCTTCAGTAAACACCCATTGGACTTCGGACGGATAGAAGGGGTAGAACACACAATCCCCACCGGTGACCATCCCCCAATAAAAGAAAGATATAGACCCATACCGCCCGCTCAATATCAATGTGCAAAAGATATGCTGAGGGAGATGAAACAGGCCGGGGTAATAAGAGACAGCTGTAGCCCCTGGGCGGCCCCTCTAGTGATTGTCAAAAAAAAAGACGGAACCATGAGAATGTGCGTAGACTACCGGCAGATTAATAACATCACCCATAAAGATGCCTACCCCTTGCCTAGGATAGAAGAGTCCTTGACCGCTTTGAAATCTGCTAATTATTTTTCCACCTTAGACTTAACAAGCGGGTATTGGCAAGTCCCTGTGGCTGAGAGAGATAAGGAAAAGACGGCATTCACCACACCAATGGGTCTAAGTGAATTTAATCGCATGCCGTTCGGACTCTGCAATGCATCCGGTACCTTCCAGCGGCTGATGGAATGCTGCCTCAGACACAAGAACTTCGAGACCGTCCTCCTGTACCTAGATGATGTGATCGTCTACTCAAAGACTTATGAACAACACTTAAAAGACCTGGCAGAAGTGTTCGAAGCCTTATCCAGGTATGGCATGAAAATCAAGCCATTCAAATGTCACCTTCTCAAGCCAAAGGTACAGTACCTGGGACACATTGTGAGTTCGGAGGGAGTAGCACCGGATCCCGAGAAAATAACCGCCATAAGGGATTGGCCGAGACCTTCCAGCGCAAAAGAAGTGAGGCAATTCCTGGGATTGGTGGGTTACTATCGCAGATGTATAAAAGGATTTACCAAGTTGGCAGCACCATTGCAAGACGCCTTGGTAGGGCAGACGAAGAAACCTTCAAACCGAAACCCTCCTTTCCAGTGGAACGATGAAAGGGAAGACTCTTTTGAACAACTAAAGAAGGCACTAACCGGAGAGGAGGTTCTGGCATACCCAGATTACCATCAGCCTTTCATCCTCTACACCGATGCCAGCAATGTGGGACTAGGAGCGGTGCTGTCACAAAAGCAAGAAGGTCGGGAGAAAGTCATCGCCTTTGCAAGTAGAAAGCTCCGGCCTACTGAAAGAAATCCAGAAAATTATAGCTCCTTCAAATTGGAACTACTGGCAGTAGTTTGGGCTGTGACTGAACGTTTCAAACACTATCTGGCCGCTGCAGAATTTATTGTCTATACTGACAACAATCCGTTGACCCACCTGGACACAGCCAAATTAGGTGCGTTAGAACAGCGATGGATAGCCCGGTTATCTAATTACAACTTCAAGATCAAGTATCGAGCAGGTCGCAAGAATGGAAATGCCGATGCCCTATCCCGGATGCCACACTTGAGAGATGTAGAAGAAGAAACGGGAGAGCTTGAAGAAATTGAACTACCAGCCTTCCATCATCCCAAGGCGAAACATCATCAGTCAAGTACCTATCAGAAACAACAAGAGGTGAATTTTAATCCCTTAGCACACCATAGATGGGCTGACACCCAAGACAGCAATCCGGCTGTGAAGTTGGTGAAGGAACTGTTAACTGAGCAAAGTGAATATCCCGATGAGGATGCCCCAGAAGAGACGCATCAACTCTGGAAAGAGAGAGGCAAAATGTTCCTGTATCAAGGGAAGCTCTGTAGAAGGTACACCAATCCGAAAACACATGAATTGGTTTGGCAGATTATCGTGCCTAAACAAGATGTGAAGATGGTCCTCGAAGCTTACCATAATGGTGGTGGTCACTTCGGTTGGAAAAAGTTAGAAGTACTTCTAAGAGAAAGATTTTATTGGGTCGGGATGAGAAAATCAATCGAACAGTGGTGCAGAAATTGTGGCCCGTGCAACCTCAGAAGAAACGATCAAAAGAACCAAAGAGCACCACTGCAGCCCATAATCACCAAACAACCACTTGAACTTGTAGCCATAGATCACGTGAAGTTAATACCAAGCCGGTCCGGCTATGTCTATGCCTTGACCATCGTGGACAATTATTCACGCTTCTTGGTAGTAGTACCCGTAAAAGATCTGACAGCAAAAACAGCAGCCAAAGCGTTCCAAACGTACTTTTGTAGACCCCATGGATATCCGGAACAGGTTCTCACCGACCAAGGTACAGCCTTTGAATCAGAGATCTTCAGAGAATTCTGTAATATGTATGGTTGCAAAAAGATCCGGACGACGGCCTATCATCCACAAACAAACGGCTTATGCGAGAAGATGAACCATATTGTAATAGACCTACTAAAGACTTTACCTGAGACAGAAAGGAATCAATGGCCAGAGAAATTGCCTGACTTGGTGGATCTGTATAATCATGTCCCGGTGAGCTCCACCAACTGCACCCCAGCTTACCTTATGCGTGCAAGACCCGGCCAATTACCAATCGATCTAGAAATGGGAATTCTGAAACCAGACGCAGAAGTTCATCAGATCAGATGATCACAGGTTCAAATCACCTAAGGGTACTACAAAATATAGTAAAAAAAAAAAATACAATTAACCTGATCAGTATAAACTGTTATGAGAAAAAAATCTAAACTCCAGGATTTTGCTTTTTCATCCACCACAAAAAAATTCAACGAGAAGCAATTAAAACATCTTATCTACCAGAAAATGGTATCAATAAAAATGTCAGCTCAGGCACAAAATCAACCTTCACACAGATGCAGTAATTGAAAAATGAAAAATGCATGGTGTGGGGACATGGGGGATCGGCGGGCACCCCAGATCCGCTAACCAGAACAGCATGGATTAGGGATCACTCCTATGAACACCGGCTTTCACTTTCAAGTGGGCATAATGCTACTCAGACAACACAGGGTGAGGGTAAAACTGTGTGTCAATGCTGTGTGTCTGCTGTCAGGCAGATAACACAAAGAACAGTCCCAGCACAGAACCAAGATGGTGCATATTACAGAGTCTCACCCCAGAGGCCAGTAGATCCGAGGATCCCAACCTGGCATCATCTTCCAGGATCGGTTACTCCACATGTGGCACACACACAGAGAGGAGCTAACGACAAATGTAGGAAGATGACAGTCCATTGAGTCTATACAAGGTACAAGATCAGTTGATCAGAGGATCACAAACTGGCTTCTCCAAGTAAATGGACGGTTCAGAGATGGTAAATGGAGCAGATCAGTATTACTACACGATCACTTAGGAATGCCAGAGCCGTTTTCATATATATATTTTTGAAAAAGGCTCTGGTATTCAAAAGTGATCATATAGTACCTGGACAATTGGTGTTTATACTAATTACCCTTTTCCCCTCTCACTCTAGTTTGAGTCAGCACATTCCTATCTGATTTCCCTTCAGTGTTCAATGCCATAAAGTCTTCTCCCATCCAACAGGTAATTAACATCATATTGGTGTCTAACAAATGCATATTGTCTTATAGCGCGGGTATTATATTATATACTTTTTGAATACTGGTACCACATTTGCTATGCGCCAGTCCTGTGGAAAAGACCCCGTCGCTATAGAGTCCCTAAAGATAAGAAATAATGGTTTTCCTATTACATTATTTAGTTCCCTTAGTACTCGTGGGTGCATGCCATCCGGACCCGGAGATTTATCTATTTTAACCCCTTGACCCCCAAGGGTGGTTTCCATGTTAATGACTGGGCCAATTTTTACAATTCTGACCCTGTCCCTTTATGAAGTTATAACTCCGCAATGCTTCCATGGATCCCGGTGATTCTGACATTGTTTTCTTGTGACATATTGTACTTCATGATAGTGGTAAAATTTCTTTGATATGACTTGCATTTATTTGTGAAAAAAACAGAAATTTGGCAAAAATTTTTAAAATTTTGCAATTTTCCAACTTTTCATGCCCTTAAATCACAGAGATATGTCCACACAGTATACTTAATAAATAACATTTCCCACATTTCTCCTTTACATCATCATAATATTGGAACCAAATTTTTTTGTTAGGAAGTTATAAAGGTTAAAATTTGACCAGCAACTTCTCATTTTTACACCATTTTTTTTAGGGACCACATCACATTTGAAGTCACTTTGAGGGGTCAATATGATAGAAAATACCCAAAAGTGACACCGTTCTAAAAATTGCACCCCTCAAGGTGCTCAAAACCACTTTAAGAAATGTATTAACCCTTCAGGTGCTTCACAGGAATTTTTGGAATGTTTTAAAAAAAATGAACATTTAACTTTTTTTCACAAAAAATGTATTTCAAATCCAATTTGGTTTATTTTAACAAGGGTACAGGAAAAATAGGACCCCAAAAGTTGTTGTGCAATTTGTCCTGACTACACTTATACCCCTTATGTGGGGGTTAACCACTTTTTGGGTGCATGGCAGACCTCGCAATGAAAGGAGCGCCATTTGACTTTTCAGTGGAAAATTGGCTGGAATTGAGATAGGACGCCATGTCGCGTTTGGAAAGCCCCTGATGTGCCTAAACAGTGGAAAATCCCCCACAAATGACACCATTTTGGAATGTAAACCCTTTAGGAAACTTATTTAGATGTGTGGTGAGCACTTTGAACCCCTAAGTGCTTCACAGAAGTTTATAATGTAGAGCCGTAAAAATAAAAAATCATATTTTTTCACAAAAATGACATTTCACCCCCAATTTTTATTTTACCAAGGGTAAGAGGAGAAATTGGACCCCAATAGTTGTTGTACAATTTGTCCCAAGCATGCTGATACCCCATATGTGGTGATAAACCACTGTTTGTCATGGCAGAGCTGGGAAGGGAAGGAGCGCTGTTTGACTTTTCAATGCAAAATTGTCTGGAATTCAGAAAGGACGCCATGCCGCGTTTGGAGAGCCCCTGATGTGCTTAAACAGTGGAAATCCCCCACAATTGACGCTACTTTGAAAAGCAGACCCTCTAAGGAACTTATCTAGATGTGTGGTGAGCACTTTGATCCTCAAATTGCTTCACAGAAGTTTGTAATGTAGAGCCGTAAAAATAAAAACTATTTTTTTTCACAAAAATTATATTTTGTCCTCAATTTTAAATTTTCCCAAGGGTAACAGGAGAAATTAAACCCCAGACTTTGTTGTGCAATTTGTCCTGAGTACGCTGATACCCCATATATGAGGGGAACCACCATTTGGGCGCATGGCAGAGCTCGGAAGGAAAGGAGCGCCATTTTGGAAAGCAGACTTAGATGGAATGGTCTGCGGGCGTCACGTTGCATTTTCAGAGCCCCTGACATACTTAAGCAGTAGAAACCCCTTCACAAGTGACCCCATATTGGAAACCAGACAAGAAACTTGTCTAGATGTGTTTTGAGAACTTTGAACTCCCAAGTGTTTCACTAAAGTTTATAACGCAGAGCCGTGAAAATAAAAAAATCATTTTTTTTCCACTAAAATTATATTTTTGCCCCTAGTTTTGTATTTTCCCAAGGGTAACAGGAGAAATTGGACCCCAAAGTTTGCTGTCCAATTTGTCGAAAGTATTCTGATATCCCATATGTGAGAGAAAACTACTGTGTGGGCACACGTCAGGGCTCAGAAGGGAAGCAATGGCGTTTTGGAATGCAAACTTTGATGGAATGGTCTGTGGGGGTCATGTTGCATTTGCAGAGCCATTCATGTGCCTAAACAGTAGAAACTAACCAAAAGTGACCCCATTTTGAAAACTAGATTCCCACAAGGAACTTATCTAGATGTGTTGTGAGAACTTTGAACCCCCAAGTGTTTCACTAAATTTTATAATGCAGAGCCGTAAAAATAATATTTTTTCCCCAAAAAAATGAATTTTTAGCCCCCAAGTTTTTATTTTCCCAAGGGCAACAGGAGAAATTAGATGACAAAAGTTGTTGTCCAATTTGTCCTGAGTATTCTGATACTCCACACGTGGTGGTAAACCACTGTTTGGGCGCACGCAGAGCTCAGAAGGAAAGCAGCATCATTTTACTTTTTCAAAGCAGAATTGGCTGGAATTGAGATCGGACCCCATGTCGTGTTTGGAGAGCCTCTGATGTGCCGTAACAGTGGAAACCCCCCAATTCTAACTCCAGCCCTAACCTGAACACACCCCTAACCCTAATGATAACCCTAACCACACCCCTATCCCGAACACTCCCCTAACCCTAACCCCAACACACCCCTAACCCTAATCCGAACCTTAATCACAACCCTAACCACCAGGTGTTGAGTTTCTGCCTCTGCACAGGGAAAATCTCAATGCATGTCCAATGCGGTCTACCATTCTTCCTCAGCTGCAGAGGATTCTGCTCTGCTGAAACATCGGTCCCAGCATCTTGCTCAAGCTGATGCTGTGTGTCTGGTTACTGCTGTCGTCCCAGGTCCAGCTAATGTAACCAGCATTAGGCAGCTGCAAGCAGATGCTCCCGGGACTAAGTCTTGCTTTTTGCCTATTGAGCATGCCTGTGGGATGACCCTCATTGGAGGTCGGAGGTCACATGCCCAGGTCCCCCGATTGGACCACTGGCAAAGTCCTGGAAATCTGCGACTATAAAAGGTTTGCATGGCCGCACGGCCATGCGCTAATATAACCTGTAATCGTGGTGTGTGTGGAAGCGTGTATGTACTGGTGAAAACTCCCATATGATCCCCTTCCCTAGCGCTGTTTTCTGAGTGTGGGTTACTGGAGTTGACATAGTGCCAGTAAGTGAAATCCAGCACTGTGCACGAATTTACCAGCGTCAAATTGTGGTGTTCGCCAGTGCGCACCATGCGCTATTAGTGCGCTTATCTACCCTAGATAGGGCAGTTAGTGGCGTTCGCCAGCGCGACGCTGCGCACATTCAGTGCGCTAAATTTACTAGATAGTTCTTCAAGCATTGCAGTTGCGGCACCATGCGCTTATGGGCCTAGAAGGACTCTTACCCCACGTCCTAGGGGCTGAGTCCTGTGACCATACACCAGCATCTTCTCAGCTGAGCTCCGTGAGTCCTAACAGGCTATGGCCTTTACATCCCATGGTACTGCGGCTCTGTGAAGCAATAGAGTCCACCTCTGTACTCACCGGATGATGTTAACCAGCATGTGTTCATTTATTATACCGCTATATAGTGTCTGCCATTACCGGGCAGCAAGTAACATCTCTGCACGGTGGACCCCGGGCTGCGAACGCACCTTGTCACTACCTTTATGTTATTTGGTGCTTTCCGCCAGCCCTAACATTATATTAGCACCAGGGTCTGGCTAGTAATGGCGGATGAGCAGTGACTGCAAGGGTACATCCAGCAGCTGGAGGGCAGGTTGGTGGCTCTCAAGCACACAACCTCAGCTGTGGATGTTACCACAGTAGCTGTTCAGACTGCTAGCATAGCTGTAGCCCAAATGTCCACTGCCACCCCTGTTCTGACCTTTTCCCCCCTCTTGCTGCCAGATAGGTTCTCTGGCGATAGCAAATCCTGTAGAGGATTCGTGAACCAGTGTGCAATACACCTTGAGCTCCTGGCTGCACATTTCCCCTGAAAGTGGGCTAAAGTGGGATTCATAATATCCCTTTTGTCGGACAGGGCGTTGGAGTGGGCTACGCTGCTGTGGGAGTGCAATGATCATGTGGTGCAGAGTGCTCCACGGTTTCTGACCACTCTGAAACAGGTCTTTTTGGGACCGCGTGTCACCCATGACACGGTGCTCCAACTGTTGGCTCTGACACAGGGCTCATTCATGGTCAGTCACTTTGGCATCCACTTCCGGACTTTAGATTCTGAGCTGGAGTGACTGGGAAAAGTCCTCATCCCTGTATTTTAGAGGGGTCTGGCTGACCATGCAAAGGGCACTCTGGCCACTAGGGAGATTCCTGCCACACTGGAGGAGCTAATTGTGGTCTCCACTCGCATCGACCTTCGTTTTACCGAGCAAAGTTTGGAGCAAGTCCAGTGTAGGCAGAGGTTTCGACTGGCTCCTACCTTTGCCAGACCTCTGGAATCTCCGGATCAGGTGTCTGAGTCACAAGAGCCCATGGAGGTATCTCGAGCGAGACCTAAGTCCCAGGTCACTCGTGTACCCATGGTCGGTTCTGTCTGCCAGCAGTTGGGACATTTTTCCAAGAGATGTTCCCAGTGGTTGGGAAATGACCGCGTCTAGTGGCCATAAGAGGAGGCTCACTAGACACAGTGGCCTTTTCCTCCAAATTGTCCTTCAATGGTACACTCATCTTTTGCCCAGTCACTCGCGTGGTAGAGATTTGCATGGATTCTAGGGTGGAGGGCAATTTCATGCTTTCTGCCTTTGTCCAACAGCACGCAATCACTCTGGTGATGCTCGCCAAACCAGTGACCGTACGAGTGATGAATTGGTTGACACGGACCTCATAGATTTAACCCTCCGTCACATACAATATTCGGACTAACGAGTTCACATACAATGTGCCTGTCAGGCGCCTGCTGGAAAAATACCTATAATATCTAATGTTTGCAATTTCAGTGCTCTAAAGGTGATCAGTGACCTTCATAGGGATGTAATAAAAGAGACTACACATAATCAGTTGCAAAAAAAACCATTTACTTAACATAAAACTAATAACTATGAAATACAAACTATTCAAAACTCCCGCCAAATAGTCCCCAGTTCTACTCTCTCAAAAAAATGTACAAAGAAAATTTTTGAACACAAACTTAATTTTAAGGTACCTTAAGTACTATTAAAAACATATTCAATCAGAAGTAGATGCTGAGGTTTCCCCAGAAAAGTCACACTTGCAGAGCAAATAGCAAGAATTACACACCATTTTTGCATCTATCAGGCAAATTGCTTTATGACATTTGAGACCTTCATAATTTGAAAGCCTTCTGGTTCTGCTTTCCGTTTGGCAGGTGGTGCATCTCCTTCTTTTGTGAGGTGGTGCAGATGGTGACTTTTCACCATCATCTTCTGGGCGGAACCTTTTGAGCTGAACTTGAAGGCGAGAGGGGATACCGATTGTTTTCACGCTTCTCCTGCGTAGCTCTCCAAGTACTAGTTCATGGGCCAATTTTTTCAGATACAATCGTCTACGGAGTGGTTCAAGCTTGTTTTCAAGATAAATTACTTGTGAATTTATACCACCCAAATTCAACATAGCAAAAAATATGACCATTGGCCAGCGTTTGATGTTTCTGCTGACGTTGAAAGTGGAGCACATCTGATCTGCTGTATCCACACCCCCTTTGGTGGCATTGTAAAATGTAATTATCTCCGGTTTTTTTTCTGCCCCAGTCCCAGGATCGATGGCAGCATCATCATGAAGTGTTGATAGAAGAAGTACGATTTTTTTGGCATGTGGTACATAGGAAACTAAAGCCTTTCCATTATGGAATGCAAACATACTGCTGTACTGTTGTCTCTCTTTCACACTTACAAACTGTGGCGGCAATTCCCTTTTGTTTTTTCTTACAGTTCCCACATATGACAGCTTCTGAATTTTCAGATAATCAATCAGATCACAACTTGTAAACCACTTTCCTCTCCTAAATCCTCATTCAGTGTGAGGTCTCTATCATCTAACAGCATGTTTGTTACTTCCTCAACATCAAGTTGTTTGGATAAATTGTACATTTTCCTCTCCATTTCAGCAGATAATCTGAAGCAAGAGAAGGAATATGTTAGGGAACTACTGTATATGCCTGAGCAGCACACTTTCTTTTATAAAATCTCCCTTATTTCTATGAAATATCCTCACATTTTGTGCTATACATTCATAAAACAAGCTAAATAAACTATTGTGATGAATAAAAACATAAAATACCAACCTTACTGAATGTGCCGTATTCACATACAATGAGCCTGAGAGATCTGTGCAGCTATATCCTCTCCCCTGAAGCTCTGAAATCCAACTGTGATATCAGGTTTCACAGACCTTCAAGAGACAGGAGACTACCTGGAGGGAGGGGGTTTCCTCACAATCTGGTGAGGAAGGAGAAATGAAAGTAAAAGAGAAGCGCCTGTCAGATCAGTTGTATGTGACGGAGGGTTAACAACAAACCATTCCATTTACTCTCCCCATGTCTCCTTCCCATCAGGAGATTATCTCCCTAATGGTCATACCCAAGGGTATTGATGAGGTCCTGCTAGGGGTACCTTGGCTACACTGTCACTCTCCCCATATTGAGTGGTCCACAGGGAGAATTCTGGAATGGAGTAAATTTTGTGAGGGTAGGTGTCTGAGGGTGTGCGTTCAGGTTGCTACTACAGAGGTACCTGCAGATCTTTCCTCTCTCCCCAAACACTATCGGGTCTATGCAGATGCTTTCTCCAAAAAGGCTGCACAGACCCTTCCGCATCACTGCCACTATGATTGTTCTATTGACCTCTTAGCTAGTGCTGAGCCTCCCCGAGTCTACCCATTATCTCTCCGGAGACGTAGGCAATGTCTCAGTACATCCAGGAGAATCTGGCAAGATGATTCATTAGGAAGTCAGTGTCTCCAGCAGGGGCTAGGTTCTTCTTCGTGCAAAAGAAGAACAGAGAATTACATCCCTGCATAAACTACAGGGTTCTCTTAATGCCATAACCATTAAGAATAAGTACCCTCTGCCACTTATATTGAAGCTCTTCCTTAGGACTCTGTAATGCCGCTGCCATTTTCCAAGACTTTGTGAAGGATATCTTCCGAGATATGCTTACCACCTCAGTCATAGTCCTTCTGGATAATATTCTCATCTACTCTACAGATATAGACTCCCACCGGAGAGATGTGTGCAAAGTCTTCAACCTCCCAAGGGCAAACTCCCTCTATGCCAAGTTGGAGAAGTGTGTATTTGAGCAGGAGTCCTTGCTTTTCCTGGGCTATATCATCTCCCCCCAGGGATTGGCCATGGATCCTGCCAGGCTACACGCAGTGATGGACTGGCAGGAACCCCATTCTCTCAAAGAGGTGCAGCGCTTTATGGGGTTCATCAACTATTATCGCCAGTTCATTCCCCACTTCTCAACTTTGGTTGCTGCCCTGGTTGCCCTCACCAAAAAGGGAGCTAATCCCAAATTGTGGTTGGAGGAGGTCTCCAAGGCCTTTCATTCTATCAAGTCACACTTCCCTAGCACTCCCATTTTACTTCCCCCCGATGTTGATAAAACATTTGTCTTGGAGGTGGATGCCTCTTCCATCAGTGCTGGAGCTGTCCTCTTCCAGAAGGATACTCAAGGTCGGAAGCATCCTTGCTTCTTCTTCTCCAAGACCTTCACATCATCTGAGAGGAATTATTCCATCGGGGACAGGGAGTTGCTAGCAATGAAGTTGGCCTTTTTGGAGTGGAGACACCTCCTGGAGGGGGCTCGCATTCCCTTACAAGTATTCACTGACCACAAAAATTTGGTGTATTTACAAACCGCCCTGCGGCTAAATTCTTGTCAGGCCAGATGGTCCCTGTTCTACTCCCAGTTCCACTTCACCCTCCATTTTCTCTCCGGGGAGAAGAACATCCGTGCCGATGCTCTCTTCCATTCTGCAGTGCCATTTGAGCAGGAGCCTTCGCACATTGTCCCTTCTGATAGCCTGAGAATGGTGGCCCCAGTTTTGTTAAAGTCTGTGCCTATGGGCAAGACTTTTGTTCCTCCTAGTTTGCGACTGGAGATTCTGTCTTGGGCTCACACTTCCAGGGTGGGTGGACATTTTGGGACTAAGAGGGCATCTGTGCTCCTGGCGAGGACATACTGGTGGCCACATATGGCCCGTGACGTTGGGGACTATATTCAGGTGTGTGTCTCCTGCACCAAGAATAGGTCTGTCTCCTCAGCAGCTGTGTTACCCTGCTGTGTTACTTTATCCCCTGCCGGTAGCGGATAGGCCCTGGGAGATGGTTGGGATGGACTTTGTGGTGGGCTTACCTAAGTTCCGTAGCTGCACAGCTATCTGGGTAGTCACCGACCATTTCTCCAAAATGCTGCATCTGGTGCCTCTTCCGCGGGTACCTTCTGCATGGGCCTTAGCAGCAATGTTCATCAGACATGTTTTCTGTCTTCATGGTATGCCTGGCAAAATTGTCAGTGACCGGGGTCCCCAGTTCATGTTTCGGTTCTGGAGAGAGCTTTGTCGCTTGCTCAGCATTGAGCTGAATCTCTCTTCAGCTTACCATCCTGAGACGAATGGGTTGGTAGAGAAGGCCAACAAGACCCTGGTCACATACCTGCAAAATTTTGTTTCGGCAAAGCAGGATGACTGGGCATCTTTGCTACCATGAGCAGAGTTTGCGCTGAAGAATGACATAGCTGACTCTACTGGGCAAGCTCCATTTCTCCGTAATTTTCAGCCAGCATCCACGTGTTCCTGTGCCCATACCCGTGTCATCCACCGACTCTAGGGTGGCAGACTGGGCGGTGGAGGCTCTTGACATTTGGGACTGCACATAGGATGCCTTTCGGGCCTCCAAGGAGAGAATGACAGTCTCCGCTGATGCACACCGGCACCCCGCTGCAACTTTTGCTCCTGGTGACTTAGTGTGGCTCTCTGCCCGTAACATCAGGCTGCAAGGTGAGTCCACTAAGTTTGCGCCTCGCTACATAGGTCCCTTCAAGGTCCTGGAACAGGTTAGCCCTGTGGTGTATTGTCTAGCACCATTGTTGGGTGCAAGGTGGTATGTGGCAAAAAGTACTATATGGTGGACTGGAAGGGTCATGGCCCAGAGGACCAGACCTGGAACCTATTGAGCACATTCAGGCTCCTCAGCTCATTGCAGCTTTTGTGCATAGTGGGGCCCTAGGAAGGGGGGTAATGTTAGGTGTAAAGTTCCCACCACTGCACAGGGGGAATCTCGAACCATGTCCTCAGCGGCAGAGGATTCTGCTCAGCCGAGACGTCGGTCCTAGTGTCTTGCTCAAGCTGATGCTATGCGTCTGGTTACTGTTGCCATCTCAGGTCCAGCTATTGTAACCAGCATTAGGCAGCGGCGAGCAGACACTCCTGGGATTAAGTCCTGCTTTTTGCCTACTGAGCATGCTTGTTGGACAACATCTCATTGGAGGTCGGAGGTCACATGCTCAGGTCCTCAAGCGGCTCCGATTGGACCATTGGCAAGGTCCCGGAAGGCTGCGACTATAAAAGGTTCGCATGGCCACTCAGCCATTCGCTAATATAACCTGTAATCGTGGTGGGTGTGGATGCATGTATGTTCTGGTGAAAGCTCCTAAATGATCCCCTTCCCTAGCGTTGTTGTCTGAGTGTGGGTGATGGGAGCTGACATAGCACCAGTTAGTGTAATCCAGCACTGTGTACAAATTTACCAGAGTCAAATTGTGGCATTCGATAGTGCAACGCTGAGCGCAATTAGTGCGCTTACCTACCCTAGTTAGGGTGAATAGTGGCATTCGCCAGCGCGACGCTTGCCGCACTCAAGTGCGCTAAATTTACTAGATAGTTCTTCAGGCATTGCAGTTGTGGCACCGTGCGCTTGTGGGTCTAGTAGTACTCTTACCCCACTTCCTAGGGGCTGAGTCCTGTGACCATACACCGGCATCCTCTCAGCCGAGCTCTTTGAGTCCTAACAGGCTACGTCATTTAGATCCCGTGGTATTGCGGCTCTGTGATGCAACAGAGTCCGCCTCTGTATGCACCGGATGACGTTAACCGCGTGTGTTGATCTATTATACCACTATATAGTGTCTGCCATTACCAGGCAGCAGGTAACATCTCTGCACGGTGGACCGCGGGCTATGAATGCACATTATCACTACCTTTATATTATTTAGGGCGTTCTGCCAGCCCTAACACAGAGTGTTTGAATTCATGTGGAACTGCTGGAAATTTGACTTGAGTGGAACAGTCCCCTCTTTAATTTGCATATAATTAACATTAATGTGTTTAGTTTTTCTGTTTGCCATTTTAAGTGTACTAACACTGTCAATTAATATACTTAACATAATATTAATTTTGAGCTTGCTATATTTTAATATTCAGTTCCATTAAATTAATATGATAAATCTTGACATTCTTCTCCTTTGGTTTTAGTATGCTTGCAATTCTTTTCACACTGAATGGTGATCCATCTGAAGTCAATTGAGAGTTTGCTGATTAGTGATTAGTTTCTTAATCACTGCAAAGAAATTTTAGTTGCGAGCCAGAATATTACAGGGGTTAAACCATTAGGATCATTTACTTCCCTCTGTTTTTACGCAAAGTAGGATCATGTTTAATACCAAGCTCTATTTTGTCTGGATCAAAAAGTGTCCTGGCATGAAAACAGCTGCTAAGTTGGCATAGTGAACGTGAATCTGAATTAACAGCTTGTGTTTTTCTAGCAATAAACCATCACAGACTATTTATTTCCTATCTTCTGCTGAAAGTAATGGTTGCCTTCGCAAAATCTGTTTTGGAGATTGATATATATATTTTGGATCTCATAATGTGCCAAATATGGCCTGGGTTCCACTGTATACTTTATGCCATGTTAGTGAGATATATTTCTATGACTCAAAGTACTTTAAAAAATTTATTTTAGAAAGCCCCTGTAATTACAGAGAAATTTATAGACCTGACTATATGAAATAAGAACGTAAGAAAATAGATAGTGTGTTCAACAATGATTTATATTCTACCAACGTATATTATTCTGATAGTTAACATTTCAAATTAATGTTTGTTACTGTTTTGTTGCCTATTTCACTAAGATGTATTTTATAGCCTTTATTTGCAGTCTCTAGAATATACTGCATTTTCTTTTGCTCAAATTCTGGTCAAATTTTTGTCACATGCAAAATTATTAGGTAAGAGGAGCATGGATTCTTCACTGATAATACAGGAATGCTGGACAAAACTCAGGAACCAATAGTCTTATGTTTTATTAATGTCTAGGAAAGTTATTATTTATGGTCCACTAAAACAGTCAAATGTGGTCTTGAAATGAACTAACTAGAATAGCTCTTAAACTGAGATGTATTATTCATAATAATGACTGTATTGAAGCCTAGGGGCCTTGTAGGAACTAGGGCTCCATCCTTATTTTTTTTGCTGTATTACCTACACCCTAGTGCTCCAATAGTCAAAGGCACTTTGAACTCTGCACTGTAGCAATATATATATATCTATATATATAATTGTCTAAGGGTTTTTCCGTCTGTCTGTCCTGGAAATCCCACGTCTCTGATTGGTCGAGGCCGCCAGGCCTCAACCAATCAGCAACGGGCACAGCGACGATGATGTCATAATGGTTGCCATGGCGACGATGATGTCATAAAGGTTGCCTCGACCAATCAGCGACGGGCACAGTCTGCCGCGAATTCGCCTCGACCAATCAGCGATGGGCACAGTATCGACGTAGATGTCATAATGGTTGCCATGGCGACGATGATGTCATGAAGATTGCCTCGACCAATCGGCGACGGGCACAGTCTGCCGCGAATTCTGGAATCATCATTGTCCATATACTATGGGGACATGCATATTCTAGAATACCCGATGCGTTCGAATCGGGCCTGACGGCCTCGACCACTCAGAGACGGGCACAGCGACGATGATGTCATAAAGGACGTAGACATCCCGTGTCTCTGATTGGTCGAGGCCGCCAGGCCTCGACCAATCAGCAACGGGCACAGCGACGATGATGTCATAAAGGATGTAGAAATCCCACGTTTCTGATTCAGCGACGGGCACAGTATCGACGTAGATGTCATAATGGTTGCCATGGCGACGATGATGTCATAAAGGTTGCCTCGACCAATCAGCGACGTGCACAGTCTGCCGCGAATTCTGGAATCATCATTGTTCATATACTAGGGGGAAATGCATATTCTAGAATACCCGATGCGTTAGAATCGGGCCACAGTCTAGTATATATATATATATATATATTTCTCACTGGTCAGTGACCAATAGCTAACTAGAGTCAAAGGAATGTAAGCCCCCCCGCTCAAGCTGCAAAATAATACAGTGGGGGTCTCATGTCCATGCATAGATCTCTTTTTAGATTTGTGACATTCTGGTTCTGACCGTTTTTTTGAGCGGTAAGCTTGCCACAATTTCATTGGTGGAGAGATTTTTGGCGGTCTTTTTTCAAACTATATAAACTGACTGGTTGGTTCAAAGTACCTCAGTTGCTGGCGCAAGATCAAAGAAGAGCCCACCCTCCCTCCCTTTATGCCGTCGTTCCTCCTGTTGTGTGGTTTTAATTGTGGGGAAAAATCACTCATTTATGTGTGGATTTGGACATTTGGAAATTTGCAAAATTTGAAATATGTTATATGGAAGTTTATTTATTGGATATATTTTAAGGTATTTATGTAACACTGAATAAAACCGCACGGCCATTTTATTCCACTGTTAAACCTGTCTCCAGCGTATTTATTCGGTATGGGTTTTATGGGGACATGAAGTCATCCTGTAATCCTGTAAAAGTTAAGTCTATTAAACACACTCTCTGAAGACTTCTTATATTTCATTGCATTGAGTTACTGTTATATGTGTTTATTCTCTTGTAGGCTCTAGATTCCAGGTGAATTAGAGGTGTCAGGGTTAGCTGTTTAGGGCTAGCCCAGGTTGGGAGGAGTTGAGAGGGCTCTGGAAGCAATTACTGGTTGTTACCTAGTTAGAGGTAAACTACAGAAGAAAAGTTTTATTCATTGCCATTTATATTATAGGCCATGTCTAGTAGAGTGTGTTATACTTGCAGATAAATTAATTATATGACTTTGGAGACCAAAGTAATCTACCAGCAACTAATTTCTATGCAGTCAGAATGCAGAGATTGAAGAAGAGTAATGAGAAGGTTTCTTTCTATCTTCAGTTAGTACAGATGTAACATAACAGAGCTGAGGGAGGCATAATTTCCCTAGGCAGCTAGAAGGAGTAGGCTACAAAAAGGGACCATGTTAACAGTGATGGAAGTTTAGAGACCATTTAAAGGTTCCCCATTTTCATCAACCAACAGGGGTACTGTAACCAGGTGCTTTGGCACCACGAAGAAACCTCGCCACAATACCACCTCCTCCCTTATTACAACTCCATGAGCAATACAGTCATGTTCTCAAAAAGAACAAATGGCAGCCAGCATGTACAAACATAAGTCAGGATTTCAAGGCAGAAGAGAAAAAAATTTTAGCTGCTAGAAATGGAAAATGATATGTCTGCGCAATAAAATTATGCAAAAATAAAATTGGGAATATAAATACTGTGGTGACCCTCAAAGTTTCTATAGGGCAATGTACTAAGGTTTAGTATATACTGTACCAGTGTTAGAATATCAGCTCTCTTTTGGTATAAGATTTAGAACAGGGGATTTTTTCCCTACAAGATGTCCTTCTATTTTTAAATTGGATTAAAGATTTTTATCAAATTTTTTGGAAATTTGCTTTTGCTGGCAACTTTCATACATTGCAGAAGATTGCACCAGTTAGAGAAGACATGCATGGCCATATGAACCGCCCCAAAATGCCTTGCAGCTATCACATCACATGGTATAGTGCAGAAAATCAGGAAGGAGTCTTAGAGCCATTATAAAAGTTGTGGCAGAGAAATCAACAGCCATTTTATGCATTTACAGCCTAGAATGAGGAGGTCAGTGCTCACAGATAAGCATTAGAAACAGGGAGAGAAAGCTCTAATCAATTAGGCAAGTACTCTGTACGAATGTGCTGCATGAAGGTGAGGAATGTAGTAGTCAGCAGGGCCAGACTCCCCATTGAACAAATCAAGCAAATGCCAGATGTTCTGTTGTGACCATGGGCAGCATCAGCCTGCAAAACTATTATCACTATCAGTGTATTCAAGACGGCAATAATGTTAACAGCTGGATCGGTGCAGAGAGCCATCGGCTGCCTGCAGTGCCACTTTCTACAGCTACAGCAGACTGCTACTGTCCTCCGGCCTGCTGGAGATCAGAGCCACATGGGTGGCATGATCCAGTGGTGTCCTCCTGCTGCCCGACCTCGCCCACGGATGAGCTAGAAAAGTATAGACGTCAGGTGCAGTGAACAGACAATGAGCCAAGATTGATTGAGTACTTTCCAAAATTAATATTACTTTTATATTTTGTATATTGGGTTATGGGCCATTCTTTTGTGTAAGGTGGAGCCGTGATGGCCCTGTAAATAGGAGGGCTATATAGAATACTGCCAGGCATGACTGGGACACTCTGTGCCTTTTGTCTGTGAGGGGAGCCAGGGCCGTAGTCCTGGCTTACATATATTGCTCAATCAAGCCTTGTCTCCCGCCACATACATGCAATGTCCCATTTGCAGCGTACCTTCTTTAATGCCTTCAGTACCATAAGGATCCCCTCTGATCTGCTGTGGGTTCACTCCTTTTGGTTTCACGCACAGAGAGACAGAGTCCAGTTTCAACTTGTAGCAAACATCTTTACTTGAATCAAATTGCAGTACGTCCAGCTCAGTTACAGCAACATCACAGGGAACATCACAGTACACATGCATGTATATTCCTGTGCTTTTCCCGACCTCTTACAGAATGCTCCCAGGTCATACCAACTCATCCAGTACTGCAGCATTCCTTCTGTCCAGCTTAACTACCTTCAGGATTCCCCTGTCCATTTTGCCCAAGACATAAGGGCCTCTGCCCAAGTAGTCTGCTGCCACATTTTGGTGCTGCCCCGCATTCCACTGCTACTGTGTCCTTTGGTTCCCAAGCCCTGGACGACTGGGCTCCTAGCTTGAAACATTACGGGGTCCACTGTGTTGCCCGGGCTCTAAGGTCCTATGGCACTGTCTGGGCTCCCTGGCCCTACTGACTAAAATCCCGGGAACTTGCTAGCTTACTACAGTTTGCCCCTCCTAGATTAACTATTACTTATCCTATGCTAAAGTCCCATGATGCCCCCTCTAGTGGACTAATCACATTATTACACCAGAACACAGTATGCACTTATGTACATTAAATGCAAGAAAAAACAGGAATGCACTCACCGGTCTGTTGAAGCAAAAAAATGTTTTTCCTTTATTGGGGCATGTGCAGGAAACACCAGGGAGAACATGGAAAAAAGAGGACGACGATCGTTTCGCACTGCTGCGCTTTTACAGGTCCTAATAGCAAAAGGAAATAGGGAGGCACCTTTTATGTGCTAGAAGCACACAGTCCTCCCACCTAAATGCATGATGGTACAAAATATCCACCCACCAGACTGTGACTATTAAGTGCTAATAACATAGATATATTGCATTAAAAACAAATGTACCAAAACATTAAAACACAAACAAACATCAATTGAAAAACAACATGGGAGAAATATTTACAAAAATACCACCATATCGAGCTTTTCATTGAAACCTAATGGGCCCGTGGTGTCAGTACGTAAGATCCACCTTCCTTCGCTCCTTAATAACAATCTATGAAGATTCCCACTGCGTGGTGGCAGCACTACCTACTCTAAACCAGCAAACCGGAGTGCGCCAGTATCGCCCACATGGACGTGCCTGACATGGTTAATCAATCGTGGAGCTCCCTTGCCAGTACGGATGGAGTTTAAATGTTCCCTTACTCTGATAAATAGTGGACGAATAGTCTTGCCTAAATAGAAAAAAACGCACGGACAGGTAATCATATACACTACATGTGTAGTTCTACAGGTAATAAATTGTCATACAAAGAGTAAATGTTCCAGCTCCTTAAAAAATTTTTTCTTTATTGTCCAATAGTTAAAATATCATAGTAGGCATAATCCCTTGTGGCTAACAGTATGCACAGAGCAGGCTCTAATGATCCAGCTACGCGTTTCGATCCTACATGGATCTTTTTCACAGCTCAAATTGTCGTACCTCATGGAAGACAGGTCCAATTTTTAATCTATTCCCTGTGATATGAAACGAGCAGAAATTGCAATGCCCGCATTTATGATTCTCTGCCGGTGCGTTAGACTCTAGCCAATTCTTCTGTTCACCAGTATAGCAATTATGGACTAATAAGTCTTTCATATTTTTACCGCGCCAGCATGTGAACAGGGGACCCTTATCCGCCATTTATTTCAGGTCTGTATCTTTTCCCAAAATGTACCAGATTTTCCTGACAATGGATCTGATATAATTATCCATAGGGCCAAATTTGAAGGAAAAAACAAATTTGCTGTCCCTTCCCTTTTGTCTCCTTGAAAAAGCATAATCCTTGGAAGCTTCTACTCTTTTCAATGCTTGATCTAATAAGGTACGGGGATAACCACGTTCTACAAACCTATTAAACAATTCCTGAGATTGTGCTACAAAGCCCTTCGAACTACTATTCCTTCTCCTGACTCTTAAAATTGACTATATGGAAGAGCCCATTTAGTGTAATGGGGGTGGGCGCTATTGTAATGAAGTAAATAATTTGACGCCGAGGGTTTACAAAACACCTCTGTGTGGATCTTACCTTCCTGAACAGTTAATTTCACATCCAAAAATTCCAAAATATCCCCTCCAAATTGGGACGTGAATTTCATATTCATGGAGTTGGTGCGGTACAGGTATTGCACAAATTGAGTGAAGGCCTCATGGGAACCATCCCACACCACAAAGATGTCATCCATGTACCTTAAAAAAAGTTTTATATGTTTGAGAAAAGGATTACTCATAGAGTAAATAAACTTATCCTCGAAAACTGCCAGAAAAAGGTTAGCCAGGGTACATGCTACTGGCGTGCACATGGCAGTACCCTCTATCTGTGCATACCAGGTGTTATCAAATTTGAAGGCATTGTGTTTTAAAATGAAAGTGAGACCCTCACAGATAAAGTCTATAGTGTTCATGTTAGTTGGAGTATTGGTAAGTATATCTCTAATAGCACCCACTCCCATGTCATGTGGAATCCTCGTGTATAAACTCTCAATGTCTATAGAGGTCAAATTAAAGGTGTCTTGCCACTCAAAACCTTTTATTACCTGCAAGAAATCCTTGGTATCTCTGACATAAGAAGGGACCTCCCGCAACAATGGACGTAATAACCAATCCAAATAACAAAATAATGGCTCCGTAACGTTTTTTCCTTCAAATTAGGCCCTGTGGATAATTATATCAGATCCATTGTCAGAAAAACTGGTATATTTTGGGAAAAGATACAGACCTGAAAGAAATGGCGGATAAAGGTCCCCTGTTCGCATGCCGGCACGGTAAAAATGTTAAAGACTTATTAGTCCATAATTGCTATACTGGCGAACAGAAGAACTGGCTAGAGTCTAACGCACCGGCAGAGAATCATAAATGCGGGCATTGCAATTTCTGCTCGTTTCATATCACAGGGAATAGATTAAAAATTGGACCTGTCTTCCATGAGGTACGACAATTTATTACCTGTAGAACTACACATGTAGTGTATATGATTACCTGTCCATGCGTTTTTTTCTATTTAGGCAAGACTATTCGTCCGCTATTTATCAGAGTAAAGGAACATTTTAACTCCATCCATACTGGCAAGGGAGCTCCGCGATTGATTAACCATGTCAGGCACGTCCATGTGGGCGATACTGGGGTACTCCGGTTTGCTGGTTTAGAGTAGGTAGTGCTGCCACCACGTGGTGGGAATCTTCATAGATTGTTATTAAGGAGCGAAGGAAGGTGGATATTACGTACTGACGCCATGGGCCCATTGGATTTCAACGAAAAGCTCGATATGGTGATATTTTTGTAAATATTTCTCCTATGTTGTTTTTCAATTGATGTTTGTTTGTGTTTTAATGTTTTGGTGCATTTGTTTTTAATGCAATATATCTATGTTATTATGCACTTAATAGTTAGTCACAGTCTGGTGGGTGGATATTTTGTACCATCATACATTTAGGCTTCCAGCACATAAAAGGTGCCTCCCTATTTCCTTTTGCTATTAGGACCCGTAAAAGCGCAGCAGTGCGAAACGATCGTCGTCCTCTTTTTTCCACGTTCTCCCTGGTGTTTCCTGCATATGCCCCAATAAAAAAAAACATTTTTTTTGCTTCAACAGACCGGTGAGTGCATTCCTGTTTTTTCTTGCATTTAATGTACATAACTGCATACTGTGTTCTGGTGTAGTAATGTGATTAGTCCACTAGAGAGGGCATCATGGGACTTTAGCATAGGATAAGTAATAGTTAATCTAGGAGGGGCCAACTGTAGTAAGCTAGCAAGTTCCCGGGATTTTAGTCAGTAGAGCCAGGGAGCCCAGACAGTGCCATAGGACCTTAGAGCCCAGGCAACGCAGTGGTGCTTCATCAGACCAGTGAGTGCATTCCTGTTTTTTCTTGCATTGGTTTTCACATTATATCTGGATCTTTGCACCCGAGGGTCTTGATTGTTTAGGCAGTTGTGGCAAAAGCAGCGACATTAAGCGGTGGAGGTTTAGACTCTGGGTTTCAGCGGTGCCAATTTTTTTTCTTTTACGAGTTATGTACATTATACATCAGTCATTAACTTAAAAAGAGGGGTGGGGTACAAGTCAGTCCTGGTACACCCCTTACATGTCAGCTAGCAAATCCAGCCCACTGTGCCATCACTCTTGGTCTGTGTGTTCACCCTGACTTTCGAACAGTGTACATATGCTTGAATATACTGAAATATACATTTATGCTAGACATTGTCATGATTCCTCCACCCAGTGTGTCTATGACTCAGTGATGGACAGCTTTGTCATCCTATCTTGTGCTGGAGCTCGATGAGCTGTCGTTGCTTTGAATGACAGCTCAGTTGACTTATCTGAGACTGGGAGGTGCAGAAATTTCTCCAGGTGCTCCCTGTACTTAGTAACTGCTCTGCTATTTAGGTGAGCTGTCTGGCCCAGATCACTGCCAATCAAAGCTGCTACACTCTAGTGTATGTTAGCCTGATTTATTTTTTATTTTTTGTGTACTGTTCTTGTTGGTGTTTAAATAAAAGATTTAATGGATTTTAATATATTATTGGAGTGAGAATTTCTTCAAGCAGTTTCTTTTTTTCTTATGGATCCCAACTAAACAGATATTGATGTCATTTCACAATCTATGCTAGACAACCCATTTATAATATAAATACAGTATATAAAAAGTAACTAATATTAACTTTTTGTTTCATTATAACTCACATCTTTATTATTGACATATCCATTTCTAATCAATTTGTTTGTTCTTTATTTTTGTGTAGTCCAGTTACTGTACATAAGTAGCAATAGCAATAGTCAATATATCAGTGTAAGATGTACGTATATATGCGTATGTACATGTGTGTATGTATATATATATATATATATATAAATATATATATTGTGTATATACTGTATATTTTTTATTTCACTAGTAATAATCATTTATATCATATCTTAGTACTTATTTCCTACCAAGATATTTTTAACTATAATATATGAATGTTTAAGAACTGTCAGCAATACCTGCTTGTGACTTGTATGTTTGGCAAACTATATATACATGTACTAGGAAATGTTAACAGAGGTAGATTGGATGTCCTCTGGATGGAACAGTACATTAGTTTATTATTACAACAGTTCAGAACAGCAGAAATCCCATAATTTGACATTTGTAGATCACACAATGACGGTGGGCTAAACATAAGCGTCTTGTCTCTAAGAATTCTTGCAGCAGTTTGAAAGATTTCTACGATAGTTATCCGTGATTGTAAAGTACACACCAAGTCACATATGTTTACCAAATCATCAACACACACTGGGGTTTCTGAGAAAGTAAGTAGGAATGGACTTTGTAAAACACACCTCTCTAACAGGCGCTCGGTATATTTTTACACATTATTCTTCTGAACATTTAGAAAATGGCAGCTAATGGACTTGCATCAAAAATGTCAATTGAATCTGGCAGCAGCTAGAAGTGTGATATTGGTATAACAAAAGTATATTCTCTTGAGAAATTAAATTGTTATTTTTTTGGTATTTACTTATTTTTAAGCTTTTAAGAGCATGATCTTAAACAGTTATGGCATATCAATAGTTACGGTATGTAAAATTAGCCTGATTTGTGCATGTTCTACACTATTGGCAAATTGATAAAATCAGGTGGATGCTAGAAGTGCAAAAAATACCAACAGCACATGTCAGACTCAATGTTTTCACCCAAAAATGAGACAGGACTTGTATACATACAGTGGGGCAAAAAAGTATTTAGTCAGTCAGCAATAGTGCAAGTTCCACCACTTAAAAAGATGAGAGGCGTCTGTAATTTACATCATAGGTAGACCTCAACTATGGGAGCCAAACTGAGAAATAAAAATCCAGAAAATCACATTGTCTGTTTTTTTAACAATTTTTTTGCATATTATGGTGGAAAATAAGTATTTGGTCAGAAACAAACAATCAAGATTTCTGGCTCTCACAGACCTGTAACTTCTTCTTTAAGAGTCTCCTCTTTCCTCCACTCATTACCTGTAGTAATGGCACCTGTTTAAACTTGTTATCAGTATAAAAAGACACCTGTGCACACCCTCAAACAGTCTGACTCCAAACTCCACTATGGTGAAGACCAAAGAGCTGTCAAAGGACACCAGAAACAAAATTGTAGCCCTGCACCAGGCTGGGAAGACTGAATCTGCAATAGCCAACCAGCTTGGAGTGAAGAAATCAACAGTGGGAGCAATAATTAGAAAATGGAAGACATACAAGACCACTGATAATCTCCCTCGATCTGGGGCTTCACGCAAAATCCCACCCCGTGGGGTCAGAATGATCACAAGAACGGTGAGCAAAAATCCCAGAACCACGCGGGGGGACCTACTGAATGAACTGCAGAGAGCGGGGACCAATGTAACAAGGCCTACCATAAGTAACACACTACGCCACCATGGACTCAGATCCTGCAGTGCCAGACGTGTCCCACTGCTTAAGCCAGTACATGTCCGGGCCCGTCTGAAGTTTGCTAGAGAGCATTTGGATGATCCAGAGGAGTTTTGGGAGAATGTCCTATGGTCTGATGAAACCAAACTGGAACTGTTTGGTAGAAACACAACTTGTCGTGTTTGGAGGAAAAAGAATACTGAGTTGCATCCATCAAACACCATACCTACTGTAAAGCATGGTGGTGGAAACATCATGCTTTGGGGCTGTTTCTCTGCAAAGGGGCCAGGACGACTGATCCGGGTACATGAAAGAATGAATTGGGCCATGTATCGTGAGATTTTGAGTGCAAACCTCCTTCCATCAGCAAGGGCATTGAAGATGAAACGTGGCTAGGTCTTTCAACATGACAATGATCCAAAGCACACTGCCAGGGCAACGAAGGAGTGGCTTCGTAAGAAGCATTTCAAGGTCCTGGAGTGGCCTAGCCAGTCTCCAGATCTCAACCCTATAGAAAACCTTTGGAGGGAGTTGAAAGTCCGTGTTGCCAAGCGAAAAGCCAAAAACATCACTGCTCTAGAGGAGATCTGCATGGAGGAATGGGCCAACATACCAACAACAGTGTGTGGCAACCTTGTGAAGACTTACAGAAAACGTTTTACCTCTGTCATTGCCAACAAAGGATATATTACAAAGTATTGAGATGAAATTTTGTTTCTGACCAAATACTTATTTTCCACCATAATATGCAAATAAAATGTTAAAAAAACAGACAATGTGATTTTCTGGATTTTTTTTTCTCAGTTTGTCTCCCATAGTTGAGGTCTACCTATGATGTAAATTACAGACGCCTCTCATCTTTTTAAGTGGTGGAACTTGCACTATTGCTGACTGACTAAATACTTTTTTGCCCCACTGTAGGTTAGAACAGATGTTATGCATACATTTTAAGGCATCTACTTTAGACCTACTCATATTTTTTCCACAAAATGCATTCTTTACCTTTTTACTGCTTGTTTTTTCTAACAAAAAGAGAAAAAGACCAGCATAACTACATTAGGGCTCATACTCACTTGCGCAAAACTCGAATGAGTCTCGCATGTTAATACCCGGCCCTGCTGCCGGCACTCAGATCGGAGCATGCGGCCGCATAGGAATACATGCAGCCTCACGCTCCGCTCCTCTGTGCCAGATGCATTGCCGGGTATTGCCGTGCGAGACTCATCCGAGTTTAGCGCAAGTGCGTATAAGCCCTTAGTCTGAGCAGGTGCCAACCAAAAAAAGCATATAAGTTGAAAAACGATAAAGGTTACACCATGATTTACCAAGAATGATCACTCTAGAACATTGAAACTGCATTACTGCCATAGAAAAATGGGAAAAATTAGGAAAAAAGTGCTATATAATGTATATATGAAAAATTCCTCTGCAAAAATTGCTAGTCAGTGTGGTTCTTACTTCTCTGTGCCATATCACCCTATTGCTCTGTGCCTTAAAAGCCTGTTCCTGTGTGCCATAGCAGCATTGTGCAGACTGCCCTAACAGAATGTTGCTCTGTGTCATAAAATCATTGTAGATTGTGAGCCCCATCTTGGACAGCGACGTCAATGTGTGCAAACTCTAAAGCGCTGCGTAATATGTTAGCGCTATATAAAAATAAAGATTATTATTATTATTATTATTGTAGTCTGTGCCTGCTGCTCTGTGGCAAATCTTATTGCTTTGAGCCATATAAACCTTGTTCTCTGAGGCTAAAAAAATCTTACTGCTCTGTGCCATATAAACCTTGTTCTCTGTGGAAAAAAATCATATTGCTTTTTGCCATATAAACTTTGTTCTCTGTGGCTGCTTTGTTGCATGAAAAGCTTATACTCTTTGGAAAAAAGCTTGTGCTCTGCATTAAAAACTGAGTGCTGATGCAGTTACCATCTGCAGTTACGATCTCCCTGCTTTGCCAACGGCAGCTATGGGGCCCCTGAGCAGGCAGGGGGCCCGGTGCCAGCAGTGGGCCCCCCATCTGTCATTGCAAGGTCAGCTGTATCGGCATTTAGCGGATACAGCTGACCACAATGATGAGGGAAGGAGCACTGCGCTCCCTCCCCCATCATCCCCATGTCAGGGTCTGATGTCTCCGACGCTGACAGTGGGCGTGATATCATCACTGCCCCTCACCCACTGTCAGGAGATGAGTGGGCGCTCAGAACAGAGCAAGAACCAGGAAGAAGAGAGGTGAGTATTTATTAATTTTTTTTATGGGGTGCTGCCTAATACTACAGGGTCTGCCTATATGGGGGTCTGCCTTATAGTACAGGGTCTGCCCATGGGGGTGTTGCCTTATAATACAGGGTCTGCTTATAGGAGTGCTGCCTTATAGTACAGGGTCTGCCTATGGGGGTGCTGCCTTATAATACAGGGTCTGCCTATGGGGGTGCTGCCTTATATTACAGGATCTGCCAATAGGGGTGCTGCCTTACAGTACATGGTCTGTCTATGGGGTGTTGCCTTATAGTACAGTGTCTGCTTATAGGGGGATCTGCCTTATACTACAGGATCTGCCTATGGGGTGCTGCCTTATAATACAGAGTCTGCTATGAGGGTGCTGCTTTATAGTACAGGGTCTGCCTATAGGGGTGCTGCCTTATACTACAGGGTCTGCCTATGGAGTGCTGCCTTATACTACAGGGTCTGCCTACAGGTGTGCTGCCTTATACAACAGGGTCTGCCTATGTGGTGCTGCATTATACAGCAGAGTCTGCCTATGGGTGCTGCCTTGTGCTATAGAGTCTGCCTATAGGGAGTGAAATATACAATACAGAGTAGGCCTATGGGGAGTGCATTATACTATATTGAGGACTATCTGTTGTTAGGTGTCGAGTTCCCGCTGCTGCACAGGGGGAATCTCGAACCACCTCCGCTGCGGTCTCTCATTCTCCTTCAGCCGCAGTGGAGTCTGCTCAGCGTAGACGTCGGTCCCAGCGTCTGGCTCAGGCTGATACTCTGTGCTTGGTTACATCTGCTCTTCCAGGCTCAGCCATTGTAGCCAGGACTGGTCTGCGGCAAACATCAGGCTGTGAGTTGAGTCCACTAAGTGTGCACCTTGCTACTTGGGTCCCTTGAAGGTCGTCGAACAAGATAACCCTGTAGTCTACCGCCTGGCCCTTCCTCCACGCCTAGATATCAGTGACACCTTTCATGTGTCTCTCTTGAAGCCCGTACACATGTTCCGGTTTTCTGAGTCATCTGCCGGGACATCGGGTTCGTCTACGGACAATTACGAGGTGAACGCTATCTTAGTGGAAAGTGGTAAGTGGCAAAAATTTTATTTGGTGGACTGGAAGGGTTATGGTCCAGAGCACAGGCCTGGGAGCCTGCTGAACACATTTGAGCTCCGCAGCTAATTGCTGCCTTCGAGGCCCAGGGAGGGTGGGGTCCTAGAAGGGGGGTAATGTTAGGTGTTGAGTTCCCGCTGCTGCACAGAGTGAATCTTGAACCACCTCCGCTGCAGTCTCTCATTCTCCTCCAGCCACAGTGGAGTCTGCTCAGCGGAGACGTCGGTCCCAGCGTCTGGCTCAGGTTGAAACTCTGTGCTTGGCTACTGCTGCTCTTCCAGGCTCAGCCATTGTAGCCAGGACTGGTCTGTGGCAAACAGATGTCTCTGGACTAAGTCCTGCTTTTTCCCTTCTGAGCATGCCCAAGGGAGGACCTGTCATTGGAGGTCGGGGGTCACACGCTCAGGTCCTGTAGCAGCTCCCATTGGTCCTCTAGGAAGGTCCTAAAGTTGCTGCAGCTATATAAGGTTCGCATGGCCACACAGCCATGCGCTAATATCATTTGTATTTTGTTGCCAGTCATACTCTGCCACTCAGGCTACACATGGAGAGTGTCCGTTAGCCATGGGAATTTTGTTAGGCAGGCAGCTAGCGTCAGTGGGGCAATTAGTTGCTTGGCCTAGCGTCTGGTTCCTTCATGTGTGTGGTTAGCACAGAAAAGTTCCAGAGCAGGCACAACCCTAGTTAGGGTCTTTAGTCCCACTAATTATTCCACGACCCTGTGAAGCAACAGGGGTCATGCTATACTGACCGAGTAACAGAACTCGCGTCTAATTTGACATTAGACCGCCATATAGGGCCGCCATTCCTCTTGCAGCAGGCTTCTCTCCTGCACGGTGGACCCCGGACTGCGAACGCACCAATAACAATTCATATCATTACTCGGTGCATTCCGCCAGCCATAACAGAATAATAGCGCCAGGGTCAGGCTAGAAAATGGCGGACGATCAGCGCCTACAGCCGTACATCCAGCAGCTGGAGGGTAGGTTGGCAGCTCTTGAGTGCACAACCTCGGCTGTGGATGTCACCACAGTCGCTGTACAGGATGCTAGTGTAGCTGCAGCCAGTTTGTCCTCTGCCACCCCTGCTCCGACTTTATCTCGTCTCCCACTTCCAGACAAGTTTGCTGGTGACAGTAAGCTCTGTTGGGGATTCGTGAGCCAGTGCACCATACATCTAGAGTGTCTGGCTTCACGTTTTCCTATGGAATGGGCTAAAGTGGGATTTATTATATCCCTTCTGTCAGGCAGGGTGTTAGAGTGGGCAACGCCGCTGTGGGAGCATGATGATCAAGTGGTACAGAGTGTTCCTCGCTTCCTAGACTCTCTGAGACAGGTCTTTTTGGGACCTTGTGTTACCCACGATACGGCGCTTCAACTGCTGGCATTAACACAGGGTTCGTCCATGGTCAGCCAATTTGCTGTCCACTTCCGGACTTTGGCATCAGAGCTGGAGTGGCCGGATAAAGTCCTTATTCCTGTGTACTGGAAGGGACTGGCTGACCATGGCCTTGGCCACCAGGGAGATTCCCGCCACACTGGAGGACCTCATAACTATATCTACCCACATCAACCTCCATTTTAACAATCGGAGGTTGGAGTGGACCCAGTGTAGGCAGAGGTTCCGGTTGGCTCCTACCTTTGCCAGTCCTCTGGAATCTCCCATTCATGCGTTCGACTCCCATGAGGCCATGGAGGTTTCTCGAGCGGGACATAAGTTCCGGGCCGCTCGAGTACCCGTGGTCTGTAATAACTGCCAGGAGATGGGACATTATGCCAATAAATGTCATTAGCGGATGGGAAACCATCGCATCTTGTAACCATAGGAGGAGGTTCACTAGACACAGCGGTATTTTCCTCCAAGCTGTCCTTTAAGGGGACAATCACTTTAGGCTCATCCACTCTTACAGTCGAGCTTTGTGTGGACTCTGGGGCGGAGGGGAATTTTATGTCCTCTGCCTTCGCCCAATGCCACGCTATACCCCTGGTGATGTTCGCCAAGCCAGTGACTGTTCGAGTGGTAAATGGGTCAACACTGCCCACACAAATTACACATACCATCCCTTTCACATTATCTATGTCTCCTTCCCATCAGGAGATTATCTCCCTGCTTGTCAACCCCGATGGAATAGATGAGATACTACTAGGGATACCCTGGTTACGTTTCTACTCTCCTCATATTGAGTGGTCATCAGGGAGAATTTTGGGTTGGAGTGAATCTTGTAAGGGCAGATGTATGAGGGTGTGTATTCAGGTTGCCACTACAGAGGTAACCGCAAATCTTACTTCTCTCCCCAAGTCCTATTGGTCCTATGCAGACGTGTTCTCCAAGAAGGCTGCGGAGACCCTTCTGCCTCACCATCCTTATGACTGTCCTATTGATCTCTTGCCTGGAGCAGAGCCTCCCCGGAGTCGGTTCTATCCTCTCTCCCTCTTGGAGATGGAGGCTATGACTCAGTATATTCAGGAGAATTTGGCTAAAGTGTTCATTAGGGAGTTAGTGTCACCTGCAGGGGCGGGGTTCTTTTTCGTGCAGAAGAAGTACGGAGAACTTCGCCCATGCATAGATTACAGGGGTCTTAACGCCATCACCATTAAGAATAAGTACCCTTGCCTCTGATTTCTGAGCTCTTCGAAAGGCTACGGGAAGCAAGAGTATTCAACAAATTTGATCTGCGGGGTGCTTACAATCTGATTCGCATCCGTGAGAGGGATGAATGGAAGACGGCATTTAAAACCAGGGATGGCCACTATGAATATCTGGTGATACCCTTCTGCCTCTGTAATGCCCCAGCCATTTTCCAAGACTTTGTAAATGATATCTTTCGGGATATGCTCTCTACCTCGGTCGTAGTCTATCTGGATGATATACTCATCTACTCTCCAGATATTGACTCTCACCGGAGAGATGTTTGCAAAGTCTTTGACCTCTTACCAGTAAACTTCCTCTACGCTACGCTACGAGAAATGTGTGTTTGAGCAGGAGTCTTTGCCTTTCTTTGGTTATATCATCTCTGCCCAGGGGTTGGATAGGGATCCTGCCAAACTACAGGCTGTGATGGACTGGCAAGAACCCCACTCTCTCAAAGCGGTGCAGCACTTTATGGGGTTCATTGACTACTATCGTCAGTTCATTCCACATTTCTCAACTTTAGTAGCTCCCTTGGTAGCCCTCACCAAAAAGGGAGCAAATCCCAAATTGTGGTCGGAGGAGGTCTCCAAGGCTTTCCTCTCAATTAAATCTCATTTTGCTAGCGCTCCCATTCTACATCTCCCTGATGTTGATAAGCTGTTTATAATGGAGGTGGATGCCTCATCGGTTGGTGCTGGAGCAGTCCTCTTCCAAAATGATGCTCAAGGTCGGAAGCATCCTTGCTTCTTCTTTTCCAAGACCTTCTCACCAGCAGAGAGGAATTATTCCATCGGGGACAGGGAGTTGCTACCCATGAAATTGGCTTTCTCTGAGTGGAGACATCTTCTGGAGGGGGCTCGCTTTCCATTCCAAGTTTTTACTGACCACAAAAATTTAGTATACTTACAAACAGCCAAACGGCTAAATTCTCGCCAGGCCAGATGGTCCCTGTTCTTCTCCCGGTTCCATTTCACTCTCCATTTTCTCTCCGGGGAGAAGAAAATTCGTGCCCACGCTATCTCTCACTTTGTTGTGTCATCTGTGGAGGAGGAAGAGGAGCCTCGGCTTATTGTTCCCACTGAGAGCCTGAGAACTGTGGCCCCGGTCTCGCTAGAGTCGGTCCCCCCAGGCAATACTTTGGTACCTTCACATTTGCGACCGGAGGTTCTCTCTTGGGCTCATTCTTCTAGGGTAGGTGGACATTTTGGGACCAAGAGGACGTGTGAGCTGCTGGCGAGAACATGCTGGTGGCCGCATATGGCTGTTTGTAAAGCATATTTTCTGTCTACACGGTATGCTAGACAAGATTGTCAGTGACCGGGGTCCCAAGTGTGCATCTTGGTTCTGGAGAGAACTTTGTCGACTTCTCAGCATCGAGTTGAATATCTCTTCTGCATATCATCCCGAGACAAATGGGTTGGTATTAAGGGTCAACCAGACCTTGGTCACATATCTGCAACATTGGTTTCAGCCAGGCAGGATGACTGGGCATCCTTGCTACTGTGGATGGAGTTTGCACTAAATAATGCTGTAGCCAACTCCATTGGGCAGACCCCATTTCGTCTTAATTACGGTCAACATCAGTGGGTTCCTGTGCCCATGCCCATGTCTTCCACCGACTCCAGAGTGGCAGATTGGGTTGTGGAGGCACGGGACATTTGGGACCGCACTCAGGATGCCATCCGGGCTTCCAAGGAGATAATGAGGTTCTCTGCCAATGCACACCGGAGCCCTGCGCCGACCTTTGCTCCTGGCGATTTAGTGTGGCTTTCCGCCCGTAACATCAGGCTGTGAGTTGAGTCCACTAAGTTTGCACCTTGCTACTTGGGTACCTTGAAGGTCGTCGAACAAGTTAACCCTGTAGTCTACCGCCTGGCCCTTCCTCCACGCCTAGATATCAGTGACACCTTTCATGTGTCTCTCTTGAAGCCTGTACACATGTTCCGGTTTTCTGAGTCATCTGCCGGGACATCGGGTTCGTCTACGGACAATTACGAGGTGAACGCTATCTTAGTGGAAAGTGGTAAGTGGCAAAAATTTTATTTGGTGGACTGGAAGGGTTATGGTCCAGAGCACAGGCCTGGGAGCCTGCTGAACATATTTGAGCTCCGCAGCTAATTGCTGCCTTCGCGGCCCAGGGAGGGTGGGGTCCTAGGAGTGGGGTAATGTTAGGTGTCGAGTTCCCGCCGCTGCACAGGGGGAATCTCGAACCACCTCCGCTGCGGTCTCTCATTCTCCTCCAGCCGCAGTGGAGTCTGCTCAGCGGAGACGTCGGTCCCAGCGTCTGGCTCAGGCTGAAACTCTGCGCTTCGTTACTGCTACTCTTCCAGCATACCCGTCCAGCTCTATACAGAGTCGCAAGCACCAGCTGTCCACCCTGTGAACGACAGGGCATCTTCACGCAGCACCTTATCCTTTACCCCACAGAATCTCCTCTAAATGGTATGTGGAATGTGATGTACAAAGACTAGGTTGTGATCCTTAAATTGAACCACCAATTAAAACCTTATAAGGATGGTTTAACGTAGTACCCTGATATATAAATCCCTGAGTATGGCTGACCAGATTTAACATTAACCTTTAATGTACTTATTTATGCACATTTGTTTGTGATTATCCAAACCACCAGTTCTGATCAAATCCTGTTTAGCACGGTATTTTTAACGATCACCCTTCATGTAAATACGAGTATCCGACAGAGGTCAGCACAGCTTCTGTCTAAATACCAGCAGCTTTTTCTTTACCTTTTCCTCTTTTAGACACAAACACGTGCAGCGCCAGTGTGGTTTATTGGTGAATTATACCATCTCATAGAAGTTTTCAGCTCTCCATCCCCCAAAACACCAAGAGAAAGAGGAAACTCTACCCTAACCACCCTCGAGCCATATGCCTGAATGTAAGCATTTCTAAATTACGGGCATTTGAAATGCTGCTATTCTGGCTGGTGAGGAACGACAATTTTAAAAAGCTGATGTAGGTGTATGTCCTGCATTACGTTCTTCCCTGTCGCCACTACTTTGCCAGGTGGGCCACATACATTTCGGACCAGATAAGATGTGCACTGAGCATCGCCATCACTGGCAAAAGTCCATGATACAGCAGATATGTGGACCAGTAAGCATGGGCCATGACATTACATCTCCCTAACTACCCACTGGATCAATGTGGTGGCGGCTGTGACAGAGATGGAAGGCATTCAAGCAAATGTCCTACCACCACTGAGGATTGCTAGATGTTTATTGGTACATATTACCTCCTCCTCCTACTTTGCTTCCTCCACCACCTCCTCATCCAGTCACAGTGAGCCCTGTGTAATAGTATGCAGGTACGGAGTATGTCACCATGGAACAGACAGACCAACAGTTGAGGGGTTTAATAACAGGAATCAGGTTCTCCTCGCAGGGAGGAAGCAATGGAAAATACCTAGCAATTAAACAGTGCAAAAATATGTGAGTCAAACAATGTAACAGAAGTAAGCAAGATTTCTTGAGAAAAGAACACTTATCAATCTGATGAGGACTTGCTTGAAGGGTCATCTTCTCCAACGTAGGCACCGAGAAACAGTGGCACTTATCATCCCTCTGTTGTCCGTGGGCTGAATAGTCTCTAGGAGCCCACTGCCTGGGGTTTCGGGAGTTAATGTGATATGCACAGGCTCTGAGTCTTCAGCATTTACAGCACAGCCTATCCCGGGAAAACGATGGTCAGTCTATTATTAAGTCTCTCACCAGGAATCCCAGTCTCTGTACTGATACCGCGGATACCAGGGGGTCGCAGACTCTGCATGGACCAATGTCTCTACGCGGGTCTCAAAGTGCCCCTCTCCAGTCACAGCAGAGTCTGCTTTCATTTACTCACAAGATGCAGTCTTTCTGGTCAATCTCCCTGTATTTGTCCTCTGACCGGGAGCTCTCTCTCTCTCCCGGAGCGCAGCTGCAGCCTGCTCTGACCGCTGCTCACGCTGCTCTGTTCCTTGCACGCGTGCCTTTCCCGCTCTCTGCCCAGCTTCCTTCCTGTCCCTGTCTCTATGTCTGCCCCCTGGGGAACCTGCAGCACAGCTCAATGGTTCCAGGCACAGAGCCGAGAAAGTAACCGCCCCCAGACTCTTCTGGTGCTTCACCTCTTTACATCCCCCCCTCTTTCTGCTCGCAATTCCACGGGCGAGATTTTCAGGAGATCCTGTTGGCAATCTTCCAGTCCTTGCACAATTTTCTGCCAAATGAACTCGTCCTGATTGTAGTGAACAGGGGGTACACCAGCCATTGAATGTTCAGAGCGTCTCAAATCAGCAGGGGCGGTGGTGTCAACTGCTGTGGAAGGAGTCGAGGCTTCCTCCGATACGTTGGTAGTTTCAGGCACCAGTCCTGTTTCTGGGTTCCCTGGGAAAGATTGGGAGTCTTCCTCATCTTCCACATCTACATTGATCACTGGCGCAGCTGTTGGGGGCGCTGGAGCCAATTGGACTGATTCAGGAACTCGAGACAAACATGGACGCAACATTTTCCTGTGCAATGTGCAGGTGGGAGTCGTCTCTTCCATTTCGTGCTGGACCTCATAAACGGGACTCCCATTGCCGAGCCGCCGCTTCATTCAGTACGGCCTTTTCTCCCACCAGTACTCTAGTTTGTTGTGTGGGCACTTTTCCCTCACTAAGACTCGGTCTCCAGGCCGCAGGGCTGTCCCCTTTTGAGGAGCTACCTGGGTATGCTCCAATTCTTGCAGCCAGTTCTGCATTAGACGTTGAATTGTCCGCAGCCGACAACGATGTTCTTGAACCCAGGAGTACACCCCCGTCCGTGGGTAGTCCTCCTCGGGTTCCAGCTCCAGCTCTGCCAGCCCCTTCCCGGGTCGGCCAAAGAACAAAGATTAGGGGTGAATCCGGTGGTGCTGTGTTTCCGATTGTTATCCCACACCAATTCAGGGATGGACTCAGTTCACTTCACCTTCTGGTCCTCTTCCAGGGTCCTCAGCATTGGAATCAGAGTGCGGTTAAATCTTTCACAAGCCCCATTCCCCTGTGGATAATAAGGGGTGGTCCGGGACTTATCGATTTTGTACAGCTGGTGCAGCTCCTCCATCACTCTTCTGAGGAAGCAGGACCTTTGATCATAATAGATGCGCTTGGGACACCCGTACACCTGTATGAAGTGTTTGCAGATTGCGTGAGCAGCAGACTCGGCAGTCTGGTCCCGCATGGGCGTCACTACAGCAAATTTAGTAAAGTGGTCTATCATCACTAAACAATGCTCATAGCCTTGGTGTGCTGGTCCAATTGTCAAGTAATCTATTGCCAGTAAGTCCATGGGGCCAGAAGACCTCACCGTCTCTGTAGGAGCTCGTTGTTCTGGTGGTTTGACCAGCTCACAACTACTGCATTGCTGACATACTTTCTCCACAATGTTCCTTAAGTGGGGATGATAAAATAGGCGCTGTAACCACTGGAAAGTTTTTCTGGCTCCTTTCTCATGTGCTTCCTTAGCCACCTGGTCTATCAAGGACGAGGGAATCACCGTCTGCCATACAAAATTGAATTCTGTTTGCAGGAATACCTTCCGGTACAGGACACCATCTCACAACTGGAGCCTCTCTTAATGGCGTAGCATCTTCAGTACTTCAGGTGACATGGACCTCCTCTCGTGCTGATTGGGCATTTGTTCAGACACGACCCACCTTCTCAACTGAGCTAGCTTTGGATCCTCCTGCTGCACTCGGACCCACTCATCGCGGAGCTGCTCCAGCAAATTCACACAGGCCTCTTCCTGTTCAATTTGCCGCACCATTGCCACCGTCCTGGCAGTCTCTCCAAAACCTTGAACCTCCACATCTTCCAGTTCTTCATTCTGGCTGGGTGCTGATTTGCGATAGTTTACTCAGGAGAGGGCATCCGCATGAACATTGTCAGCTCCTCTTTTATCCGAAATTCTGTATCGGAACTTGGCCATACGGGTTACCCAACGTTGTTCTAGGGCACCTAACTGGGCATTCTCGAGATGGGTCAATGGATTGTTATCGGTGCGTACATGAACTTCTGAGCCAGCCGGATATTCCGCAAACTTCTCTGTTATGGACCTGGTAGTTAGGAGCACCCGGAACGACCTGATGGTTAAACTCACACAGGACAAGCTCTGGGAAGTGGGAGCTCTGCTGACCGCAACCCCTAATCCTATCACACAACTAGAAATAGCCGTGGAGCGTACCTAACACGACCTAGACGCCTCTTCACAGCCTAAGAGCAAACTAGCCCTAAAGATAGAAAATAAAGCCTACCTTGCCTCAGAGAAATTCCCCAAAGGAAAAGGCAGCCCCCCACATATATTGACTGTGAGTTAAGATGAAAGTCACAAACACAGAAATGAAACAGGTTTCAGCAAATGGAGGCCAGACTTACTAAACAGACTGAGGATAGGAAAGGTATCTTTGCGGTCAGCACAAAAAACTACAAAAGACCACGCAGAGTGTGCAAAAAGACCTCAGCACGGACTCACGGTGCGGAGGTGCCACTCTGCATCCCAGAGCTTCCAGCTAGCAAGGCAAAATCATGATAGCCAACTGGACAAGGAAACAATGAACAAATAATTAACTAGCAGGGACTTAGCTTCTGCTGGAGTAGACAGGTCACCAGAAAGATCCAAGAGCGAACTGAACCAGTACAAGAACATTGACAGCTGGAATGGAGTAACGATCTGAGTGGAGTTAAATAGAACAGCCAGCCAAAGAATAAACTACGTCACCTGTGGAAGGAACCTCAGAAGCAGCAGCTCCACTCACAGCCACAAGAGGGAGTCCATGGACAGAACTCGCCGAAGTACCATTCATGACCACAGGACGGAGTTCGAAAACAGAATTCACAACAGTACCCCCCCTTGAGGAGGGGTCACCGAACCCTCACCAGAGCCGCCAGGCCGATCAGGACGAGCCAAATGAAAGGCACGAACTAGATCGGCAGCATGAACATCAGAGGCAAAAACCCAGGAATTATCTTCCTGACCATAACCCTTCCACTTAACCAGGTACTGGAGTTTCCGTCTCGAAATACGAGAATACAAAATCTTCTCCACCACATACTCCAACTCCCCCTCGACCAACACCGGGGCAGGAGGATCAACGGAGGGAACTATAGGCGCCACGTATCTCCGCAATAACGACCTATGGAACACATTATGGATGGCAAAAGAAGCTGGAAGGGCCAAACGAAATGACACAGGATTGAGAACTTCAGAAATCTTATACGGACCAATGAAACGAGGCTTAAACTTAGGAGAGGAAACCTTCATAGGAACATGACGAGATGACAACCAAACCAAATCCCCAAAACAAAGTCGGGGACCAACACAGTGCCGACGGTTAGTGAAACGTTGAGCCTTCTCCTGGGACAATGTCAAATTGTCCACCACATGAGTCCAAATCTGCTGCAACCTGTCCACCACCGTATCCACACCAGGACAGTCCGAAGGTTCAATCTGCCCTGAAGAGAAACGACGATGGAAACCAGTATTACAGAAAAAAGGCAAAACCAAAGTAGCCGAGCTGGCCCGATTATTAAGGGCGAACTCAGCCAAAGGCAAGAAGCACACCCAATCATCCTGATCAGCAGAAACAAAGCATCTCAGATATGTCTCCAAAGTCTGATTAGTTCGTTCGGTTTAGCCATTTGTCTGAGGATGGAAAGCCGAAGAAAAAGACAAATCATTGCCCATCTTGGCACAAAAGGACCGCCAAAACCTCGAAACAAACTGGGAACCTCTGTCCGAGACGATGTTCTCCGGAATGCCATGCAAACGAACCACATGCTGGAAAAACAAAGGCACCAAATCAGAGGAGGAAGGCAATTTAGACAAGGGTACCAAATGGACCATCTTAGAGAAGCGATCACAAACCACCCAAATGACCGACATCCTTTGAGAGACAGGGAGATCCGAAATAAAATCCATGGAAATATGCGTCCATGGCCTCTTCGGGACCGGCAATGGCAAAAGCAACCCACTGGCACGAGAACAGCAGGGCTTAGCCCGAGCACAAGTCCCACATGACTGCACAAAAGAACGCACATCCCGTGACAAAGAAGGCCACCAAAAGGATCTAGCCACCAAATCTCTGGTACCAAAGATTCCAGGATGCCCAGCCAACACCGAACAATGAAGCTCAGAGATAACTCTACTAGTCCATCTATCATGGACAAACAGTTTTTCCACTGGACAACGGTCAGGTCTATCAGCCTGAAACTTCTGCAGCACGCACCGCAAATCAGGGGAGATGGCAGACAAAATTACCCCCTCTTTGAGAATACCCGCCGGCTCAGGAACACCCGGAGAGTCAGGCACAAAACTCCTTGACAGGGCATCAGCCTTCACATTCTTAGAGCCCGGAAGGTACGAAACCACAAAATCAAAATGGGAGAAAAACAGCGACAATCGAGCCTGTCTAGGATTCAACCATTTGGCAGACTCGAGATAAGTCAAATTCTTGTGATCCGTCAAGACCACAACGCGATGCTTGGCTCCTTCAAGCCAATGTCGCCACTCCTCGAATGCCCACTTCATGGCCAACAACTCTCGATTGCCAACATCATAATTGCGCTCAGCAGGCGAGAATTTCCTAGAAAAGAAGGCACATGGTTTCATCACCGAGCCATCAGAACTTCTTTGTGACAAAACAGCCCCTGCTCCAATCTCAGAAGCATCAACCTCAACCTGAAACGGAAGCGAAACATCTGGCTGGCACAACACAGGGGCAGAAGAAAAACGACGCTTCAACTCCTGAAAAGCCTCTACAGCCGCCGAGGACCAATTGACCACATCAGCACCTTTCTTGGTCAAATCAGTCAACGGTTTAGCAACACTAGAAAAATTAGCGATGAAGCGACGGTAAAAATTAGCAAAGCCCAGGAACTTCTGCAGGCTCTTCACAGATGTCGGCTGAGTCCAATCATAAATGGCCTGAACTTTTACAGGGTCCATCCCGATAGTAGAAGGGGAAAAAATGAAACCCAAAAATGAAACCTTCTGAACCCCAAAGAGACATTTCGACCCCTTCACAAACAAGGAATTTGCACGAAGGACCTGGAACATCATTCTGACCTGCTTCACATGAGACTCCCAATCATCCGAAAAGACCAAAATATCATCCAAATATACAATCATGAATCTATCCAGGTACTCTCGGAAGATGTCATGAATAAAGGACTGAAACACAGATGGAGCATTAGAAAGCCCGAATGGCACAACCAGGTACTCAAAATGGCCCTCGGGCGTATTAAATGCTGTTTTCCATTCATCGCCCTGTTTAATTCGCACAAGATTATACGCCCCTCGAAGATCTATCTTGGTGAACCAACTAGCCCCCTTAATCCGAGCAAACAAATCAGACAGCAGCGGCAAAGGGTACTGAAATTTGACTGTGATCTTATTAAGAAGGCGGTAATCAATACAAGGTCTCAAAGAGCCATCCTTCTTGGCCACAAAAAAGAACCCTGCTCCCAACGGTGATGACGACGGGCGAATATGACCTTTCTCCAAGGATTCCTTTATATAACTCCGCATAGCGGCGTGCTCTGGCACAGATAAATTAAACAGTCGGCCCTTAGGAAACTTGCAACCAGGAATCAAATTAATAGCACAATCGCAATCCCTATGAGGAGGTAGGGCACTGGATTTGGGCTCTTCAAATACATCCCGGTAATCTGACAAAAACTCAGGGACTTCAGAAGGAGTGGAAGGCGAAATTGACAGCAATGGAACATCCCCATGTACCCCCTGACAACCCCAGCCGGACACAGACATAGATTTCCAATCCAATACTGGATTATGGACCTGTAGCCATGGCAACCCCAAAATGACCACATCATGCAGATTATGCAACACCAAAAAGCGAATATCCTCCTGATGTGCAGGAGCCATGCACATGGTCAATTGAGTCCAGTACTGAGGCTTATTCTTGGCCAAAGGCGTAGCATCAATTCCTCTCAATGGAAAAGGATACTGCAAGGGCTCCAAGAAAAAAACACAGCGCCTGGCAAACTCCAAGTCCATAAAATTCAGGGCAGCGCCTGAATCCACAGATGCCATAACAGAATAGGACGACAGAGAGCAAATCAGAGTAACGGACAAAAGAAATTTAGACTGTACCGTACCAATGGTGGCAGACCTAGCAAACCGCTTAGTGCGCTTAGGACACTCGGAGATAGCATGAGTGGAATCACCACAGTAAAAACACAGCCCATTCCGACGTCTGTGTTCTTGCCGTTCAGCTCTGGTCAAAGTCCTATCACATTGCATAGGCTCAGGCCTATGCTCAGAGAATACCGCCAAATGGTGCACAGCTTTGCGCTCACGCAAGTGCCGATCGATCTGAATGGCCGAGGACATAGACTCATTCAGACCAGCAGGCGTGGGAAATCCCACCATGACATCCTTAAGGGCTTCAGAAAGACCCTTTCTGAAAATTGCCGCCAGGGCACAGTCATTCCACTGAGTAAGCACAGACCACTTTCTAAACTTCTGACAGTACACCTCCGCTTCATCCTGACCCTGACACAAAGCCAGCAAGATTTTCTCTGCCTGATCCACTGAATTTGGTTCATCATAAAGCAATCCAAGCGCCAGAAAAAACGCATCTACATCACGCAATGCAGGATCTCCTGTTGCAAGGGAAAATGCCCAGTCTTGAGGGTCACCACGCAACAAAGAAATAATGATCTTTACTTGTTGAACGGGGTCACCAGAGGAGCGAGGTTTCAAAGCTAGAAACAGTTTACAATTATTTTTGAAATTCAGGAATTTTGATCTATCCCCAGAAAACAAATCAGGAATAGGAATTCTAGGCTCTAACATCGGATTCTGAACCACAAAATCTTGAATGTTTTGTACCCTTGCAGTGAGATGATCCACACAAGAGGACAGACCTTGAATGTTCATATCTACACCTGTGTCCTGAACCACCCAGAGGTTAAGGGGAAAAGAAAGACAAAAAACACTGCAGAGAAAAAAAAATGGTCTCAGAACTTTTCTTATCCCTCTATTGAGATGCATTAATACTTTAGGCCAGCTGTACTGTTATGGACCTGGTGGTTAGGAGCACCCGGAACGACCTGATGGTTAAACTCACACAGGACAAGCTCTGGGAAGTGGGAGCTCTGCTGACCGCAACCCCTAATCCTATCACACAACTAGAAATAGCCGTGGAGCATACCTAACACGACCTAGATGCCTCTTCACAGCCTAAGAGCTAACTAGCCCTAAAGATAGAAAATAAAGCCTACCTTGCCTCAGAGAAATTCCCCAAAGGAAAAGGCAGCCCCCCACATATATTGACTGTGAGTTAAGATGAAAGTCACAAACACAGAAATGAAACAGGTTTCAGCAAAGGGAGGCCAGACTTACTAAACAGACTGAGGATAGGAAAGGTATCTTTGCGGTCAGCACAAAAAACTACAAAAGACCACGCAGAGTGTGCAAAAAGACCTCCGCACCGACTCACGGTGCGGAGGTGCCACTCTGCATCCCAGAGCTTCCAGCTAGCAAGGCAAAATCATGATAGCCAACTGGACAAGGAAACAATGAACAAATAATTAACTAGCAGGGACTTAGCTTCTGCTGGAGTAGACAGGTCACCAGAAAGATCCAAGAGCGAACTGAACCAGTACAAGAACATTGACAGCTGGCATGGAGTAACGATCTGAGTGGAGTTAAATAGAACAGCCAGCCAAAGAATAAACTACGTCACCTGTGGAAGGAACCTCAGAAGCAGCAGCTCCACTCACAGCCACCAGAGGGAGTCCATGGACAGAACTCACCGAAGTACCATTCATGACCACAGGAGGGAGTTTGAAAACAGAATTCACAACACTTCTCAGTCATTGCCCACACCAGCGCCAACAACTCCAGCTTAAATGAACTGTAGTTTTCTAGTTTCCTTTCCAAGTCATGGAAAGACCGACTGGCGTATGCGATGACGCCCTCTTTCCCGTCCTGCATCTGCGATAGTATGGCCCTGAGGCCCTGCAGGCTCCCATGAGTGTGCTAGATGAACGGTTGTGTGAAGTCAGCATAGGCCAGCATGGGGGCCTCCGTCAAAGCCTTCTTCAAAGCCAAGAATGCCTCCTCCTGACGCTTCCCCCACCTTATGTTCTTGCTTTTGGTGCAAGATGACACTTCCCTCAACATCACCTGGAATGGATTAGCAAGGCGGGTAAAGTCTTCTACGAAGCGTCTGAAGTGTCCTGTGAGTCCCAGGAACGCATGCACATCTTTTACAGTTTTTGGAGTTGGCCACTTTTGTACCGCAGCGATCTTGTCCTGGGAAGGCCTCACCCCCTCAGCGGAGACCACTTTTCCCAAGTATTCAATCTTGGTACACAAGAGGTGACATTTCTGGGGTTTCACTCTCAAGCCATATTTCTGTTGCCGACTCAGAACTTGCTCTAGTCTCTGCAGATGCTCCTCAAAGGTGGGGGGCAAAGACGATGATATCATCCAAGTAGATCAAAGTGGCTTCAAAGTTCAGGTCTCCCAGACATCTCTCCATGAGTCGCTGAAATGTTCCTGGGGTGTTTGCTAGGCTGAAGGGCATCCAGTCGAGCTCATACAGTCCCATCGGAAGGATGAAAGCCGTCTTGGCTCAGTCTTGCTCAGACATGGGCAACGGCCAGTAGCCGCTGGCCAAGTCTAACATGGAAAAATATCTGGCATTCTCTAGTGCCGTCAGTGACTCCTCTATCCTGGGCAGTGGGTACGAGTCCCGCACTGTGCAAGCATTGAGCAGGCGATAGTCCACACAGAAGTGCAAGGACCCGTCTTTCTTTCTCACCAAGACTATAGGGGCAGCCCACGGGCTCTGACTCTCGCGTATAACTCTCTTCTTCAGCATGTGTGACAGCATTCCCTTCACCTCCTGGTACATCTGAGGGAGTATTTGGCTGTACCATTCCCGTATTGGTGCCCCATCCCCGGTGGGTATCTCGTGGGTGATGGTCGTGGTACGTCCAAAGTCATCTTCATCTTTGGCGAACGCCTCCTGAAATTTCCCCAATACAGCTTCCACCTGAGGTACCTGCTGTGGAGTAAGTTCTGAGAGCTCCGCCGTCATGCATTCCAGTATCTGGCATCTTTCCTGCAGTAATCTGGGGTCCAGAGCTGCCTTCGCTTTGACAGTCACCAGTCACGGATCTTCTGGTCTTGCGGTCAGCTGTACCACCTCAGTTGGGACCAAATCGTCTGGGAGGCCCAGGACTTGAGCGACTTCTCTTCTAGGGGGCAAAGTTGTATCTGTCTCCCCCAAATTTATGCAGCGCACAAGGACAGTTCCATCCCGCACGGTAGCCAGGGATCGTGCGACCAATATTTCTAATGGCAGCTGGTCGGCTCTGCTGGGCTCAATTTGGACTTCGGCCCCTTCCAGCGGGATGCCAGCTTGTATAGGCAGGTGAAGCACCGTCTGCCCAGGGGGCAACACTCGACTGACTGAGGCGGGGGCGACGACTTTGCCGAGTTCCTTTCCGTTGCTGTATGCTTCCCGGACCTGGGCGACCCTTATCAGTTGTTGAAAGACCCTTTCTGGGGGGTTTGGTCACTCCATTGTTGCAGGAACTGTTCCGGGGACTCATTGAAAACCAGGCTTCCGAGGTCTTTTAACACATTCATGCCCAGGGTCATGGTGTGGTCTTTAGCTACCTCCAGGGCCGGACTGGCCATCAGGCACCTCTGGCAAATGCCAGAAGGGCCGGTGCCAGGAGTGGGCCACTGCCGCTATCAGTGGCGTCAGGGCTGACTCCTCCTGCCAGCACCGACTCACCCCCTTGATCGCCACTAACACCGGTACAGTTGAATGCAATGATGGAGGAGAGAGCGTCCGCTGTCGCTCCCTCTCCCATCATTCCCCGCTCTGCCTCACGCTGACACTGCAGGTGCACGATGACGTCATATCATCGCGCACCTGCTGTGTGGCCGGGCAGACTGCAGCTGCAGAGACCAGAGCCGGGAGCAGCGCGGGGCACGAGGAGAGGTGAGGAGAGTTTTTTGTTTTTTATATATCAGTGAGTGATAACTGGATTGTGGGGCAATTGGATGGGTTGTATTACATTCCATGGGGGCTGTGCTGTATTACATTCTATGGGGGCTTTATTACATTCTATGGGGGCTGGCTGCATTACATTCTATGGGGGCTGGCTGCATTACATTCTATGGGGCTGGCTGCATTACATTCTATGGGGGTTGTGCTGTATTACATTCTATGGGGGCTGTGCTGCATTACATTCTATGGGGGCTGGCTGCATTATGTTCTATGGGGCTTGCTGCATTACATTCTATAGGGGCTGGCTGCATTACATTCTATGGGGGCTGGCTGTATTACATGCTATGGGGGGACTTTATTACATTCTATGGGGGGTTTTATTACATTCTATGGGGGCTGGATGCATTATATTCTATGGGGCTGGCTGCATTACATTGCTGTATTACATTCTATTGGGGGGCTTTATTACATTCTATGGGGGCTGGCTGCATTACATTCTATGGGGTCTGGATGCATTACATTCTATGGGGGGCTGTATTACATTCTATTGGGGCTGTGTTGTATTACATTCTATGGGGGTTAGCTGTATTACATTCTGTGGGGCTGTGTTGTATTACATTCTATGGGGGCTGTGCTGTATTACATTCTATGGGGGCTGGCTGCATTACATTCTATGGGGCTGGCTGCATGACATTCTATGGGGCTGTGCTGTATTACATTCTATGGGGGCTGTGCTGTATTACATTCTATGGGGGCTGGGCTGTATTACATTCTATGGGGGCTACATTATATTCCATGGCGGTTTGTATTATATTCTGTGGGGAGGTGGGCTGTATTACATTCTATGGGATGCTGTATTATATTTTATGGGGGGCTGTATTATATTCTATGGGGGGCTGTATTACATTCTATGGGGGTCTGTATTACATTCTCTGGGGGCTACATTATATTCTATGGGGGACTGTATTATACTCTATGAGGGGGCTACATTATATTCTATGGGGAGCTGCATTATACTATATGAGGAGGGCTGCATTGCATTCTATGGACGGGCTACATTATATTCTATGGGGGGCTCCATTATGCTCTATTAGGGGGCTACCATATATATGCAGGGGCTGCATTATATTCTCTGGGGGGTTACATTATACTCAGGGGGCTACAATATATTCTGTGGGGTGGCTGCATTATACTCTGAAGTGGCATCATTATATTATATGTGGGTTGCATTATACTGTATCGAGGACTATGGGGAATACATTATACTATATGAAGAACTATGGGGTGCATTATACTATGGGAAGTGAATTGTACTACATGGATGACTATGGCGGTGCATTATACTATATGGAGCACTATGAGGAGTGTATTACACTATTTGGAGGACTGTGGCAGTACATTATACTATATGGAGGACTGAGGAGTGTATTATACTATATGGAGGACTGAGCAGTGTAATTTAATATATGGAGGACTGTGAGGAATGTATTATACTATATGGAGGACTGAGGAGTGTATTATACTATATGGAGGACTGAGGAGTTTATTATACTATATGGAGGACTGAGGAGTGTATTATACTATATGGAGGACTGAGGTGCACATTATAATATATGGAGGACTATGGGGTGTATTATACTAAACAAGCAAAATGCTGCCTATTCATCGAGTGAATGGATTGTTTATGTGGGAACAGGAATCCTTGTTCTCAGCAGCACATCGCCGGTGTAAACTGTAGATATGCTGCTGATAACATGATGCTGTATGGGGACAGATTGATCTAATTGTGAATGTTCTGTCCCCATCATTCTTTCTCAGTTGGTGTAAAGAGGCCGGGAAACAAGCGAATGACTTCAGTATTCACACTCGTTTAGCGGCCTGAGATCAGTGCATGTAAATTCAACAGAAATGCTTCGCAGGGAGACCAGTCAAGGATGATGACAGTTGTAGTTAGCACCCGACGCCTGGGAATAGCGCTAACTCTACTGCTTTTCCCAGCCACCAAAGCATTTAATTCTGGTTTGTGTAATGATTTTTAGGGTTGATGTCAGCTGCGTAATATCAGCTGCTATCAATCCCTGGTATAAGTAATGGAGAGGTGTCTATCAGACACCCCCACTACTAGCCCAGACCTGGCAAGACCCAGCGACTCTGAAGAGCAGTGACGGTAGTAACAATACCGCTCTTCACAGTCGCCAAGCTCAGCGCAAGACCCGGAATATCTGAAGAACGGTGATGTTACTGATGTCACCGCTCTTCAGAGTCACCGGGTCTCGTGCTGCACAGCGGAACCAAAAGTGGCTGTAGGCAAAGTTTATGGAGCATCAGAATGAGGTTCCATTGCCTTTGGTCATTTCATCCCTTCATTATCTACGAAATGCAGTTATGTAGGTAAAGTAGCGGCTATTCTTGGTACTGCAACTAAAAGCAATAAGTAGGACTGAGCTGTAATGCTGGATATAGCTGTGATTATATGTTATATAGTCGTGTTACACTCCCCTCACTTCTTGTGACCTACAAGTGTACAAAAATATTATACAGTCACCATGTGACAAGTGGGCCTGTGTAACTACAAATGCCAGGGCTGAATTTTAGTCCCAGTCCGGCCCTGACTACCTCTCTGTTATGGCTGGCAATCAGGCAACACAGCGTGCAGTAATCAGCGCACATACAGAGATCTGGCAATAACCAAAAACAATAGGACGAGCTCTGAGACGTGGAATCTCTGTAGACTGCAGTACCTGATCTATCCTCACACAACTATAAGCAGCAGTGGATTGCGCCTATCACTACCTATGCAACTCGGCACTGCCTGAGGAGCTGACTAGCCTGAAGATAGAAATACAAGCCTGACTTACCTCAGAGAAATACCCCAAAGGAATAGGCAGCCCCCCACATATAATGACTGTTAGCAAGATGAAAAGACAAACGTAGGAATGAAATAGATTCAGCAAAGTGAGGCCCGATATTCTAGACAGAGCGAGGATAGCAAAGAGAACTATGCAGTCTACAAAAAACCCTAAAACGAAAACCACGCAAAGGGGCAAAAAGACCCACCGTGCCGAACTAACAGCACGGCGGTGCACCCCTTTGCTTCTCAGAGCTTCCAGCAAAAGTTAATAGCAAGCTGGACAGAAAAAACAGAAAACAAACTAGAAGCACTTATCTAGCAGAGCAGCAGGCCCAAGGAAAGATGCAGTAGCTCAGATCCAACACTGGAACATTGACAAGGAGCAAGGAAGACAGACTCAGGTGGAGCTAAATAGCAAGGCAGCCAACGAGCTCACCAAAACACCTGAGGGAGGAAGCCCAGAGACTGCAATACCACTTGTGACCACAGAAGTGAACTCAGCCACAGAATTCACAACAGTACCCCCCCCCCCCCTTGAGGAGGGGTCACCGAACCCTCACCAGAACCCCCAGGCCGACCAGGATGAGCCACATGAAAGGCACGAACAAGATCTGGGGCATGGACATCAGAGGCAAAAACCCAGGAATTATCTTCCTGAGCATAACCCTTCCATTTGACCAGATACTGGAGTTTCCGTCTAGAGACACGAGAATCCAAAATCTTCTCCACAATATACTCCAATTCCCCCTCCACCAAAACAGGGGCAGGAGGCTCCACAGATGGAACCATAGGTGCCACGTATCTCCTCAACAACGACCTATGGAATACATTATGTATGGAAAAGGAGTCTGGGAGGATCAGACGAAAAGACACCGGATTGAGAATCTCAGAAATCCTATACGGACCAATAAAACGAGGTTTAAATTTAGGAGAGGAAACCTTCATAGGAATATGACGAGAAGATAACCAAACCAGATCCCCAACACGAAGTCGGGGTCCCACACGGCGTCTGCGATTAGCGAAAAGCTGAGCCTTCTCCTGGCACAAGGTCAAATTGTCCACTACCTGAGTCCAGATCTGCTGCAACCTGTCCACCACAGAATCCACACCAGGACAGTCCGAAGACTCAACCTGTCCTGAAGAGAAACGAGGATGGAACCCAGAATTGCAGAAAAATGGAGAGACCAAGGTAGCCGAGCTGGCCCGATTATTAAGGGCGAACTCAGCCAACGGCAAAAATGACACCCAATCATCCTGGTCAGCGGAAACAAAACATCTCAGATATGTTTCCAAGGTCTGATTGGTTCGTTCGGTCTGGCCATTAGTCTGAGGATGGAAGGCCGAGGAGAAAGATAGGTCAATGTCCATCCTACCACAAAAGGCTCGCCAGAACCTCGAGACAAACTGGGAACCTCTGTCAGAAACAATATTCTCAGGAATGCCATGTAAACGAACCACATGCTGGAAGAACAAAGGCACCAAATCAGAGGAGGAAGGCAATTTAACCAAGGGCACCAGATGGACCATTTTAGAAAAGCGATCACAGACCACCCAAATGACCGACATTTTTTGAGAAACGGGAAGGTCAGAAATGAAATCCATCGAAATATGTGTCCAAGGCCTCTTCGGGACCGGCAAGGGCAAAAGCAACCCACTGGCACGTGAACAGCAGGGCTTAGCCCTAGCACAAATTCCACAGGACTGCACAAAAGCACGCACATCCCGTGACAGAGATGGCCACCAGAAGGATCTAGCAACCAACTCCCTGGTACCAAAGATTCCTGGATGACCGGCCAGCACCGAACAATGAAGTTCAGAGATAACTTTACTAGTCCACCTATCAGGGACGAACAGTTTCTCGGCCGGACAACGATCAGGTTTATTAGCCTGAAATTTCTGCAACACTCTCCGCAAATCAGGGGAGATGGCAGACACAATGACTCCTTCCTTGAGGATACTCGCCGGCTCAGATAACCCCGGAGAGTCGGGCACAAAACTCCTAGACAGAGCATCCGCCTTCACATTTTTAGAGCCCGGAAGGTATGAAATCACAAAATCAAAACGAGCAAAAAATAACGACCAACGGGCCTGTCTAGGATTCAAGCGCTTGGCAGACTCAAGATAAGTAAGGTTCTTATGATCAGTCAAAACCACCACGCGATGCTTAGCACCCTCAAGCCAATGACGCCACTCCTCGAATGCCCACTTCATAGCCAGCAACTCTCGGTTGCCCACATCATAATTACGCTCAGCAGCAGAAAATTTCCTGGAAAAGAAAGCACATGGTTTGAACACTGAGCAACCAGAACCTCTCTGTGACAAAACCGCCCCTGCACCAATCTCAGAAGCATCAACCTCGACCTGGAACGGAAGAGAAACATCAGGTTGACACAACACAGGGGCACAGCAAAAACGACGCTTCAACTCCTGAAAAGCTTCCACGGCAGCAGAAGACCAATTAACCAAATCAGCACCCTTCTTGGTCAAATCGGTCAATGGTCTGGCAATGCTAGAAAAATTACAGATGAAGCGACGATAAAAATTAGCAAAGCCCAGGAATTTCTGCAGACTTTTTAGAGATGTCGGCTGAGTCCAATCCTGGATGGCCTGAACCTTAACCGGATCCATCTCGATAGTAGAAGGGGAAAAGATGAACCCCAAAAATGAAACTTTCTGCACACCGAAGAGACACTTTGATCCCTTCACGAACAAGGAATTAGCACGCAGTACCTGGAAAACCATTCTGACTTGCTTCACATGAGACTCCCAATCATCTGAGAAGATCAAAATGTCATCCAAGTAAACAATCAAGAATTTATCCAGATACTCACGGAAAATGTCATGCATAAAAGACTGAAAAACAGATGGAGCATTGGCAAGTCCGAACGGCATCACCAGATACTCAAAATGACCCTCGGGCGTATTGAATGCCGTTTTCCATTCATCTCCCTGCCTGATTCTCACCAGATTATACGCACCACGAAGATCAATCTTAGTAAACCAACTAGCCCCCTTAATCCGAGCAAACAAGTCAGAAATCAATGGCAAGGGATACTGAAACTTAACAGTGATCTTATTAAGAAGGCGGTAATCCATACACGGTCTTAGCGAACCATCCTTCTTGGCTACAAAAAAGAACCCTGCTCCCAATGGTGACGACGATGGGCGAATATGTCCCTTCTCCAGGGACTCCTTCACATAACTGCGCATAGCGGTGTGTTCAGGTACGGACAAATTAAATAAACGACCCTTAGGGAATTTACTACCAGGAATCAAATCGATAGCACAATCACAATTCCTATGCGGAGGTAGGGCATCAGACTTGGACTCTTCAAATACATCCTGAAAGTCCGACAAGAACTCTGGGATGTCAGAAGGAATGGATGACGAAATAGACAAAAATGGAACATCACCATGTACTCCCTGACAACCCCAGCTGGTTACCGACATAGAGTTCCAATCTAATACTGGATTATGGGTTTGTAGCTATGGCAACCCCAACACGACCACATCATGCAAATTATGCAGTACCAGAAAGCGAATAACTTCCTGATGTGCAGGAGCCATGCACATGGTCAGCTGGGCCCAGTACTGAGGCTTATTCTTGGCCAAAGGTGTAGCATCAATTCCTCTCAACGGAATAGGACACCGCAAAGGCTCCAAGAAAAATCCACAACGTTTAGCATAATCCAAATCCATCAGATTCAGGGCAGCGCCTGAATCCACAAACGCCATGACAGAATACGATGACAAAGAGCACATTAAGGTAATGGACAAAAGGAATTTGGACTGTACAGTACCAATAACGGCAGAGCTATTGAACCGCCTAGTGCGTTTAGGACAATTAGAAATAGCATGAGTAGAATCACCACAATAGAAACACAGTCTGTTCAGACGTCTGTGTTCTTGCCGTTCTACTTTAGTCATAGTCCTGTCGCACTGCATAGGCTCAGGTTTACTCTCAGACAATACCGCCAGATGGTGCACAGATTTACGCTCGCGCAAGCGACGACCGATCTGAATGGCCAAGGACATAGACTCATTCAAACCAGCAGCCATAGGAAATCCCACCATTACATCCTTAAGAGCTTCAGAGAGACCCTTTCTGAACAAAGCCGCTAGTGCAGATTCATTCCACAGAGTGAGTACTGACCACTTCCTAAATTTCTGACAATATACTTCTACATCATCCTGACCCTGGCATAAAGCCAGCAGATTTTTCTCAGCCTGATCCACTGAATTAGGCTCATCGTAAAGCAATCCCAGCGCCTGGAAAAATGCATCAACATTACTCAATGCAGAATCTCCTGGTGCAAGAGAAAACGCCCAGTCCTGTGGGTCGCCGCGCAAAAAAGAAATAATAATCAAAACCTGTTGAATAGGATTACCAGAAGAATGAGGTTTCAAGGCCAAAAATAGCTTACAATTATTTCTGAAGCTCAGGAACTTAGTTCTGTCACCAAAAAACAAATCAGGAATCGGAATTCTTGGTTCTAGCATCGATTTCTGATCAATAGTATCTTGAATCTTTTGTACATTTACAACAAGATTATCCATTGAGGAGCACAGAGCCTGAATATCCATGTCCACAGCTGTGTCCTGAAGCACTCTAATGTCTAGGGGAAAAAAAAGACTGAAGACAGAGCTAAGAAAAAAAAATGATGTCAGGATTTCTTTTTTCCCTCTATTGGGAATCATTGGTGTGGCTCCTTGTACTGTTATGGCTGGCAATCAGGCAACACAGCGTGCAGTAATCAGCGCACATACAGAGATCTGGCAATAACCAAAAACAATAGGACGAGCTCTGAGACGTGGAATCTCTGTAGACTGCAGTACCTGATCTATCCTCACACAACTATAAGCAGCAGTGGATTGCGCCTATCACTACCTATGCAACTCGGCACTGCCTGAGGAGCTGACTAGCCTGAAGATAGAAATACAAGCCTGACTTACCTCAGAGAAATACCCCAAAGGAATAGGCAGCCCCCCACATATAATGACTGTTAGCAAGATGAAAAGACAAACGTAGGAATGAAATAGATTCAGCAAAGTGAGGCCCGATATTCTAGACAGAGCGAGGATAGCAAAGAGAACTATGCAGTCTACAAAAAACCCTAAAACGAAAACCACGCAAAGGGGCAAAAAGACCCACCGTGCCGAACTAACAGCACGGCGGTGCACCCCTTTGCTTCTCAGAGCTTCCAGCAAAAGTTAATAGCAAGCTGGACAGAAAAAACAGAAAACAAACTAGAAGCACTTATCTAGCAGAGCAGCAGGCCCAAGGAAAGATGCAGTAGCTCAGATCCAACACTGGAACATTGACAAGGAGCAAGGAAGACAGACTCAGGTGGAGCTAAATAGCAAGGCAGCCAACGAGCTCACCAAAACACCTGAGGGAGGAAGCCCAGAGACTGCAATACCACTTGTGACCACAGAAGTGAACTCAGCCACAGAATTCACAACACCTCTCCATCCACCAGTACCACTCCTCTTCTCCCGAGGTCTTTTCCGCAGACCTCTATGTTCATCCATACCACCCCTGCAACCGGGATGGGCAAGTGATTGGCTACCATAAGTTTGATCACAGGGCCCCATTCGGGCCGTAGCGCCTCTGTGAAGTGACATTGGAAATATCTCTCAGGCACGGTGGTCACTTGTGAGCCGGTGTCTATCAAGCACCGCACTGCTCTTCCATTGATTTCTGCCCAGACCAGAGGGAACGTGGAAACAATGCTGTGGGGACTTTTACTACTTCTCCTCTGTTCTTCATGCTCCGAGCGGTGCCCCTCGAGCTCAGAGCCACCTAGTTTAAAGGAGGGCATGGGGATGGTCGGCTCAGCTGGGGACACCATCGAGCCAGATTCTCCACAAGTGTAGCTTTTAAGAGGGCTTCTCCTCCTGGTAGTTTCACCCTCCCTTCGGAGAGCAGCTTCTCTGTCTCACACTAGAGGGCCGGTCCCTTCTGCCAGAGTTCTTCTGGAGGCCGCCATTTCTTTACGGACCTGTCTAATCTCCATTCTCAGGTCCTCCACCCACTGGGCACTGGGGGATATTGTCTGCAGTGGTGGTTACCTCCTCGCTCTGCACCCTTCCCACCAGCCCCGTTGCTCCCTGTTCTTGTTCTCGCACACGCGCCTCACTACCAACCTCAGAGAAAGTCATGTCTGGCTTTACTCACATGCGCTCTCATATTGCCTGTTTCATCATTTCGTCACGCAGTCCGGTTACCAGCTGATCTCTGAGCACCACATCAACTGACCCAACCCCTACATCGTCCTCTTGTCTGATAGCAGTGTGAAGCTCTTGTAGGGCATTCATGAATTGGGTCACAGTCTCCCCCTCCTATTGTACCCAGTGAAACAGTCGCATGCAAAGTTCCCCTACGTCAGTGGGGTCCCCATTCGTCTCCTCAAGTATGCGCAGGGTATGTCAGTATGTCCAGGGTATCTCTCTCCCGGGGGGACCTATGCATGACAGAATCCCACGCTTCTCCCTCCAGGACCATCAATGCAATTTCCCATGCCTCCAGGGCTGTTGTCATGGGATGCATCCGCATCATTCCCCGAATTACGCTCCGTCCAACTCCACAGCATTACATTGTTCCCAGTGAACCTTGGCAAATTATTCAACATGGCTCCCAGGGACCTCGGAACTTCCCCAGCTGCTTGGTCTGCCCTGTCCACGCTACCATGTGACATACTGCTGACTACGCCAAATGTAATAGTATGCAAGTACTGAGTATGTCACCACGGAACAGACAGACCAACCGTTGAGGGGTTTAATAACAGGAATCAGGTTCTCCTCGCAGGGAGGAAGCAATGGAAAAAAACTAGCAATAAAACAGTGCAAAAATATGGGTGTCAAACAATGTAACAGAAGTAAGCAAGATTTCTTTAGAAAAGAACACTTATCAGTCTGATGAGGACTTGCTTGAAGGGTCGTCTTCTCCAACATAGGCACCGAGAAACAGTGGCACTTGTCTTCCTTCTTGTCGTAGTCTCTAGGAGCCTGCTGCCTGGGGTTTTGGGAGTTAATGTGACATGCACAGGCTCTGAGTCTTTAGCTTTTACAGCACAGCCTATCCCGGGAAAACTATGGTCAGTCTATTATTAAGTCTCTCACCAGGAATCAGGGGCTCTGCACTGTTAAGTCTCTCACCAGGAATCCCGATCTCTGTACTGATACTGCGGGTACCAGGGGGTCGCAGTCTCTGCACGGGCCAATGTTTCTACACGGGTCTCAAAGCGCCCCTCTCCAGTCACAACAGAGTCTGCTTTCATGTACTCACAAGATGCAGTCTTTCTAGGCAATCTCCCTGTATTTGTCCTCTGACCGGGAGCTCTCTCTCTCCCGGAGTGCAGCTGCACCCTGCTCTGACCGCTGCTCACGCTGTTCTGTTCCTTGCGCGCGTGCCTTTCCCGCTCTCTTCCCGGCTTCCTTCCTTTCCCAGTCTCTAAGTCTGCCCCCTGGGGAACCTGTAGCACAGCTCAATGGTTCCAGGCACAGAGCTGAGAAGTAACTGCCCCCAGACTCTTCTTGTGCTTCACTTCACCTCTTTACATTTGCACCACCAATTTCTGCACAGCCACGGGGAAATGCCAGCAGGCTGTTCTGCAACTCATTTGTTTGGGAGACAGATTCCACACTGCGCAGGATATGTGGACAGGGATCAAACAGCATACAGATAAGTGGTTGGTACCCAGGAACATCAAGCACCACCTGCTGGTTTGTGCTATTGGGCAAAATCTGGTAGCCAGTTCGACTCACATCCCATGACTGTCGTATGTGCTGAGCTTGGTGGTGCAGAGTTTCCTGAAGTATTACTCAAAATATGTCTGATTTGCTTCTGAATGTGCATGCAATGTGTGCGCAATTTCAGGGATCTCACCCTGCTGCTGATGCTCACCTGTCTGCGCTGTAGCATCACTTCAGCCTTCCAGCTCACTGACTTACTGTTTATGTCACGTACCAACAAGGTGGAACTCCACTTTGCATATGCTGGAGAGACTGTATTAGCAGCAGCAGGTGATAACGGAGTTAATAGGGATCATCATATTATTGCAGATGGAAGCACCAGAAGCAATGGCATAAAACTGAAATGGAGAAGATGCAGATTAGAGATAAGAAAAAACTTTTTCACAGTAAGAGTGATCAATGAGTGTAATAGGCTGCCACGAGAAATGGCTGGACAAATATCTGTCTGAGATGGTTTAGTGAATCCTCCACTACAATTTAGATTGTGAGCCCCAACGGGGACAGCGATGAGACTGTGTACAAACTGTAAAGCGCTGCGGAATATGTTAGCGCTATATAAAAATAAAGATTATAAAGATTATTATTGAGCAGGGGATTGGGCACGATGACCCTTGAGGTCCCTTCCAAATCTAGTGTGGCACCCCAGGAGTTCGGGTACCACAGTAGTGCTGCCTTCCTCTCAGCGGGGGAAGTGCTATGTCTGGAGACAAGTGGGATTCCCTTTGGTAGGTTATCACACACACAATACCTTCCAAATCGAGACCAGGGGGAAGCTCAAAACCCTGTTTTAGGGCAGCTTCCCTGAATAAAGATCCTGTTTTGGAGGTGGAGTGAGTTCAGTTAGCAGAGAGAGTCTGTGTGTGAAGACAGACAGGAACGGAGCACAGTGGAGATACAGGACTCCAAGAGGCCACGAGGAAGGCCTCCATGGAGTCAGTGTGCAGCAGCCGGGTACCAGGAGCCCGAGGCTTATGTGGATTATAATACACCGAGCAGAACCGGAGGGCATTGAATTACATAGACTTTACCCATATTTACCTGTGGCACAGCAGCACCTTGGAGCCTGTAGTCACTGTGAAAGGACCCCAGAAGGCACAGCTCAAGTTGCCTGCCATACAGGTACTTGTCCCAGGACAGGAGAACGGATATGGACCTTGTTTGAGACACTTAGCGGCAGCAGGGACATCAGAGACAGTGAGCGCAGAGTGGAAGGCCCCTACCTGACCTACCCAAGGGACCTCGCTTGTCTCTGGACTACCCGGACTTCTAATTCACCTGTTGCCAGTGCCCTGGACTGTGGCCTGTCACCCACAAGTAAACCAGGTAAAGACTTACAACCTGTCTCCTCTATTTATTCACCGGCCTTACCATCCACGACCGAACCCCACAGGTGGCGTCACGATAAACTTTGAACATTTAACCCCCTTTAACATTGATGCCCAAGGCTACGGACCGGGTCGCAACTGCTGTCACATCCCCTTTGTGACCAGACCCGGTACCGATTACCCCACTGCCCTGTGGGCGCGTCACTAACGTTATATGATTCTATAAGTCTATGATCTAGGGGTGCAGTGACATGCTGACACCCAGCGTCGAATTGGGCCTACCAGAGAAAATAGAATGTAATACAGCCCCATCAAATAGTATGATGCAATCCTCCCTCATAGAATATACTACAGCCCCCCAATAGAATATAATGCAGCCACCCATAGAATATAATACAGCCCACCTCCCCATACAATATAATGGAGCCCCATCAAAGTGTATGATGCAATCCTCCCTCATAGATTATAATACAGCCCCCCATAGAATATAATGTAGCCCCGACATAGAATATAGCCTCCCCCAGAATGGCCCCATAGTGCAGTACTCAATCACTGATATATTTAAAAAAAACACAATCCTTAACTCTCCTTGTGCCCCGTGCTGCTCCAAGCTTGGCTCCGGTCTCAGCGACGGCATACAGTGGGTGCACAATGAATTGACATCATCGTGCACCCGCAGTGTCAGAGGAGAATGATGGGAGAGGGAGTGTCATCTGATGCTCTCTCCTCTATCATTGCTTTGCACTGTACAGGCATCATAGACTCTGGCATAGTTGAATGTTGCGGCGGTGGCAGTGGGGAGTCGGCACTGGGGGCAGCTGGGCCCCCTGTCTCATGGGCCCCATAGCGGCTGTGTGATGGCTGGGGGCCCCAGGGGGAGCGGGACCCTAGGCAGCTGCCTAGTCTGTCTGACTGGGCTAACACCAGCCCTGATGATAGGCTAGACGATGTCCAGTGTTTCCATCTGCCTCATTATAGAAAATGTTTCTGAATCATCTGAATTGCATATTTTCAGAGATTTACACAGAAACCTAGGTGTAAGCGCTCAGCAATACCAGATGTGTACCTTTTTTTATAACTACTATTACACACTAAAAAAATAGCTTTTAAAAAAATAAAAAAACAAACATTTTTTGCATTGCATTGTGATTTATAATGTTTCTATATTTCTGCAGACAGAGCCATGTGAAGGCTGGTTTTCTATGGGACGATTTGACATATTTATTGGTACCAATTTTCAGCATATAACATTTTTTGATTGCTTTCTGTTCCAATTTTTGCTAGGCAGAATGAATAAAAAACAGCAATTCAGGAATTCTGTTTTTCACTTTTTTTATACTGTTGACGATGTGGTAAAAGTGATAAGACAACTTTATACTTCAAGTCAGTACGATTGCAGCAATACCACATCTATATCATTTTTGAATGTTTTGCATCATTTACACAATAAAATGGATGTGTCCCTCTTCAGGCTGTGTGCTTTTTTTCCATACAATGAATGTTTTATCATCAGAAGATTATCACTGCCCTGACAAGCTCTCTCGTGCCAAGTGGTTTGACCATACCCCCTCCTCTGATAAGCAACTCACTATCAGTAGACAATGTACACAGAGAGCTGTGGTGTGGGAGAGGGTTAGCTTTCTATGCTCTGCTTCATGCAACATCTAAAAACTCTGAATCACAACTGCTGCATTCAGTAATCTAAGTGATACATCATTGGAATCAAGAACTCTCTTCCTACATTATGCTACTGTCAGATGAGGTAGCACAAACCTAATGACAGATTCCCTTTAACCCCTTAACCACATATGCCATACAATGTATGTCATATGCTGTGTCCCAGTCTCTGATGTAAACTAAGCCAACAATTTTCCAAGCAGATGATGGCTGAATAATTCAGCCATCATCCACCTGTAACAGCTCTGCTCCACCGAGGACTGTTAACCTGTTAAATGCCAGTCACAATCTGTGACAGCAGCATTTGAAACACACCAGTGGGGGGCACGCTGTTATAACTGCACAAAGCAGTTGAGTTACCCTCACAGCCAAAGTTCTGCCGAATACCTGTGTACCTTTCATCATGGTAGTGCTGTGAACTCCATCCAGCCCTTAGCGTTCACAGGAGACCACGATTTTTATTATACACAGCAATGCTGTGGCATTACTGTACATAGCGATCTGATGATGGCAAGTTGAAGTCTCCTAGAGGAATAACAAATACACTGAACAGTAAATAAAAGTATTTTTTAAAATATGAAATAATAATATATACAACAGTTCAAATTACCCATCTTTTTCCCAAATTAAAAATTAAGAAAGTAAATAAATAAAAATTTAAATATTTGATATGGCTGTGTTGAAGATATTAAATGAATTCATCTAATTGATCAACAGCAAAACGAGAAAAAAAGGACAAAAACGCCAGAACTGCAGTTTTTTTTTTGGCTGCCGCAACAGCAAATCGTAATGTATTGACTATTGACAGGTGATCAAAACATCGTATGAAAATGATATCAATAACAATGAATAAAAGAGAAAAAATAGCATATGGACGGCACTGCCCCTACTAAATCCATAATCTTCAGGAAAGCCGGTACTAAAAAGCTATATCATGTCAGCAACAGCCATGGCAAAAAAGATATCGGGTGCAAAATCATGAAATAACATATGTGTCCCAGGTAGCAAAAGAAAAAAGCAGGATGCACTCACCAATCTTTAAAGTAGCAAATTTTATTGAGTCTTCACAATTAAAACATCATGGCCGGGGGAGAAGAAAAGGAGCTCGTGCGAGCAGGGGAGCTCGCACGAGCTCCTTTTCTTCTCCCCCGGCCATGAAGTTTTAATTGTGAAGACTCAATAAAATGTGCTACTTTGAAGATTGGTGAGTGCATCCTGCTTTTTTCTTTTGCTACCTGGGATATCAATAACAATATTGGCTTTGGATTTAAAAAAAGGCCCTCACACAGCCCTAGATTCCGAAAATTGGAAACGTTACGGCTCTTAGAAAATGATGACAAAAGCAAATGTTTTTTTAATGTTTAGAAATTTCTGATTTTTTTCAACCACTTAAATAAAACAAAAACTATGCATGCTTAGTATCTAAGTAATATTATTGACCTGGGAAATAATATTTCTAGGTCATTTTTATGGTTAAATGAACGCTGTAATTAAAAAAAACAATAACTGAAATAACCTTTTTTTTGCTATTTTGCCACACTTATAAGTCCTCTAAAATAAACTCATCAAGGGTGACCTCTTTGCTGGTAGCAACATTTCTCATACAGGGAGAATGGTACATAGCATGAGACGCTGCAGGGCATGATAGCACACAGACTGCTCACATGTTGTCAGGTAGAAAAATGGCTCCTGGGATACTTTCACGCTCCCTCATGAAAGCCTCATGATTTCGTCCAAGAATGGACTCATTGCATAACTATTTATGTCGCATTTTTATTTATTTTGTTATCTTGTCACTTATCATTGTTATTGTTTTTGCATATTTCACACAGTTCTGATGAAGATCTAAACCGACCGAAACGTTAAATTGTGGATTGCCAATAAATCCTGTTATATGTTCAAACTATCCTGAATGCCAGGTTCATTGGTACTATTGATTCTCAACTACCTGCCTGCTCTACTCGACGACAGCTCAGAGTGATCACAGAATGATCCTGATGACTATTCTGCTGCTTAACATAAACAGATCAGCTCTTCCACTTCTGCGCTGCACTGCCGACAGAGTGTGACTGCCGATGTCATGCTGATTGACAGCCGGCTTCCCCAGTTATGAAACAGTAGGCCAGCTGTCAATCGACATGACATCAGCAGTGACACCCATCAAATGAGCAAAGCGGAAAAGAAGAAGCTGCTCTGTCGACATGATTTTACCAGAAGCAGCGGAATCGCCGGTGGAAGCGGTCATTAACTGCTCTGGGCAGAGATCAAAGTCATTCACAACAGGCAGGTAGTTAGCAACTATGTGCCGGTAAGTTATTAGGCCCATGAAAATAAATAAATGAATAATCCCTTTACTATGTCTATCTATCGTGATTTTCAAAGTTCCATGACTTTTAATTCTTGATGTTGCAATTTCAATGTTGAGGAGTGTATATATTCAATACATTCAAGCTAAATAAAAATAAGTGAAAAAATAAAAGCTAAAAAAGCATAATGGTCCCCTAAAATAAATCACTTACGAGAACAAATTTGAATATTGTGCACAAGAGGAAAAAATGCATATTGCTTACTCTAACCTAAAATGAGTTCATCTGAAGAAGACACAGAGAATGAACTATTCTATGTAAAACAAAGATGGCATGATCACTCCTGTAAACGTCTACTTCTCAAACCAGTTCATATTTTTAGTTGTTAATTCGCTTCTAAATACTGAAAATTTAACATGTTAGAATTTAGAAATTATAATCTTTCAAAATAGTGTTTAACATTGCAATTCACAAAAATCCTAATGTTTACAATCAATCAGTATTTTTAAATGTACTATCAGGACAGTGCACATAACAGTCAATGTATTAATGTTCCACCACCTGGCCTGTTCATTCTATGATGTGTGATCTTACTACGGACAGACTAAAGTCAGCACACTTCAAACAGGATGCGTTTGTTAGACTTTTCCTGTCAGCGACAGAGCAAGTGAAAGTCACTGATTTAAAAAAAAAATAGTCTATGTCCTCCTGGGTCACCATCTTCCATGCAAATACTATGGTGTATTTTCTTTTTGCATAAAGTGGAAATAAAAGCAACTCTTATGTAAACTAAGCCGATGTGTATGAACTGGTCTTCTTTAACATCAACCATCTGGAGAAGGTGAATATTAGAATATTGGAAGAGCAGGATGTATATAATTCATACTTTTGTCATTTAATCATAGATGCTAAAAAAGAATAGTGCAATATATGCAGTGCCTTGAAAAGACACCCAAACCCCGTGAACTTTTCCACATTTTTTCACGTTACATTCATCAACTTAAATGTATTTGTCAAGTGTAAAGGAAATGACACATGGTTTTCAAATTATTTTAAAAATATAAATCTGAAGATTGGGAAGTGCATTTATATTTATCCCTCTGTAGTCTGATACACCCAAAATAAAACCCTGAGTGTCCACCTAAATGCCCACCTTAATTCTTAGTATAACCACAGTTGTTCTGTTAACGCCTCAGAGGTTTGTTTGAGAACATTAGGGATGAAACAGCATCATGAAAACTAAGGAACACACAAAATAGGTCAGGAATGAAGTTGTGGAGAACAGTGAAGCAGGGTTAAGTTATAAAAAAAAAATAGCCCAAGCTCTAAACATTTCATGTAGTACTGTTCCATCCATCATCCAAAATTGGAAGGAGAATGGCACAACTGCAAACCTACAAAGACATGCCAGCCTACCTAAATTTACATCCCAAGCAAGGAGAGCACTAATTAGAGAAGCAGCCAGGAAGCCTATAGTCACTCTAGAGAACTGCAGACATCCACCGCCCAGGTGGGAGAATCTGTATACAGGACAATTATTAAACATACTACACTAATCTGGCCTTTATTGAAGAGTGGCAAAAAGAAAACAATTTTTTTAAAGCAAGCTTTAAGAAGTTCCATGTGCAACTTGCAAAAATCCATGTAGATGATACAGCTTACATGTTAAAGCAGCTTCTCTGGTCATATGAGACCAAAGTAGAACTTGCTATGATCGCAGACCACTGGCACATTGACAAGCTTTAGCACGATAGAGTACAACTTTTTTGTATATTATAGAGTATGCACCTAATCACAATAGTTGGATGTGCCAGTAAGTCTTTTGTTATTTGTTCCCCTGTATGGCAGTATTTTTCTGAAAGTCCTTCAGATAAAACAACTGTAATTTGCAACATCTGCCAAACCAAGCTAAGAAGAGGCAAGAACACTGCCAACCTGAGCACAACCATCATGCAAAAGCACATGGCAGCCAAGCATCACAGTAGGTGGGCAGAAGGCCTGGGTACCAAATCTGTGTCTGATGGTGAAACCACTGCCCTTTTCCCTGTGTTACGGCCTTTCCAATCTGCTGACCATGAAGCAGGCACTAATGCCTCCTGCCCACAACCAGCAGTTGCACACACACAACAGTCAGCAACCACATCCACTTTGTTGTCCCTGCCGGAGCGTTCAGTTGTTCCTGCCCCAGATGTTTACTAGCAAGGACAAATATCCAGCCACCAATCCATGAGCCCAAATGCTAAACACCTACATTGCCAGATTGCTAGCACTAGAAATGTTGCAGTTTTGACTTGTGGGAACTGAGTCTTTCCATGACCTCTTGGTGGTGGCAGCCCCATAGTACTCTATTCCCAGCCGACACTATTTTTCCCGGTGTGCTATCTCCGCGTTGCATAAGCATGTGTTACACAATATCAGCCATGCTCTGGCTGATGCATTCACAGGGAAGGTCCACCTAACCACAGACACGTGGACAAGTTATTGTGGACAGGGATGATACATTTCCCTGATGGCTCACTGGGTTAACCTGGTGGAGTCTCAGACAGAGTCAGAGGCTGAGACATCACATATCTTACCCACACCAAGAATAGCGGGCTCAACTTCCATCAGGGTTTCAGTCTCCTCATATGCCACTTCCTGTCTTTCCTCTTCCTCCTCATCCTTAGCAAAACTAACATCCCCATCACTCCCCAGCTGGGAAATCTGCAGCACTGCCTTGGTGAAGTGGCAGCTTGCTCCGCTGAAGCTCATCTGTTTAGGTGATAATGCTCACATCGCAGCCGAGCTGTTGAAAGGGATAAAAGAACAAAATGATCAGTGGCTCTCCCTGCTGAACCTCCAGCCAGGTCTGGTTGTGTGCTATAATGGGCGCAACTTGGTGGCTGCTTTAAAGCTCGGCAAGCTGGTTCACGTTCCTTGCATGGCCCATGTGCTGAACTTGGTTGTACAGTGGTGTTAAAAACATACCCTGACTTGCCTTACCTACTTGCCAAGGCATGGTATGCCGTGTCATTTAAAAAAGAAATCTCAGGCTTTTGCCAGTCTAGCTTCGCTGCAGGAGTGCTTTAATATGCATCATCACTGACTGATTTGTGACATGCCTACATGCTGGAATTTGATCTTCCATATGTTGGCAAGGCTAAGTGAGCAGCAGAGGGCAGACTCCGAATTACAGCTTCTCAAAGCCCGTCAGAAGACCACTCAGCCCCCACACATAACAACTGCCGAGTGGGCGGGGATCGCTGACCTGTATGAGGTTCTTCAAAACGTTGAGTACTGCACCTAGATGCTGAGTGCTGATGATGTGATTATGAGCTTAACCATCCCGCTGCTCTGTTTATTAAAACATTCGCTTCAGAATATGAAAGAGGAAGCTTTGAATGCTGAGCAGGTGGCTGTTGAGCAAAATTGTACAGTGACTGACACCACACAGCCCAACCTCCCACAGTATTCTCAGGCCACATTGGGTGATGACGAGGAACAGGAAGAGGAGGATGAGGAAGAACAGGAGTTTTTGCTCTGCAACTACAGAGGGCACTCCCAATCCCAGCTTCATGCCTGTACAACATGGATGACCTGAAAAGGAGGAGGAGGCTATGCGTCATGAGGAGGGGAGAATGGTTACTGTTCTTCCTGGTGAGGACACTGAAAGTTTGACTATTTGTAGTCAGCCACACATGGCAGAGTTCATGTCCAGATACCTTTCCCAAGACCCTTGCATTAAAGAAATTTTGTCCACCATGAAATACTGGCTGTGCACCTTTCTTAATCCATGGTACAAGGAGAAATATGTGTACCGCCAGAAGGCGGTAGTGGAAGACTTGTTCAAAAGATTACCCTCAGACAATGCTGGTGGCAGGGGTACTGGCTCTTTTCGCCCACAAAGATTACAGGGGAGGGTCACAAACATCCAGATCTAACTTATGGGGGGGGATGTCCACCAACTGTTCCATTTTCATGACACCGTCCCATCAGCAAGGGCTATTTGTGGTTGTAACTGAGACGAGAATGGAGAAGTTGACAAAGATGGTGAGGGACTACTTAAGTGACCATAACAGCGTCCTTCCTGATTCTTCAGTACCTTTTAACTATTGGTTGTCCAAGCTGCACACTTGGCTTGGCCTCTTCTTGAACAACTTGGAGGTGTTGCCATGCCCGACTGTAAGTGTATTGTCTGAGCACGTTTTTGCAGACAGGCTGACTCTTCTAAAATTGAACAAGGGCTCGATTTCCTCTGACTTTGTAAGCCCTATGGATGACAGCAACGTTATGTAAATGCAGGCCAAATGGTTTTTTTTTGGGGGGAAGTTGTCTTACAATCCATCCCTTACCATCCAAAATCATTTTGCTTAGGAAGTGAAATACTCCTCCTCTTCCTGATTCTGCATCAAGTACTTAGTGTTCAGCTATGTATACCCCACATGGGTAATGTTTTGTGCTTTTTGAAACCTTTACACATGGTGTGCAATGGTGAAACTTGTACTCTATCACTATCTCTTGTAATAACTGCTAAATGTATTGTGATGTCCCCATCATGGTGTCTTTCAGCTGGTCTGAGAGAGAACTTTGGTTATTTTTTTTAAACCTTTGCACATTGTACAATGGTTAAATTTGTACTCTCTATCTCTTGTAATACCTGCTAAGTGTATTGTGAGGTCCCCATCACGATCTCTTTCAGTGTGTATGATACAGACCCTTTGGGGTATTTTTTGGAAACCATTATACACTGTGCAATGGTCACATTTCTACTCCCTATCTTTACCTCTTGTAATAACTGCTAAGTGAATTATGATCTCCCCATCATTTCGTCTTTCAGTGTGTATGATACAGACCCCTTGGGTAATTTTTGGAAAACTTTGCATGTTGTGCAATGGTGAAACGTACTCCCTTTCTTTATACCTATTCTAATAACTGCAAAAGGAATAGTGAGGTTCCCATCACAGTCTCTTTCAGCATGTACTGTATGATACGGACACTTGGGTAATTTTTGGAAAACTTTGCGCATTGTGCTATGGTGAAACTTGTACTCCATATCT